>NC_071256.1:23447395-23798229 GCF_023375685.1 Ictalurus furcatus | reverse complement strand
GTGGTAAAGTAATCTATAAAAATGACTCAACATGAGAAAGTTTAGGCAGGATTTCACTTAATAAACACAATTATCAAGTGGCTCTTAGAAAACCACGTTTCTGTTTCTCTTCTTGACTGGTTAACTTGCTTTTCAATGATATTCTGTTATTAATCGCACAGGTAGATATTGACCTGCTATTGTATTACTGCCTGTCACACCTCATCCAGTGCCCATAGGATTACCCTGCTCGTCCTTGTGTCTTGCCAATGCAACAAAAGTCATACAGGCCTCCCCAGTGGCTAAAGCTGTAGTGAGCCCCACTGGTACCATTAATGCATGCTCAGTGTTACTGGTTCCATATGGTTTCTTCCTGTTACACGTAGTACCACTCCAACATGTTTGCCTACCACAACCAGAGCCATACATATCTTCCTAGTGATTAAGGATGTGACAAGCCCCACTGGCTCTGTTAATGCATGCTCCGAATCACTGGTCCCGTATGTCATAGGTCAGCTGCAAGGTCATAGAACGGCTCCTGGTGGAGGAGCAGTGGCAGGGACGTCTCCCTGCAACCCCCTGCAACTAGACCTCAGATTAGGTGTTACTGCCCCCAACACTTCTGCTCACCCAGAGCTAAAAGCTGCCCTTTTCTGCCTCTTCAGCCAGGCCTTTCAGTAAATAAATGTAATTAATATGCATTCTGCACAGCCATTCACTCACCTTACATATTCAGGTAAGACTGAAGCATGGTCATTGACCAGCAGATCCTTCACCTGGTACATGATGGCATATTTCCAGTTGTCCAGCACTTGGGTCAGGTTTGAGCAGCTTTTGCCATTTGTTTTGTCTATGAGGTAAGCAGTTGTACAAAACATATAAAATTATGTCAAATATATGCATTGAGTGGTATGTGCCCATATAGTGGGCAGGAGCTCAGTGGTGGAGTCAATGAGCCACATTTGGTCCTTTAGGAAAGGCCTTTGGTTTTTATGTGTAACCCATATGGAGATTAAAAAAAAAAAAAAAACTATACAGCACATGTTTGCAAGTAATTTTTTTTACTGAGTAGTTTTAAAAAATGTCTCAAAACTAAAAACACTGGGAGCATCAGTTATATTATAGCCAACATTTTTCTGCAATGATACAGTACAAGCACTAGAGAACAACACAGAAAAATGATCATGTAATTTCAGCCCTGAATCTATGATTATTCTGCTGAACTGTTGAATTCTGTAGAGAAAACTGTTACCTCTGTGCTCCCATGTTTCTTGAGTGCTCTTCTTCTCAGCGACGCATAAAGAGATGAGCACCAGCAGGATCAGAACCCTCTTCAATCTCATCGTCCTTAGCAACACAACACTGATGTCATTAAAACTGTAATCCTTTGATATGCAGCCACTACAAACATTATAACATATTACCCTCAACTTCCCAAGTTCATCTGCTCTGAGTTCATTCAACAATAGCATATGTTTCACATGTTCCCCGGAAAAAAATATTCCCGGACACAACAATGTTAGGCGGAGTCTGGCGTAGGAGTTTAGCGTTATACTGTAACCACATATCTGTATGTAATTAACATGCAGTGCACAACATAAATCAAGGCTGTTTTCTAACATAAAGATCATGCATTGAGTCATCAAGAAAACTACAGATCAGATGTATCATTGTCTAACAGTGTCAAGCCTACATGTGCTCCTCTCAGTGACCTCATTGCAAATGTAATAAGCATTTGACAAAAAATAAATATATATTCTGACATTAAATGTTATGATAATACTAGAAGCAAACAATTACATCATAGTCAAATACCTTTAGAGTGATAACTGTGCTCTTGTTGTCAATGATATCCAAGGCTTAGATTAATACCACTGTGTGTGCTGACAATGAAGCAACATGTCCGGAGTTGCTCTCTTATATCAGCATCCAAAGCCCAAAAGCCATCCCTCAACCTGCTCACGCCTCCAGAAGAGCACAGAAACAGAGAGAGAAAGAGAGAGTACTTTTATACACTAACTGACTCCATAGTTACTCACAGTGTTTAACGGCACATTTATTTACCTATATAGTTATTTCCTTTCTCTTTTTCTGTGTAGATGTTACACATAGCATGTGTTAGTAGCATTTGCCTAGCAAACATAACTTGGTACTTATCTCATATCTGGCTTTACATTGCCGCCTCACAGCTCCAGGGTCCCTGGTTCGACCCTGAGCTCACGCTACTGTCTCTGTGGATTTTTTATGCTCTCCCTCTGTCCACATGACTTTCCCCTTCAGCAAAAAGAAAAAAGAAAAATGGAGGATATAATTGATCTTTTATCTGGGTATGTCTAAAAACCAATCAAATCCAAAGTAGGAGTCAGATCACAGCTAGAATAGTCATCATAGCCAAAAGTATAATAATTTCCAGAAACAAAAGACCAACTCTACATTCCAGTACTGTTTTAATGCCTTCCCTTCATACAGTAGGAAAAATGTACATCAGGTGGATTTTTCCCCTGGCAGCACACACAATGTAATTAAATTAAATAGGTTCCTTGATAATATGTATGACTTTGATCAACAGTCATAACACCTTGCAACTAACTAGTTGTCTTACTACATGTCTAGCAAATGACTTTTTTGTATTTATTTAGGACAGGTGCTGTATTTTGGGACAATTCTGCTCCTAAAATGACTTAAAGCCTACAAGGAGTCATAAAACAAGCTTGCCAAATAAGGAAACAGTCTTTAAGATGACAACAGGGATTTGACAGGTAAGATCAAGTTCTAGTGGTAGGGTTGGAACAGGAGCTGAGGAAGATTCTGTGGCATTAAGAAAGTAGTTTCACCCTCATTCTCACAACCAAAAGTGATCCCTATCCCACCCACAGCCATCTTCTGTTGCGCTCAATCAAATCCAGCGGTACCAGTTAAGAATCGGTCCTGGTAGAGGTCATGCTCAGCTCCAGTAGAGAAACACTTCATGTAAGGGCATCATTCCAGCAGTGCATTCCTGCATCTGAATGTAATGGTCTGTGGAACATCTGGGCCTTGTAGTGAGCCCAAGCAGCCTGGAACAGGAAAGATGACAGTGGAAGACCTGGAAATCTGTAACTGACACACTTCATAAAAACCTCATCTGAATATTTTATTTATGCTGCATAGCATAAAATGATAATTGATATTACTGTCTGCCCAGAATGAAAAGTTCCTGAAGGCAATGTGAGAGAGCAGAAGAGTTGTGTGTTAACTATATTAATGTTTATATCCATATTAGACCATCTAAAGTAAAGTGTTATTTTCTTTAGGGTTTCTACTCTTCTACTTTTGAGCATGTTTTCCATTCTGATTCATTTGACGCTCTTCAGAGAACTCAACAGAAACAGAAGATGTTATGTAAATGTAAATGGATAAATTTCTTCCCAAATTATGCCTGGCACATTATATTTTCACCAAGCCTAACTATGGCAAACTAAAAAAACATTGATGACATACTACAAACAAGTTGTTCTGTTAAACAGGAGTGTTGACATAATGGATGGATTTAATGACCTCTGTTAATATTGTTTTAAAGAGTGAAACCAAAATAGAAACCAGTGTTTTGTTCTGAAACAACTTTCTTGTTCTCATGCAGATGTACACTTCTGTGCTTGAATTACGTAATGATAATATTGTGAATGTGTGGTGAGACTGTTCTGGATAATGTTCTCAAAGGAGTTGGATTTGGAGGAAGGCTGGAGTGTGGAAACAAATAAAAGCTTATAGTACTATATTGGAAAGGGATCAGATTTTGGTCTTTTTTTAAAAAAGAAAAAAAGAAAAGAAAAGAAAAACAAGGAGTAAATTTGACTACCAATTAACCAGAAAGAGAAAAAAAACATAGCTTTAGACTTGACTGTGTTGGATAAATACATACTAAGAGATACACTGTGCTAGCACTCAAAAGGGGTACTGTCATGGATCACTACCAAACTGCATGCACAATTCAACTCAGCATCTAATAGACTACCCTTGAATTTTAGTCACATTCTTCTTCTTTGATGCCAGATTTGTGTTCAGATTTCTGCTGTTGCTGCTTCCATAACTAGAGGTGAAAGATACCTTCTTTCACCTTACTTTAGTCTCGTCTCAGGTTGTTTCATAAGGAGGAGAAAAAAAGCACTCTTTAGGGAGGATATAAGCATAAATGAAAATGAATATTCCTAATGAAATACAGACACAACAACACTGATGTAGTCACTCCCCTATTTGTCCTCAAAATGGCAGCTATATACAGGGTGACATCACTTGCAGGGATAGAACAAAGCCAGAAACTCTAGTGATGAAGACATGCATTTTCTTTGGGCGTGTGGTTACACAATGCCATGTATTCTAGCATTGACCAGTTCTTACTATGCCTAGTTTTACTTTGTTGCTTAGTTATTTGCTTTAAGTTTATGTTTACCTCACCCCCCTTGTGTCCTTCACTTAATTTTATTCAGTTCCACATATTTATAGTTTAGTTCAATATACAGTGAGGGAAAAAAAAGTATTTGATCCCCTGCTGATTTTGTACGTTTGCCCATTGACAAAGTAATGATCATTCTATAATTTTAATGGTAGATTTCTATAGGTTTAATGGTGTTCTTATTTGAACAGTCAGAGACAGAATAACAACAAAGAAATCCATAAAAATGCATGTCAAAAATGTTATAAATTGATTTGCATTTTAATGAGGGAAATATGTATTTGACCCCTCTGCAAAACATGACTTAGTACTTGGTGGCAAAACCCTTGTTGGCAATCACAGAGGTCAGACGTTTCTTGTAGTTGGCCAACAGGTTTGCACACATCTCAGGGGGGATTTTGTCCCACTCCTCTTTGCAGATCTTCTCCAAGTCATTAAGGTTTCGAGGCTGATGTTTGGCAACTCGAACCTTCAGCTCCCTCCACAGATTTCCTATGGGATTAAGGTCTGGAGACTGGCTAGGCCACTCCAGGACCTTAATGTGCTTCTTCTTGAGCCACTCCTTTGTTGCCCTGGCCGTGTGTTTTGGGCCATTGTCATGCTGGAATACCCATCCACGACCCATTTTCAATGCCCTGGCTGAGGGAAGGAGGTTCTCACCCAAGATTTGACGGTACATGGCCCCGTCCATCGTCCCTTTGATGCGGTGAAGTTGTCCTGTCCCCTTAGCAGAAAAACACCCCCAAAGCATAATGTTTCCACCTCCATGTTTGACGGTGGGGATGGTGTTCTTGGGGTCATAGGCAGCATTCCTCCTCCTCCAAACACGGCGAGTTGAGTTGATGCCAAAGAGCTCCATTTTGGTCTCATCTGACCACAACACTTTCACCCAGTTGTCCTCTGAATCATTCAGATGTTCATTGGCAAACTTCAGACGGGCATGTATATGTGCTTTCTTGAGCAGGGGGACCTTATAACATTTTTGACATGCGTTTTTCTGGATTTTCTTGTTGTTATTCTGTCTCTCACTGTTCAAATAAACCTGCCATTAAAATTGTAGACTGATCATTTCTTTGTCAGTGGGCAAACGTACAAAATCAGCAGGGGATCAAATACTTTTTTCCCTCACTGTAGCAATGTTTACTTCTTGTAAGTGCATCCTTGCTCACTAGCGTCTACACATGATTTGATCTCATTCTTGTCACAGGTGCAAATACACAGTAGTTGGCCAAGCTATGAATGATAAAACGTCAAAAAGGAGTGACTTACAATAACGAGATCAGTACAGTTACAAGTCAGGCAGTAACAAGGCTCATCACTAGTCACCTCAGCATTCAGAAAGTAAGAGCACAGAAAAAGAGTAAAACTAGACGTACACATGCATACACACTGAAAGTACCAAAGGGGTTTTAGCAGTGAGCACCAAAACACCCACGATATCTCAGTAAATCACACTGTATTCAGTTGTATAAATGTTGCAGTGATAGCAGTAAAAAAAAAAAAAGAAAAAGAAAAAGAAAATATGTGCTTATACTCATGTACCACCCCCAAGGCTAGTGTTTCTCTACTGCTTTTGTGCAAGCCAAGTCTACTGTCTTAAACTGATAGACAAATTGTGTTTAAACATACGTAATCATTCCAAGTTATGGAAAATGATTTTGGTGGCCATGCTACCAGCAGAGAGTTCAGATAATGCAGTCTGACAGCTATTAAACTAAATTTCAGTGGAATTTTCTGATCACAGCATTTCATCTTTCCCATGAAAAATAGACAAGGCTTATAAAGAAAGCCGTATCTGTTTATATTTATAAATAAAAATAAAAATACAATTTACAACGACCATGTGTCACCTTTCTCAGTTGAGTCTGTTTTTTTTTCTTCTATTTAATGTGTTTAATTTATCCAATTGTATTTTATTTAGACTTTTATTTAGACATTCCTAATATGACAATCATTGTTTCAAATGATCGCATCGGTGCCTCCCCATGTATCCAGTGAAGTTTTCTCACTTGACATTACATAATTTTAATACATATTTTAGTTTCAGACTTAGTCTCACTAGTCAGTGGTCACATTTCTTATTAAAACCAGAAGTACAGCTATTTGTAGACCAAAGTCTGATCATTTTCATATACCACTTTCACTGCATCATCTTTCTCATCAAGTCTACATGTGTCCACTAACACAGGAAATGAATAATCATAAATTAGCAGACTGAACTAATCACAAGCAGGGTCTGTGAGCGTTAGCATCATGGAATGGCCCACTGGCAAAATTCCCCAACTTCCTGACTGCCAGTCTTGCTCTTCCCTGTTTATGTTAGTGAGTATTTTGTGTATTAGATCTGCTTTTTATTCTCTGGACTGTCCTTTAGCTATCTAACTAAGTGAAGCAGCCTACAGGGTGCACATGAGGACAGACAAATCTTCTTGTATATTGAATTTATCGAGCAAGCAGCACGTGTTCTAGCATCTTCAGGTAACGTCACTCAAGAAGAAAGTTCTCAATGCAACTAAACGCTTTAACATTTCAACTGCTATTGTAGTTAAGTTCTGATTTTTTTCCCTGATTAACAGTCTCCTGCTGCCTGTTCCAGAGAGAGGAGAGCTTTGGATGATGAATAGTCATGCAGAGTGCCAAGACTCTTCCTAATATTTTGCCAGGGGTTTGGTTCCAGATTCATGCTATATTCTGACCCTTTGCAAGCCCAGGTTCAGTATTGGTTCCACTCTAAAGTCCATTGGTTGGGCCAGGATTTTTCCACAGCCCAGTCTAACCTGGACTTTGGGAAGGAATAACAGAAACCATTGTTATTGACCTAATTAAGAAGGGAATGCAGGCTCACATTCTCTGTTTGTTGTTTTTTTCATCCTTAATTTAATCTGTTTGAATCTTAGCACTGAATAGAAGACATAGAGATGCTGTAGCAAATAGAGAAGTTTAATTTCAGCAGCATATGTTTGCCACATCTTTTTTGATAATCAGAAAAAAAGAATTCAGGCTGCATCTCATCACTAGTCACAGTAATTGTTCACATGTTGGAGGTGTTTGAAGTTTTGCCGCACTTTGCTCACATGATCATTCAAAAAATTGGCAAGATGTTCTTGTGACAGACATTTGCACTTTCAGTTAGTATGGATCCACAACATGGCTGCAAATTGCTAATGTAACATTCAATGTGCAGTTTTTAAGAAGCTTTTATAATACTGTGGATCATGTAAAATGTATAAGTGTATGTTCAAGATACAATAGTAGAGTCAGCAGTAGAAAATGCATGTGTACAGAGAATTACAATGGCTTTGAGTATGACTGCTGAAAAAGAGCACATGCAAGTTAAAGATAGATGTGGAAAAGATTTTTGATTAAATGCCAGAATACTACATAAAAAGGTCTATAAATTATCTTGAGACAATCAATTTTCCAGAACTCCAAAACAGAAAGCAGAGATCCACATGCAGGTTAATAATTACAATAATTACTGCCAAATCAATTATCAGCTGTTTATACTATCCATCTTTCTTTGGCTTAAGACTTTCATATGTGTATCCATATGTGTAAATATATTTATATCTGATCTGTCACCAACATTTTGACTCCTTCTTCCATTTTCTGTTATTTCAGGTGGTGTCTCAGTGAATTAAAAGTAGGGTGATATGGTGAAATTTCAGCCCCCATTTAGACACATTCAGCAGCTTCATTCAGTTTAATTTAAGTGAATGACAGAATATCAGAGGGTGCATTTCCACACAAGGGCCAAATAAAATACACAATCTGTCCTACAACCAATTCCAAATGACAAACTACAAAAGCTACAAAAACTGGGCCTAATCAAATGAAAAGAATTTATTGGGCCATTTGAGAGAACCTAATAAAATAGGACCTTTTAAAGGGTTCTTTGGATAGTTACAGGGTTGTCACTTCTTAACGGGAACTGATTGGAACCCTCTCTGAAAAGACATTCTGTGTATTAGGTTTCTACACTCAGGTACAATCCAAAAAAAAAAAATTATTTAATTTGATTCTAGATTTATTCATTTACCGCGTGTGAGTTTCTGTAGTCAGCGCATGGATATTCCTTATCCATGAATGATAAGGGATTTTGCCTAATAAATCTTTTTTATAAGGTAAATGTGTCAATCTGGGGTTTCATTAACATTGTGTTTTGCTAAGCTGTGATGTTTGATATCCCAAACCCCTTTGCACTTATGGCATGTCCTGTAGCTATGTATATTCTCACCAGGATGCCTTAAAGACTAGCACTTCCTAAAAATAGTTTATGCATAAAACTCATCTGATCAATGCATAATCCTACCTGGATATCATAAACTCACTTCTCCTAAGAACAGTCCTGTGATCATCCTGAGACTCCTATTCATATATATGTGTACATGTTAAACATCCTTCCACACACTTAGAATTTTTTTTGTCTCTCTGCATAACTGTACTACAATATAGTGATGATGACAATCCCACTATCCAGTGTCACCCAGAAGAGAATGGGTTTTCTTTTGAGACTTGTTTCTGTCATGGTTTCTTCCTCATGTCATCTCATTGTCACCTCTGGTTTATCCAGGATGTATGTCTATATTTGGATTTCTGTAAAACGTCTATGCGACAGTGTCTTCTGTATAAATTAATTTGAACTCCAAAAAAAATGGTGGCTGTGTCTCAGATGGTAGAGCAGGTTGTTCACTAATTGCAGGGTTCGTGGTTCGATGCCCGGCCGACACAAATCCACATGCCAAAGTGTCCTTGGACAGTGAACCTCAAGTTGCTATCAATGGTAGGCTAGCCCCTTGCATGGTTGCTCTGCTGCCATTGGTGTGTGTGTGTGTGTGTGTGTGTGTGTGTGTTTTTGTGTGTGTGAATGGGTGAATGGGAAACAGTGTAAAGCATTTTGTACAGCCACTGAGGTTAAAAGGAGCTATATATGTGCAGACCATTTACATACATCAAAACTTTTGGATGGCTATGGGTTCTTGCTTCCAAATGTGTGAAAGACAGCCACTGTTGCAGAGTTCTACATAACATTTTAGGGGTTCCCACAAACAAATTGAAGAATGATTTAGGTCAGGACACTAGATGGGACCTTTTTTTTAACAATTTAACCCTTTCTCTTTCTTCAAAAAGGTTCTTTTATATATTAATCTTTCTTTTGCTCATTTTAAATGGTAGTTTGCATTTGTGTCAAGGCATTAATTAAATTAAATTAAATTTTATTTGTTTAGCACTTTTAACAGTGGTCATTGTCTCAAAGCAGCTTTGCAGAAACATATAAACACAAGATACAGATTTTAAGTGTGTGAATTTATCCCTATTGAGCAAGCTGTTGGTGACGGTGGCGAGGAAAAACTCCCTAAAATGATATGAGGAAGAAACCTTGAGAGGAACCAGACTCAGAAGGGAACCCATCCTCATCTGGGTAACAACGGATAGTGTCAAAGTAAAGGGAAGTTCATTATGGTTTTTACATGAAGTCTTTGTTGAACCGATCCACTGTTCACTAAAGGAGACTTGAGTGCAAAATTGTATTTGGTAATTGCAGTCCTAAGGCCATAGCAGCAACCGTAGTCCCAACAACCACAGTGAGAATGTCCATGTGGAATTGAGGTCCACAGCCATTTCATGATACTTCAAGTGGTACCATCCTAAGCAATCTCTAGGCTGTAGCCCCCAGTTGATGAGAGCTCCATCCAGAGGTAGGGCATCCTACCTCTGGATCAGGTAGGTCCGGAGTGCAGAAAGGGTCAGGATCACTGGCATCTCCATAAAATCATGTCTGGCTTGAGAGAGCGAGAGGGAGGTAAAGAGAGGGGGAGATTATTAGGTATGTTTACTATCCTGTGATGTATAAGACTGTGTATTTTGCGTAAAAGAAAGTCTACTCATGGTAAGCTTGAGTAAACAAATGTGTTTTCAGCCTAGACGTAAACACTGAGAATGTGTCTGAGTCCCAAACACTAACTGGAAGGCTGTTCCATAACTGTGGGTCTTTGTAAGAGAAAGCTCTTCCCCCTGCTGTAGCCTTCACTACATATATATATATATATATATATATATATATATATATATATATATATATATATATATATATATAGTAGTATTGTAAATTAATAATATAGCCATCACATCTTAATCATGATCTTTATCTTCAGTAACTAACCCCTCACTATCTGAGAATCACTCACTGATTCCCTTTTGAGGCTCAAGGTTTCTTCCTCATGTCGTCTCGGGAAGTTAGTTTTATTTCTAATTTTTCACCCATCTGTGGTTCTTTATTCTCTGTCATCCATTAGATGGCATGCCAGAGAAAAAACTATGTACTGTACCAGCTGTATATGGTTGAAATTACAATAAAAGTGGGAAAAAAGTTTCATTAAAACTAACATGCATTATATAATTTTGAAAGGAATATAAACACTGGATGTACTTAAACCTTGACCTTGACCTTAAACCACTGAATTAAACTAATCTGATAAGTTAATCAAATTGATTGAGAGGTTTCGAACTGGTCTGGGACAGAGCACTCAGACGTGAAATTTGTTCAGGTTAACATATACTGGAGCTGTCCTCTTTAAAATGTGCAAAGTGCGAATCCACAGCCGAGACCTGGATTCCTCTGGACAGCCTGCCTGTCTGGACATGTAGCCAAAGTAAAGGGCCCAGTTGCAGATGTATATGATGATTGAATGATATTCTGTAAATATTGTGCTACCTTGGTGTTTGTGAATGCTGTTACATTAATCAAGATAATTATCAAACACCATCATAGTTGTTATAGTTGTTATAGTTATTAGTAAGGTATTATAAATCTAATTAAATGAGTTTTATTGAAGACCCTGTAAGTAATATGATACAAAATATTTCCAGTACATGTTCTAACACAGGGTAACTGGTTTGACTTCTGTGGGTGAAAGGTTTAGGAATAAAAAGCTCCACTGGCACAAGTAAATGAATATGATTGCACACATTTGTCTAACATGCCTGGTAGTTGAAAAATGCTCATAAAAATTATTTCATAGCGAGGTCTGTGGAATTTTTTCTTTTTTTATAGGAGATCTTGGCTGCAGGAAAGTTGGAGCCTTAGATGTTATGGAGTGAGAGTTATTATATGCAGATTGTTTCATTACATATTATGAGAACTGACAGCTATGGAATAAAATGAGAACAATCAGAGATGTGATACAATTCATGAAGAATTTAATTAAGTAATAAGTTTATTATATTTGCTTATACCAAAGCACTGTCTAATGCCCGATTTTGATTGGTCAGAAGGTTTTTGATTAATGTTCTGTACCAGCAGATCTGACAGTAGCTACAGCTGCAAGGTTTCTATTTATCTGCTCATTCTAATACATTATTGTTTCTATAGTAACAACTGACACAGGGACTTGTATGGCTGGCATTCCACATAAACTGAGTAAGAATGTGTACTTGTTGACTTAGTGAAGCTTTCTATTAAGAGACACATATTTATGATTATGATTTGTTGGCTTGTGTTGGTTACATAATGCATTACTATCTTACAGAATAGTTTGCTTACATTCAGGTACATACAGCTTAAGCATGGATTTTGCATAAAAAAGTGTCATGGCGTTCCCTTTCAAAGGGAACTCAACATTGCGTGAGCTTCACGCTGTGGGAAGTGCCCTCGCGCGTGACCAGTATAGGAAGCTTGTGTAACATCATGCATATTTATAGGCCTGCCGTGATCAGGTGATGTGGCAATTAAGGGTGTCACATGATATAAAAATGGCACCTGTGAACTGTGCCGTCAGCCTTATTATCTTCAGCTAGACTGCATGTCTTAATTTCCTCTCTCCTCACTTTCTGTGTGACGTGTCTCGGGGTTTGCTCGCTATTTTCTCTGCCAAAGGGAGTTGGGTTTCAGAACCTTGCGGATCTGGGCCGGCTGGCTGCCTCGGCAGCAGTCCTGGGGATCTCGTATGGATCTGGAGGAGGAACTTGCGTCGTGACTCCTCCTTCCACTATGGAAAACAAAAAAAAAACCTCTCGCTGACTCTGAGGAGCCAGAAGGTTTGTGATGATAGACCTAAAAGACGCATATTTCCACATAGAAATATCGCCCCTTCAAGCTAGTTTTATCCCCTCACACCTTCACAAAGTGTATGGATGCCATTCTGGCTCCCTTTCAACTCCAAGGAATCCGTATACTGAACTACCTGGATGACTGGTTAATTCTAGAATGATCCAGGGAACTGGCAGTTCAACATCGAGATGTTGTTCTTGCCCACATGAAGAGTTTGGGGCTCAGTTTGAACCTCACGAAAAGAATGCTTTCTCCAGTGCAGAGGACAACTTTTCTAGGGGTTGTATGGGATTCTACTACGATAAGGGCGTTTTTTCAGTCCTATCAACATTGAGCAAGATAAAGCTGTATATGGGCATCCCCTCCAGTCTCTATGAGAGCTGCAGCCAACGTCATACCGTTGGGCCTATTGTACATGAGACCGTTTCAGTGGTGGCTGAAAAGTCAAGGGTTTCGTCCGAGGATGAATTCTCTGAGAGTAATCAGTGTGGGTGATGCCTATGTGCTCTGAGAATTTGGAGGTGTTTCTAGCCTCAGGTCACACTCTAGGGGCATCTCCTTATCGTAAGACAGTAATGACAGATGCCTCCCTCACAGGCCGGGTTGCGAACTTAGACGGCTGTCCAGCTCACGGTCTCTGTAGAAGCCCTCATCTGGAGTGGCAAATAAATTGCCTAGAGATGCGGCCGTATTTCTAGCACTGAAATTCTTTCTTCCTCAATGAAGAGGTCACCATTTGTTAGTTGTGACAGACAACACAGCGATGATCTCATATAACAAACACCAGGGTGGGTTATGTTCGCACCCCCTGTTCAGGCAGGCACAACTAATTCTTCTCTGGGCAGAGGGAAAGTTTTTGTCAGTGGGTGAAATGTACATTCTGGGCAACTGGAATGTGGGGGCAGACATCCTGTCGAGGCAGGGGCTGAGGCTGGGGATAAGAATCTCCATCCACAAGTAGTGGAGTCCATATGGAGGAGGTTCAGCCAAGAGGAAGTGGATGTGTTAGTGTCTGAGTAGACAACACACTGCCCGCTGTGCTTCGCCCTCTCTCCTCCCAAACCATTGGGGCTGGACGCCATGGTGCACACATGGCCGAGGTCATGTCTGTATGCTTTTCCCCTGATCGCTCTGCTCCAACAAGTTCTAGCAAGAGTTCGCCAAGACCGTCTACCTCTGCTGCTAGTAGCACCTTATTGGCCAACTCGAATATGGTTCTCAGAGATAATATCCCTGCTAGACTGCACTCCTTGGGAGATTCCCATCCACAGGGATCTACTGTCTCGAGCCGGAGGGCTGATTTATCACCCTTGGCCGGAACTATGGAAACTGTGGGTCTAGCCCCTGAGGGGCACCAGCTCATAGATTCTGGTCTCGCAACTGATGTTGTAGAGACCATGTTGAATGCTAGAGCAACATCCATGAGAAATTGTATGTGCTCAAGTGGCGACTTTTTGTCTTGTGGTGTGAGGAGTATCATCTAGACCCAGTAAACTGTGCAATAGGTACAGTCCTGGAGTTCTTAAAGGGACGTTTCTCAGCAAGGTTGGTTCCTTCTACATTTAGGGTCTACGTGCCCACCATTTTGGCCAGCCACGCCCCTATTGATGGAGCCTCTGTGAGGCAACATCCTCTAACATCGAGGATTATGCATGGTGTCAGGTAGCTGAGGCCCATCTGCAGACCACACATACCTTCCTGGGACCTTTCTGTGGTACTGGAAGGTCTGTCAGGTGCCCCATTTGAGCCCTTAGAGTCAGCCTCAGAGAAGCTTCTGACTCTAAAGATAGCTCTTCTGCTGGCCCTGACATCTCTCAAGTGAGTAGGAGATCTACAAGCTCGCTCTGTTGCCCTTCCTGCCTTGACTTTGCCCCTGGATTAGCCAAGGCCTTCCTATATCCTAGGCCGGATTATATTCCTAAAGTGCTTACGTCTGCAGCCCAGCCAGTACTGTTGCAGGCTTCCTGCCCTCCTTCGTTCCTCACACCGGAACAAGAGAAATTGCACCTACTGTGCCCAGTAAGGGCTCTCTGTACTTATGTCCACTGCTCTGGCCAGTGGCATAAGTTGGAGCAGCTGCTGGTCTGCTTGGCGGTGACAGTAGAGGCGATGCTGTGTCGAAGAAATGTATCTCCAATTGGAAAGTGGAAGCAATCTCTATAGCTTATGAGGCGCGTGGTCTTGCTACGCCTCTGGGCATAAGGGCTCATTCCACTAGGGGGTTCACCAACTCAAAGGCTTTGTCCAAAAGAGTACCCTTACACGATGTGTGTGCTGCCGCAGGGTGGTCTATGCTGCATGCATTCATTCTGTATTACAGACTGGATATACATTCCACCCCTGGCTTGAGAGTCTTGCATTGACCCTCGGGCTTGGATCTTTTGAACAGGCCACGCCCTCAGTATGACAGAGTGGGAATTCTCATTCCCACAGCGTGAAGCTCATGCAACGTTGAGTTCCCTTTGAAAGGGAACGTCTGGGTTATGCATGTAACCCTATTCCCTGAGAAGGGAACGAGACATTGCATAGCTTTGTCATATTGGGCATGCCTGTTAATTGCGTCTTCGCTTCAGATAATTGAGACTGATGGCATGGTTCACAGGTGCCGTTTTTATATCACGTGATGCGTTTATTTGCCATGTCACCTGATCACGGCAGGCCTATAAATAGGCATGATGTTACACAAGCTTTAGATACCAGTGATTCATGAAGGCACTTCCCACAGCATGAAGCTCACACAACATCTCATTCCCTTCTCAGGGAACAGGGTTACATCCATAAACCAGACGTTTTATACAATGTGATAGTTGGGATTTTGGTTTTCATTTTGACCTTGTGACCACATATACAATATGTAGTGTAAACAACCTTTCAATGATTCTAGCTAGAGGTTTTCTTTTCGACTGTATGAATGTCTATGTTTTGTATTAAAGCCACAGCTGATTCTACAGTATACGAGGAGCGAGAAACATTTTGTAAGAAATTCTAGCTACCGAGATTCCTCCAGATTTTACAGGTGCCAGTTTTAGTGGTGCAGCTTTGTAGTTTATTCTTATCTGAAATATTACTCTTTGCTGTTGCCAATACAATTTGTCAAGTTGGATCTGGTTTTGTGTATTATTAGAAACAGGGATGAAATGTAGAAGCCTCCTTGTGTCAGTCGACATATTTAAAGGATTATTAGATTAGTTTTAAAACGTGTTTTTGCATTACTTAAATCCCCCAAATCCTGTGGGTTGTACAGCCAAGTTTTCTGTGGTTTTCACTGTATCTCCAGGTTTTCACACTAACAAAAATAGATAACGCCATTCTGTCATATTCCTTTTCGGAAAAGATCTCTCTCTTCTCTATTGAGCTCTACTGAATAACACATCACCTAAGTTATGTATCAGCTGCTCCATGACTGAGCAACGAAGCAAGATCTCATTCATACACACATTCTTTCTCTAATCCCAGCACCGTGACTTTCACATGATACAGGAATGATCAAGATTGCAGCTATGCTCTTTTACACTGCTGCTCTCTCACAAGCACTCTCTTTATCTCTGCCTTTTTTCTTGCTTCTTTAGTATTGACCAGCATGCAACTGGGCACAGAGTGTCCTATACTAGTAATATGAGATGAGCTCCTTTTGGCTTTCAAGGTGGATTCCTTTTTTCTGGAAGCCGATGTCAAAAATGCAAGATGACATGACCAAACCACTCATATCAAAGGTAACATCAGTCACTTTCTACCTCAGTTAGGTTTACTAGAACAGCTTAAATCTCACATTTTGTCACATGAGGATCAACAGATGTTCCTTTGATGTCATTTTTATTGAGTTTTAAGCAAAACAGTTGAAAAATGTGTTTTAAAATACCAAATATATCTTCATCTCATGTGTGTGTGTGTGTGTGTGTGTGTGTATACACATGATTGTGTGACCATTTAAGTGCAAATAATGACAAAAATCATCTTATTGTTTCTTGTTTTCAGTAAGAAGTCATTTATTACTATTTATATTTCGCATTTGTTCAGAATAGACCTGAACATGACCTTTGTCATATTAATTTGATTTTCTAGAATTATAAATTTAAATAAATTATTTTAACATTATTATACTTTAGGTTAAAAATAAAAACAGGTCATTCTGAACCAAACAGTGCATGAAGGATAATCTAAAAGTGATGTTTGTCATGTTTTAAGGTGATAAAATCAATAGGATGAAGTATTTCATTATTTAAGATTTTACAACCATCTCCTAGGTAACCACTAGGAATGGCATTCAATACCAGGGCACAGATATCAACACAGAGAGACAAACCGGTTTCAGCTCATCAAGCCATGATGAGCAAACCATACCGTCACCATGGACCTTTTCCTGTTCACAGACCCACAATTCCTCTGATCTGACCGGATTTCTACTGAAATACGTGCTCGTCACTAGCAACCTTCTCTTCTCTGGGCTGGGCCTGGCCACCTTAGTACTTGGGTTCTGGGGTCTTGTGAACAAGGAATCCTTTGCTCAGGAGAAGCTGGATGGCCTTGGCACTGATCCCATGCTGCTCTTTGTTTTTCTGGGCTTGCTGCTTTCACTGCTTTCTCTGACAGGCTGTGTGGGAGCACTGAGGGAGAACCACTGCCTGCTGCGTATATTCTCTTTAATGCTGGTAATTCTTGTAGCAGCCCAGGTCCTGGTGGCCATTGTGGCCTATAGCCTGCAGGGCTGGATTACTGAGCTGCTGCGCTCAGCCATGCTGACAGCTATGACGGGCTACCAGGATGACCTGGATCTGAGGTTTATTACAGATGAGATCCAGACTGGGCTGCAGTGCTGTGGGGTGGATAACTATCGAGACTGGGAAGTCAACCAGTGAGTACACAATGACTAGAAATGATTAAAAGCAGAGACACAATCAGTAATACTACAACTAGAAGAACAAATACTAATACTACTAGTAGTAGTAGTAGTAATAATAATAATAATATTAATAATAATAATAATAATAATAATAATAATACATTTTAAGAGGGTACAAAAGAGGTGAATAGCAAGCACTGCTACAACAGAATCATGTAACCTACTGCCATTATGAGTGCCTCATTATACACCTTGCACTACACTTGCTGTTGTTTGAACTGAATGATCAGAATTAGACCTCTGATCTAAAAGCCACACATCACCTCCCTCTCTGAAAGTTATTACCCTTTCTGTTACAGGTACTTTAATTGCTCATCTCCAGGCATGCAGGCATGCGGCGTGCCTCACTCATGCTGTGTGGATCCACTGGAGAATGGTACAGTGTGGAACTCGCAGTGTGGCCTCAGGACACAGCAGCTAGATGAGTTCTCAGCTCAGAGTGTGATTTTCCTGGGGGGCTGTGTGGGCAGTATTTCACGCTGGATCAACCTACACTCTGAACTTATTGGCATAGTAACAGCTGTCCTGCTTGGCGTCCAGATCCTCACACTGATTAGTACTACACGCTTGTTGGACAGGATCCAATGTAACAAAGCACATGCATGGTGATGAGAAACATGAACTTAATGATGCATGAAGAAACTTCTTTGGCACTGAGAAATACAAGATACAAAAGACTGGCAAGTTAGTTATATCACTATGCTGTATATGACTTCCTATTTATCACGTCCTGTACATGTGTTACTTCCTTCACAGCAAACAATTCATATAATAATTTTTTCCTCATCCCTTTTCCGATCCTGCTTTATTCGTTTTCACTTGTGGTTCAATTAGAAAGGACAAATCTTTCATTCCAAAGGCTATTGAATTAGTTGGTAGTATGTCCCTATTTTTTCAGTTTCATACATTCAAATTTACTGAAAGAAATGTACACATACTCTTACATGAAAAGTACAAAATAAGATTTATTCAGTGCTCCAGTCATTCCAGTGCTGCTAATGATTGTGGGTCTTACATGTCCTCCAGAAGCATTATAAGGCCAGTAAACACAACACAACCACAGCACTCAACTGATTTTAGACAAGACACATATGGCTACTTGAAGATATTAAAATAAACATTTACTTTGCAAAATTATTTCTGCTTAATAAAATTCAGTCAGGACTGTAACATTCAATAATGAACTATTTCTACTACTGGTAGAGCTGCTCTTTTAAGTAAGAGTGGCACATGAAAGTCACACTATGATAATAATGGTAAAATACAAAGAAATATGGTGTTTAAAATGTAGAACATGACCAGAAACATATTTCCATCACAGGTATTTTGTTGTTGTTCAGAATCTCAATATTTACTCAAAGCAAATAAGCTAAATTAGTTTGGTGTAATGTTCAAAGAAACTGCACCAAAAAAACTTAACTATTTTTTGTACTTGTGAATGTAGCCTACTGAAAGTAAATATTACAATAACTTATGTGTGTAATGCTTATTCACATTTGAGGGTGAAAGTTTTTAATTACCCTCAGACTGTATACACACAACATTTGTGAACTTACCAAGGCAACGCTTTATATAAATTGACTGGAGTTTAAGAAAAGATGATAAAAGTAAGAATAAGAGCTGAATAAATCCTGTAGAGCTAAAGTTTAGAATCAGTTAGTGCAGTAAACCTACTATGAATAAATATTTAAATATAGTGCTTACTTGAGTGAACTCCTCAGGTGTTCTTTGGAAAATGAAGCGTCTTTGGCATGCTCTACATGGAACCCTACCTGATAGGGAAACACTGTACGATTCTACAAAGAAGCTTTAAGGGTTTCCCTAGATGGACAAATCTTTAGGGTTCTAGAGTTTTATAGAGTGTGCACATGTACTATATGGCTATCTACCCTGACTAATTTTTGCATAGTAATATATATATATATATATCCTAATATATGATTGTTTTTGTTATGTTTTTCCCTTTGTTCCCATTTTTATCCTCTAAACTATGAACAAGTCATGTAGAAATCCAACGCTTACTGCTAGACAGAGGAACAGAGCTCTATGTAGTACAGGAGGGTTTTTTTTCTCAAATGATGCCATACTGAGCTAATTCATGCAGCTCCAGATGACTGAATGCTTCCCAGGGGCAGATCACAGTGATATCTGCAAAAGAGAACAACATCTGTGTAGACTTTTAGGTCTGTTATCCTCTTTACATGGTTGCTGATTTAAGGAGTTAAGTATGAGGATTTTATGTAATGCATACCAGTTCCCAAGCCTTCCATTCCAGGAATTTCATCACCAAATCTGTAAATAAAAGCACAAACATGTACGTACACACACACACACACACACACACACACACACACACACACAAAAGAAAATGTAAAAAGGAAAATTATTTAAAAAGTACAATAATAAAATGTAAGGATATAAAGATGGGTGGCAGCAACAGTCTGACTATACGTCGGATAAAGTGCAGATATGTGCAGTTGTTTTGTGCAATATAATGCTGTGTAATATTAAGCTGAGGTAGTTGTATTGAAGAAAATTGCCCACATTCAGTATATAATAAATGTTTATAAACACAGGATGTATAAATGTATACATATTTCTGTCTCAATTATTATTAACATTATAAGCAACATTTATGACTCACACAAACTCCTTCAAAAGCCTTGGGAGGCTCCTGGTAATATTTGTGTGCCAGTTAAAGATAGAGAGAATGTGGCAAGTCCTAAAATCACAAGTTTATTACATCATGTTACTCAAAATGACTTACATATAATCTGTGGAATATAAATTTGATTTAAAGAATAATGTGTCGTATTCAAATGAGAAATTCACCCAAGCAAATAAAGTTTTAAAAAAATAATAAGAGCAGAACATATCAGTTAGAGTTACAAACATTCCACAAAATCCACATTAAAAAACATTAGAAAATAATAATAATTTACCCAATGACGCCTCTCTTGGGTGGTTTGCTTTTGAACTGCCGGGTGGATCTCTGTTTGAAACGCGGTGGGCCCTTGTGTGGAGATCCAGGCCCTGTGGCTCGGGTTGCCATCTTGCTGCCAGCTTTGTGTTCAGACTTGGACATGTTCACATTCATGAATGCAGGCTCTGTTTGTAGGCTCATGGATGAAAGTGATAGATACAGAGTGGACAGAGAGTCTGCATGCAAAGATGTGAATGGATTAGACTAAGGAGATAAAGCCAAGGTCGACTGAAAGACTTATACAACACAGAATATGGAGCATAATTTTATCACTCTGAGCCATGATACAAATATTTAACTATCATAGAAGTTAGTTAAAGAGTTAAATCCATTTTAGATTTGTTGGGAATTTAAATCACCTACTTTAATTTATGACTTCCAAAAATAAGTCGATTATTTATTAGTTTAACTCATCTGTTATAAAATGTAGTGAGTAAAAAGCAGGGATTTTTCCTTGGTAGTGAGTAGATGTCAATAATAATAATAATAATAATAATAACACCATCATCTATTGACTCTCTGTTGAGTTCATTTCAGTGATTGGTGAACTTCCATTCAATTCAAATATTTACTTGCTCTTGGTCTTGTCTATGGTCTAGATATTTTAAACATCTGATTTATTTATTAAAAGCACATGTTGCTGGCTTTAATCTCCAATTCTGCAAGGAAACTCGGCTTCATAATACAGTTTCCTTTTTGGCATATCCAAGCAATTATAAAACCATTAGTAGGTCAGTTTTGTAGGACCACAAGGGCAGTCTACATCTTCCTTATTATCTCTACTAGACTTGATGATTCATAGACTCAATGTAATATCACCAAATTCCAGAGCTACAGTGAGGAGCAGGATTACTGTAACCTCCTCTTCCAGTGACCCTGTAAGCCAGGGTCTGTAAACCTGTAAGGCTCCAGTCTCCTGGCTAGTGGGTATTTAATTAATCTCATTAGAGAAAGGACAGTGCACAACAAGCTGAAGGGACTGAAAGAGCTTTAGCTTATCAGCCAATATAAGCAGAGCGCCTATTTTCAGTCCCCAGCTCAATCCTCAAGCTCAATCAAATTCTGGGGTTTTCTTTTTTTTTTTGCAATACAGATAAGATGCAATCTTTAGTGTTTCATGTGCAACTGTATGTAAAAATGTGATAAGGTACAGAAGGGTCCAAAAGTCTGAGAGCACTAGTGACAAGGTTTCTAATTTGCATTCCTTTCTAATTTAATACAACAATTTTCATTACAAATTATTGTCAACAATGTGAATGAAAAGTAGAATCTAGAAAGAAAAAGTAAAAAAGTAGATTTACATTAATTTCAGAGTTTCTTAGTATTTGGTATGTCTCCATTTTGCTTTAATGACAGTGTGCACTCGAGCTGGCATAGACTCCATAGATTCATGGAAAACCTTATGATCCATTTTAGATCAACTCCATCAGAGTGTCATCTGAAAACATGCTTCAATAGAAAAGATTAGGCATGCGGAAAATCCGACCTTTTGTACAAAGTATCAATAACAAAAATTTGCTTTTGTTTAAATAGGGACCTAGAAATAGTGCAGAATCTTCAATATTAATTATTCAAGATACTGAATATGTACTTGAACTTTATTTATTTTTCAAATTACTAAAAAAAATTCTTAAACCTTCTGTTTATTTCCAATTCTACATAAAACCCAGATTTTCAATGTGGTCACAAATTTGTTTTTTGTTCAGGTTTTTCAGTTAAAAAAAAAAAAAGTTTATTTAAATTAATTTAAAATCATACAGGATTTAAAAACAGACATAACAAACCAGAAGGTAACTAAGTTTAAGAGAGGAGAAATTTGATTAACACTTTATCTTGTGGAATTATAGGTCAAATGAACTGTGAATTTAGCAGAAAGTTTTCAAATGATAAAAGGAAAAAATGAAAGTTGTTACAGTTCATGATCTGTGGTGTATCGGTAGTGTAATCACAAAACTTCTTGGGTACATTCAGGGCATGGTCCTGAAGATACATATCAAGTTTCATGATGATACATAGATGCATTGCTGAGATACACCCTCACATCCTGTTTTTTTGCATTTGCCAGGGCGTTACAGAAGAACGGTTTTGAATATCAAAATTCCTTCACTAACTTTTTTCAGACAGGTCTCACGATGATGTGAGCCAAATTCAGTGAAGACTGGAAAAACATTTGGAGGAGGAGCAGCAAAAATGGCAGTTAGATTTAAGCATTTTTAGCATGTTATTGCATGTTAACTTTTTGTAACTGTCACAAAATTTGTTGCATATCCTCAGGTCATGGTCCTGAGGATGCCTACCATGTTTTCTTTCTAGTGCCCAAAGTCGTTGCTGAGATACAGTCTCACGTCCTGTTTGGTGCCATCACCATCAGATTCGTTGGCCCATTACAGGCAAACTGGAATAATAAAATGTCTTTTGATAACTTTTATGACACTGTGCCACGGAGGAGGGAGGGAGGGGCCGGGAGGGGCCAGGAGGGGCCAGGCTGTGAGGATGCTTTGTATTTGAGCTATGTTTGTGTGTCACTGCTATGTTTGAGTTTTGTTTATCATTGAACTTTACTTTTATGTTCAGCTGTTTCTCGGCTTGTCCTTGCCCATCTTTGGAAGTTACAGACACGTACTCTGACTCGTTTTTGGTTTCTTGGTTCTGGTTATGCCCTGTTTGCACTGTCTACCAATCTCCGGAATTTCTGCCTGTGTTTTGATTATGTTTTTTACCTAACAACTTGGAATTGTTTGCCTGTCTGTTTTTTAAATAAAAACTCATGCTAAACTTTAGACTTTGCTTCAATTGCACAATAAACTTACCTTCTTCTATATGCTTTTATCGGAACTAGATAAAATACATTTTATGACGGCATTCATTATCTCTTCTTATTACTTATTAAGTCCCCTTTCTCCAGAATATATTCATATAAAAATAGCTCTGTTGGACATTTTCTGGGTTTCTTTTCTGTCATTCTTCAGTTGTTACTGTTTCGTTTTCTGTTCTCATCTAGAATTACTTTTGTCATCTGGACATGCTGTCTCTTCGTATCTCCACATAGTGCTGGAGTCTATTTGGTCTGTATGTTTAAATTTCATGCATTCCTTATATATTTTATTCCATATTTATTTTTGTTTTTACATTAGTGTACTTTATAAGGATAAGTAACTGGAAGACACAATATTTATGGTCTTAAATATATATTTTTTAATGTTAAGTATATCTTATTTAATTGCACTTAACTCTTAGTTCGAACTACATAATGCCAATTTGCAGCTACCCAGAAAAGGGGATATTTGAAGAGTACATCTGATTACATTCTCCTGCACACAGGAGACAGTTCTGCTAACAAGTATCTGCTGGATTTTGTTTAGTTTTTTAATAAAATTGGTCATAGGTGGCCTGGAATGTTGGAATTGCATAAAAATGCCAATGTTAGTGATTTTTCAGTATTCTTGTAAACATTTCACCACTGACATTTTAATGTTGCTGAACTTGCAGACACTGTGAGTCTACTCTCCTATCTAGACTCTCCTACAGTATGTACACTAACGTACATACTTACATATACATACAGACCTCATGACCTATTAAGCTAGAAAACACTTCCTCCTCCAGCACAGTGTGAGTAAGTTAGTGGAGACTGTAAATAGGTTGATTGCCCTAGCTTGGTTAAAAGGGTCAAATACAATGGTTCTTTCTTTTAACTAGCTTAACTTTTCATTAATAATTCACTTCTCTATCTAACACACAGCTCTCTCTCTCTGTCTCTTGGATGCACTGTCAAATTAAAGGTATATTTTAGGCCAAATGTTTACATACACCCACGATAAAGACATTCAAACTTTTCAAAACTCCACACATTTAATGTTACCATACATTATCTGTGTTAACTCAGTTAAGGTACTGTTTTACATTTCCAGGTAATTTAAAAATAATAGCTTCATTTATTAATAGCAAAAATTCATTTATTTCTGTTTTTATTTACTTTATGAGATTTTCAGTAAGTCAAAAGTTTACATACACTTTGTTAGGATTTGGTGGCATTGTCTTTTAATTACTTGAACTTTAACCAAACGCTTTGGGTAGCCTTCTACAAGCTTCTGATAATTCTTTGCTCAAATTTTTGCTCATGCCTGATGTAACTCAGTCAGGTTTGTGGGCTTTCTCAGACATGCTTTTTTTTAGTTCAACTTACAAATTCTGTTCTAAAATAGTTCTGTGGGATTCAGGTCAAGGCTTTGTAATGGACAGTCCAATTTCACTTTGATATCCTTAAAACATTTTATTGTAAATTTAAAGGTAGAGAAGACCTACTGTAATAATGCTAATGTCAGATGTTACTTCAATATTACTAGATAATACTCCTTCCTCGTGATATCTATCTATTTTATAAAGTGCATGCTGCCTGAGGACAGCTCACAATATTATTCCGCATTGCACTCATCCAACTCACAACCTACTCGTCAAGCTACCATCTGGTAGGCGTTTTTGAAGCTTACAGTCACGGACAAATTAGCTGAGAAACAGTTTTTATTTGCAGGCCATTAGACTTCAAAATGACTGCATGTCACTTTAAGCATATAAAATGTAATCTTAAGCACATTTTATAGGACATTTTCCACTGTGTCACTATTTCGCTTTTGCTTTTGACTGTATATACTCAGTTATTTTCTACTGCTCTTTATAAAATAAATATTGTACCCACTGCATTTAAATATTCTATTTGTTCTATTTGTATTTATAGAACTTTAAACTGAAAATTAAACCTTAAATTGAACATTAAACCTGACTTAGCAGGTTTGCAGAGCCTCACCACATTGTATTTTGCATACTGTGCATATGAGAAATAAAATGACTTTGACCAGTCCATTTCAAGCAAAACACATGATGCTGTCACCCCCATGCTTCACAGTTGTCTCAACCTTTTCCTCCATACATAGCACTGAACATTATGGCCAAACTGTAACATTTTGCATTTTAATGCATGTGGCTCAGGTGGTTGTCCACTAATCATAGGGTTGGTGGTTCGATTCCTGGCCCACATGACTCCACATGGCAAGACACTGAATCCCAAGCTGCTCCCGATGGCAAGCTAGCGCCATGCATGGCAGCTCTGTTGCCATTGGTGTGTGAGTGTGTGTGAGTGTGTGTGAATGGGTGAATGAGAACCAGTGTAAAGCGCTTTGTAGAGCCGCTAAGGTTAAAAAAGCGCTATAAAATTGGAGACCATTTACAATTTTGTGGTTTCATCTAACCAGAAAATACCTCTCCACAAGGATGGAAATCACCTACAAACTTCAGGCTGGCTTTTTTATGCTAACCCTTTCAGGCTGTTGTCTTGGGGTTTAGTTGAACCTTTCAAAGTTCATTCATCCCTTAGAGTTAATTTGTGCCTCTTTCCTGAACAATGCAGTGTGTTGGTTTCAAGATGTTTATATTTGCATACAATTTTTTTGTGCAGATGCTTCTGGTACCTTCAGTTGTTTGAAAATTGCTCCAAAGGAGGAACCAGACTTCTGGAAGTCCACAATAATTTTCTGAGGTCTTGGCTGAGTTGCTTGGATTTGCCCATGGTATCAAGGGCAAAAGGCACTGTCTTTAAAGTTAGGCCCTTTTACAGCCACAGGTGCACTCCCAGTTAATTCTTAATTATGGCAATTAGGAGATTCTAAAAGTCATTACATCAATTTCTGTAAAGAATCTAGTCCAGTAGCAAAACTACACTGGAACACCGACTCACAATGTTCTCACCATGCTTAAATACTTCACCATACTTCCATAATTATTTTATGGAGTTGTAGTTCCGAAACATTTACATTTTAACCACAAAACTCACTGCATCTATGGTATAAAGCTAATTTGTTTTAATCAATTAACATTTAACACCCGAATATCACTGTCATTAGATGTTACAGGATTGTATTTAACTTTAAAAGTAAACTTTGGTATGTGGTTACTTATTTTATTTGATTAATTCTCTCTTTTAGTAAATGATTAAAGACAGTAATTTAAATGTATATATACACAGTATAAGGCTGTAGGTAATGCCACTGCCAAAGTTAATTTCAGAACTGTTAAATATCTGCTGCAACACAATATTTTTAACCTTGTCTACTGTACATTTTCCATTAGGTGGGGCCATTGCCTCACTGCAGAAGCTACATCTCTGTTCCTTCTCCACTAGAGTGCACACTAGTTCACATAGTGAAAATAAGTGATGCTGTTGCATAGTCCGGAGAGGAATATCCCTAGGAGCTGGCTATATTAATTAATTCTTTCATTTATTCAATAACCACATTATGTCAGGTTTATAGTGAATTTGGAGCTTGGCAATACAAATAAATACAAAGACTAGTAAATGCACAAAACAGTGCATATTAACTAGACAGGACAACAGAACAGTGTTGTGTGGGAAAATGACTCTGTAAACTATTGTGTAGTGTAGTGCAGTAATAAGTTTAGCAGCAATATTGCAAGGGAAAAAAAAGAGTCTTATAATTGTAAAAGTGTCCCATAGCCGCATTATAAAGTTCAGATATACAATGATGTTCATACTAGAGTCATACTGAGTTAGGGTTTTGACCAGTCCAGGTGAGTGTTGGCTACAATATGTTGAGTATTCTGACTGGCTCAATGAAGAAGCTCTTTTGGAACCTGGTGGTGGTTGCATGGATGCTCCTGTACCTACTACCAGATGGCAGGAGTGTAAAGAGTCTATGAGAAGGGTGGGAGGGGTTGTCCACAATGCTTCTAGCCTTCCGGATGCAGCAGTACACCTTCTCCCCCTGTAGAAGGTGTTAAGGATGCGACGAAGGAGATCTTCAACCACCACAGGAAGTGAAGGCACTGCTCCATTCTGTGAGCTAGTTCACCTCCTCCGGGTATGGCGACTCATCATTGTTGTTAATGAGACCTCAAACTGTAGTATTATCAGCAAACTTGATGATGTGATTGAAGTGGTACTTTGCAGCTCAGCCATGAGTCCACAGTGCCAACAGAAGTGGACTGAGCACATGGCCCAGGGGAGTGCTTGTGTTCAGTGTGGTGGTTCTAGAGTTGGTGCTGGCAATTGAACAGGGGTCTCACAGCCAGAAAGTCCAGAATCCAGGAGTAGAAGGAGGTGTTCAAACCCAGCAGGCTCAGTTTTTCTCTTAGTTGCTATGGGATGATTGTGTTGAATAAAGTGGGTGAGATAAAGGTGGATGGAAGCAGATATGGCATTTACTATTGAGTGGTTAGGGCAGTAGGCATACTAGACATGGTCCAGTGTAGTGGGAAGACTGCTCTTTGTGTTTCATGACTAGCCGCTCAAACCACTTCATGATGATAGATGTGAGTGCAACTGGCTAGCTGTTATTAAGGCATGATGCTGGTCATCTTACAGCATGCACAAAAGTACCACTACTTGGGTCACAGAAATGTTGAAGATGTCTATCAGGATATCTGCAAGCTAATCAGTACATTCCCTGAGCACCCAACCAGGTATGTTGTCAGGACCAGCAGCTTCAGTGGACAATTTTCCTGATGTCCACTGCAGGTGGAAGTTGAGATATCTTCCCTGCCAGCATGTTGTTCTATGCTTTGTATCATTCAGTGCACCTGAGAGCGAGGCATCACCATCATCACAGTCTGTGATGGCCTGAATACCTTGCCTTTGTGTTAGAAAGTGACTGTGGATTATTTGTGCATAGTTGCACTTTGCCTTTCTGATGGCCCTGGATATGTGGGTCCTTGAGGGCTGCCTTGTCCTGACCTGAAGGCTGTGTATCGGGTTTTCAGTAGGGTGTGCACTTCCGCAGTCAATTTTATAGTATATAGTCAAATACTCATTGGCACAAAGGAGGAAGACAGCAAATTTCACTTCGTCACATTTCTTTGGATGATTTGATTTTCTAGAAAATAATCTGTCTGATACATGCATCCTTTCTCCTGATTCTTGCAGGTTACAAAATACATGGAATATTGAGCAGGGTGAACATTTCACAGTCTGTGCCTGAGGAGACTGGCAAGCCCAGACAATGAGCCAATCGAGATTTGTACACTTATCCCTCTGATGATTAGTGCCAAGTGCCTTTGGCTAGTTGTATGACAAATGTTGAAACCAAGAAATAATGGTTGTTAGGAAATTATCTTTTGTTGAATCAAAAGCTACAGACTGATTGGTTCAGATTTAGTAAGGAACCAGTGTTAACAATCTCTGTACAGCTGTACTCCACAGCTTTGGGGAACCAAAAGCCAGTAAATTCAAGTGTGAAAGGAAATTTTGTAGTCAGCTTAAGCTTTCATAAATTAGTCAGTCTAAAGTGTCTAAAGTTCTTAGCAGGCACCAAATGTACCTTAGCACTTTGATTCTGAGGGCCATATTCAGAGTTGATGACTTAAGTCCAAAACTTACATCTATATTTATGTGGAAAAGTTCCTCCAATTCAAAGTTGGTTTATCCATGTATTTAAGTAGATTTTCTGCATAGCCCATTCAGATTTTTAAAACCAGCTGTATGTAGTTCATGCCTCCAATCTTATTAGATTTTTCATGAGTAAGGTGCCTGAAATTTTTCATTTGTGTCTAGACCAGCACTTTTAAATATTAAACACTCGCTAAACACTTTCCTACAGGTAAAAAGAAAAATCAGTGATAGAAAATATGGACTGAAGAAGGAAATAACCATTTTTTTCTTTGCTGTAAAATGTAATAAAAAAAAATGAGACTATATTTAATCAATATTACATGAGCATGAGGGTGGTTATACTGAATTTTAACACGGCTGTGATTTAGCCGTAGGCACACGGCTGCAGGCCAATTGCCATAGTTAATCACAGCAGTGCCGATATTTAGTATAACCGCGAAATTGCAACTGCAATATTGCTTTTATATTACAGTTCTATAAACAAGAAATTAATCATGAGAAACTGACATTTCGGACACAATATGTTTTGTATATTTTTGCTCTGCTAGATGAAATAGATCCTGATAAAACTACACTTGCTTTATACATGAAGAATGGTAGCTTTCATTATTTCGTTTACAGTAAATTACATTTTTTATGTGTACATAAAAATATATACCTATATATTATGAACACCAAATAAACCATTAACGTTGTGTAATTGAAAAAGTTTTTACCGTGTGAATTGTTTCCTAAAATGCCACACAAATATGTGCACTGCTAAACAAGAAACCAAATGTGGGGAAAGAAGGTGTTTTCGATGCATGCATGGAACCTGAAAGTAAAATAGATGATAGGCGCATTCTCTGTCTCAACAAGTTTTATTTTGAACAACCCCAACTTCCAAAATGTTGTTGGTAAAGGATGTAATTTGATCTCAGCACTTTGTTTGGACAGGCTAGACATAACTTCTGGAATAAACGCACCTCCTTCTTTATGCTTTCTGTGAAATGAAACTTAGTGCAGCACAGTCCTCAGACTGAACACTGGTGGACCTATACAAAAGAGATCCCATGACATAAGTTTCATTACTCCTTCTTATTACTCTTAAGGTAAGCTACAGTTCTCTTTCTCAGGAATATACTCATGTAAAAATAGTTTTGTTGGAAGTTTTCTTAGTTCTATTGGAAGGTTTTTAGAGTTTTTTTTTTTTTGCCATGATTAAGTTGTTAATGTTCGTTTTTACAGTTTCTCCTAAAATGGTGTCATCTAGAATTTGCTTTGTCATCTGGACTCTGCTGTCTCTTCATGTTACACAGGGCTGGAATCTATTTGGTCAGTATGTTAAAATTTCAGATTGTATAACATTTTTATTGTGTGCATGTTGCTTTTTCTTCAAATATATATATATATATATATAAATGCACTAAATTAAGGTGACTACTTGGAGGACATTAACATTTATGGCACAGAAAGTACAGTTTTTCCACAAAAAAAGCATATGTTGTACTTACTTAATCTGAACTACATAATGTCAATTTGCAGATGTCCAGAAAAAGGGACCACCTCGTGAGGGTGGATTGCGGTTGGTGGGAGGTGACCTGCCCAATAAAGGTCGTGTGGAGGTGTACCATGATGGCCAGTGGGGGACAATCTGTGATGATGATTGGGACCTGAATGAGGCCCAGGTAGTGTGCCAGCAGCTTGGTTTCCCTGGAGCTGTCTCAGCCATAGCAGGAGGAACATATGGAGAAGGCAAGTTCTAAATTCAGAAGATGTGATAATAGAGATGATCATTAAATTACATTTACTGCAATCCCTGGTGAAGATAAAGTGGTTACTGCAGATGAGTCATGAATTATTCATATAATTATTTAGATGGGATTGTGTTTTAGGTTCTGGTCCTATTTGGCTTGATGATATGAAATGCAAGGGATCAGAGAGCTTTTTGTCCAGCTGTCACTTTAAAGGCTGGAGTGTTACTGACTGTACTCACAAAGAGGATGCAGGGGTGGTCTGTGAAAGTGGTAAGCCATCTCATAGTTAAATGTACGGTATATCTTCAGAATTATCATAAATCATTTTCATAAAATTGTTTTCACCTTAAAATGAAATAAATCTGTTTGTTACCTTTAATGAATTGATTAGGTCTTTCATGTTAGGTCTGGCATCTTCATCTACTTTGAGTTGTTTCAAATATTTACAGGAGAAGATATGGACAACAACCATATGTTCAAAATGGACCACAGCCTGGGCCTCTCTGAAGAGCTTGGGAGACTTTTTGATAGTGGGGACAACTGTGATTTCAATATTCTGGTCCGTGACCCCAGTGAAGACCAAGCTGGACAGAACACAATTTGTGTCCATGGGCTAATTTTCTCTCTCTACCCTCAGTTTAATATCTCTAATAGTTCCAACAACCTCACAGTTGAAATTAGCCAAACCTGCCATCCCCATATCTCCAGCTTCTTAAGGTAAGTTCTACTGATTGAAATAACTCATCCAGCAAGATTCTTATTTTTAGGTCTCATGACATGCAATTCCTTCCAGGTATCTGTACACACGCAAGGTTGACGTCACCATCTCTTCAGCCCAGTGCCTACACCAGCTAGCTTATATCTATCAGTTGCAGCAGCTTTTGGAGGAGATAGGCAAAGTCTTTACTTCGTTCCTTCCTCAGGACAGTACTTTCCGTACCCAAGTGTCCCTGTATGAGTACGGTGTCCGTTCAAAGGACATGCTGCTTCAGGAAAATGTTCTTCAGTACCTCTCCTGGAATTTTGAATTTCTTGTTGACGCTCCAGTATGGAAAACTGTCTCCATACACATGATGAAGGCACTTCTGTCTCGTTCAGACTTAGTGGTGAAGGATGAGTTTTTTGTGCTTCAGGCCCTAGAAGACTCAATCAAAGAGAAAGGAGAGACAGTTAGTTTAGAAGACAAGGTCAACCTACTGAGTCACATTCGCTTCTCCATGATTCCAGTAGAAAAACTTTATGATATTCAGTTCAGCTCAGGCATGTACCAAAGCAATGAAGCATTTTACCAAAGGGCTTTGCTGAAAGGCTTCCTATTCAATACACTGCCTTTCTCAAAGATCAAAGAGCGTTTTAATAACTTTGAAGACTATCTGCCCAGGATCTACACTTCTGAGCCATGGAGCACTGTCATCAATTACACTTCCAACATTGGCTCTAACAATTACCGTGGCCATCATTATAATTATGGGTATAATTCTGGCTATAATTCTGTCTCATTTATGACTCCTGCCCATAACAGTGTGATTTACAAGCACCAAACAATTAATTGGTTAGTGCAGGTTCTTCAAAATAGTTGGGAATGTTCTAACCAAGGTTTCTCTTGTGACTCTTTGCCTGTAGCGAGACTCTATAGCCAAAACAGCCTGAATAATTATGAGCACACTATTCGCTTCAACAACAAGCTGATTCTCTCATGTGGGGCTGAAAACATTGTGTTCCATGTCCAAGATTTTAAAAGTGGCAAAGCTATAGTTCCAACCAACAGCAGTATGGGTCTGCCCCATCCCTGCCCTAATGAGTATAGCTTTACTTTTGTTGTGCGTCCAGAGTACATCTGATTACATTCTCCTGCACATGGGTCTCTGCTAGCATTTTTGTTAAAATTTTTCTATCAAATTATTAGCATGTCAATGTTAGTGATTTCTTTTAGTAATTCAGTAAAAATTTCCTATCTGTTAATGTGAAAAAAATCAACATGATCAAATTAAAGGTTGCTGAACTTCAGCATGCAAACTCTGTAAGTCTATTGACTAATGTTTTCAATCATTGTGTTATTGTAGACCAGTACTTGGCCAAAGACCTGTCCTTTGCATTTAAAATAATATAAAGTATGATGTACAAGAAAAGACAATGCACACACTGTATAAGCACATAAATTACAAAATAATACATTATACAGTTTACAGGACATTATACAAAAAAATATTAAAGTACAATAGACTTATACATAAGACACGTATTGATATAGATCTCATGGTGATAAAGAAAGAAAGATTTTAAAAAAAAATGGGGTTTACCAAGGTAAAACATGGGGGAGTCATGGCCTTTAAATCTTAGGATCATGTAATGAAAAAGAGCAATTGCTTGCAAGGTCTAATAGGTGAAACAGTGGCTGAGGATGTTGGAGAAATAAATTAGTGCCTGTCACAAAACAAATCATAACGTTTCAAAATCTAATTTTGAAGTTAATATAAAGTTTTACATGACGACATTGACAGGTGGAATAGGGATAAATATTGAACCTCTTTTGAGTGAAAGTCAGCAGCCTAATATTGTGAGGTAGAGGGAGGGGAAGATTTTGGTGATACTTTGTTTAAGGAACACAAAATTATTCATTAAGGTTTTGTTATTTGTTATTTAAAAAAAAAAAGGTTTATTCAGTGTGCATTAGACTTCATTAATAAATACATGTACTCTATGAAAAACCAGTCATCTTCTCAATAGCATTTCTTATGTGGTTTTCACACTTGGGGCTGTTTAAGCCCAGAGTTTGTTATGATTGGTGAAGTGTGAATGCTGTTTTAGTGGCTGGAAGAGATTTAGAGACCCAACCTGCATTCTTAAAATTAAAGATTCTTCAATGGTTCTTTACAGCACCGTAGGTTCTGCAAAGAACATTCTTGTTGTCCAGAACCATTTTTCATTGTATAGGGCTCTTGAGTTGAGCTATATTGTCCGTTGGAGATTAAAGAAGTTCTTGATGTTTCATTATAGATGATTCAGAGCGGTGTACTGGTTCTTCAAGGTAAGGTATCATTCCTTAACAGATTAAAGTGAACCCCAGGTTCTTGGTGGGACTGGAAAAGGTTCTCCTAACATCACTGTTAAGATCCTTACTTTGGTTCCTTAAAGCACTAACTAAGGGTTTTTTTTAAGAGAACTTGGTTCCTTGGAGCACTGCTGTGAAGAACCATTGCTGGGTTCTTTAAAGCACCAGTAAATAGATAAAAGGTTATTTGTGCAATTTGAAAGGGTTCTCCTATGGCATCAGGCTAAAAATCCATTTTAGGTTCTAATTGGAACCTTTATTTTTAAAAGTGTGGTCCTCTTAAAAATGGTTGTCTGGGGTTTGTTTCAACCAAACTAACATATTATTTTTTTAAGTAATGAATAAGCATAATGCCTACCATTTTTCAAACTTGAATGCACAAGTATTTGAGATAATTGTGAAAACGCCCTTTGTTTAACCAAGTTGTTTGCAAAACTACTACTACTGCTACTACTACTACTAACTTGTTCGCAAAAAACTAGCAACTTAAATAACACGGTAGGCTCAATATCGTAGATCTTGATGGCATAGCGAAGAAATGTATGCTAAACTGATGCAGCTAAAATTGGGTCAACTTTAAACTCTGTGTTTAGTTGATGAATGAAATCATATTGTGCAAACACAAAAGGCCTATTGTAATCAGATACTTGTGAATTTTTAATGATTAGAGGTTACATTTTTAACAAAAAATAACAGTTAATTTAATATTAAATTAATATTAAATTAATATTCATATATTAACAATATAGCGTTTATATAATATTTTGGACAAAAGATTGGACTAAAGTCAGCTGGTCTGTTTCCAATCTTCAACTGTCCAGTTTCAGTGAGCCTGTATCTGCTGCTTCAGATTCCTGTTCCATGCTGACAGGAGTGGAATCTGGATGTAAAGTGCGGTTATTTGAGTTGCCATAGCCTTTTTGTCAGCTTAGATCAGACTGTCCATTCTCTCCTATCCTCTCTGCCAATTTGGACACAGGGCTAGAGACAAAATTGGCTGTGCTTCCTGTGTGGGAGGGATGGCATTACTCTCTCCCCAGTCAATCATACTCTTTCCCTTGTGAATGTGAATTTAGGTAATTAATTCATGCTCAAGAGTTTGTATAACAAGGTTTCAAATATGCGTATTGCACTTAAGATCATAAGTAATAATGTCATTTTTATTATTAGTCGTTATTACATTGTCTGCCACAGTATTGCTTATAGACTATATATTCATTGCCTCGTACCCACAGTTTATGTTTATGGTTCTTGTTGTCATATTTTTGGTTGTTTTGTTTTTTGTACTTTATTTAATAAATTATCTGTACTTGTATTCGCCTCCACCTCCCATTCTTGACAACCTTTCATAATGCTGTACAGACATGTATTTCCCCTTTCTTTTGGGATTACTTTGAATAGAAGTGGGAATAAAGGGTGTACTAAGCAATTTCCCAGTATGACTGCTTTACCTTATGCAGTTCATGATAGGATATTATTAGTCATATATTATGAGCAAGTCTGTGCAGGCCTATGAACATCTAAGAACCACTGAACGGGAGATTACAGTACATTACATCAAGAAAAGTGAAGGTCTGACTCCTGCAACCATATTTAATAAATTTCCATTGCCCCTGGACTACTGGCTTAAATATGTAATATATTAATGTTAAACAATATCAGAGAAAAAGTGTGGTAAATGTTGTGAATGTCTACACTGGTAAACTGTTAGATGTGGATTCTTCTGTAAATACACATGTGCACCAACTTTGTTTTTAACAGTGCCTACATATAGACTATGTAGTAAATGTCCTCTTAGGGCATTTTTTGGGAATTCAGAGTTGGTGACTTAAGTCCAAAAGTTATATCAGTATTTATGCAAGGAAATGTATGCATATTCAGAGTTCAGTTAAACAGCTCCTGAAGTCAATTTTCTGGGTGCGCCATTCAGATTATGCAAATCACCTGCATGTAGTTCAGATTTCCGCAGTTGGCAGATATTTCTTGAATACAAGTGTCTAGAGTGGGTTTTTAGGAGAATCTAGGTCACCAACTTTAAGCCCCAAAAAATCAGGGATAGAAAATGTGGACTGAAAAGAAGAAAATAATTATTCTGTTACATTTACAGCATATTTTAAGTAAGCATTGTTCATAATAATTTACATAAAATAAAAATTCAGTCCTTGAGTTAAGCATTATTTTTTTTAGTAATATGCAGTCTGCTCAGATGTCCTCCAAGATCATTTGCCTCAAATGTTAGCCTCAAATGACATTCCATATATTTTTTAGCATATTTACAGGCCAAACGATACATTTCATTTGTGACATATCATGTTTATATCAAACTCTCAGACAGTGGCTTTGAACTGAATAATGCATTTAACTTTACGGTCAGAACTGTAAGTAAATGAGAGATGTCTCTGGTTTACTTAAACTCCACTATGCTTACATGACTTCCGTAACATAAGAATAGTCCTTAAGTCCTTAGGTCTTTGATGTGTGCTATTTCAGTATTAAGTCCTGACTGTGCGTATAACTCAACTCTAAATATGGACTTTTTGTACCTGTAATTACTAAAAAAATCATTTACTGTACAATATTTTTGTGATATTGTATTTTCTAACCCAGAAAAAAAATTGAATGATTGATTTTACAATACCTGCAAGCTAATGGCCAAGTAAAAGGATAGGTTTTACATGTTTTATGTGTTTTCTGTAAGTACTATACGATTACAGATTGGTTTAAAGACTGACCATTTGACTGAAGTAAATATACAAATGCACATAAGAAGATTAGTATATTACTGTAATGCATTTGTAAAAGTGGGCACATCCTCAGTAGTTACATTAGGTTTGTGTTTCGTTTATTTGTAACTACAAAAGTATTAAACACTGGATATAAAGTGTGACTATAAAAACACTGTACGTGTACAGAATGTAATGATTTTTCCTCTGATAATGAATCAAATAATAAGTTTTTATGTTTTCTTTTTGTCTAGACTTTTTGTGAGCAGTTTTTAGTTCCTGTTTTCCCAAATTGCTGACTTTTAGAATCGTTTCCCTGTCTGACTCGTGTGTTACGACATGATTCAACATATCAGATACAAAACAAGTTACATGTTAAATAGTTGTCATTTATTCTATGAGAAGAACGATATCTCCTGTCTTAACATACAGTATAGCATATACTATATACTGTGTCTATAACATATACTATATACAATAGTAAATCATTTGTTAACGCTAAAGACACTCTCTTACTTTAGCTCATGAATTTATGGGTTCTCTCTTTCTCTTGAGAACACTTTTGTGACTTTTTTCTCGACAACTCACATCACAGTAATATGTCTTTCTCTCTTAGTTCCCAAAACATGCTACCACTGTTCTCCCTGCTGTTTTTTACCTTGACTGATGAGCATACTGTTGCTGAGGCACATGACTGTCTGATGATTTGTGTCTAACCAATGAGAATTAAAACGATTGTCCAATATATATACTCTCGTCTTTTTGAATAAACGTTAAGACTGTGTGTGTGTGTGTGAGTGTGTGTCTTATGGCAACTCTCCCAAGTGCTCAAATCAGGATATAGCTGTGGCGGTGTGATGGTGCCTTTTATTCTCATCCTCATCAAGTTCATATTTTATATTTTCTACATCATCAAAAGATTTTCTAACTTCCCTTTTTTGTTGTTGCCAAAAACCGCATACATCTTTGTTACATGGTAACAGTTTCGAATACGGATCCGTCATTAATGATTAACTACACAGGAAGAAATTAATAACGCAATATTAACATTCCAGTAACTACTATTAACTAACTAGAAACTCTGATTAACGAATTAGTGAGTAATAGCACACGGTCGTAGTATGCAGTCGTTCACTATTAGCTAATCAATAACTACTATTTCTCTCATGCCTATTCTAAAGTGTAATTCTAAAGTGTTACCTTGTACATTTGCTTGTGCCCCAACCTCCATTACCCTCAGTGCAAAATAAAGGCACATAAATGCATATAGTGTTTGGCACAAATCCCACATTAGACTGAACCTTTCTGTTGACAATAATTAATGTAAATCTACATTTTCACAGTTTTTTTTTTCATTATTATTTTTTATGTTGAATCAGATTTTTACTTTTGTAATATGTGAGAGCAGACATTTTTCAATGACTGTAAGAAGATAGCACTCTTTTGTACACTCTTTGTACCCTGGCAGCTCGTGTAATCTTTCACATGGTTTTCTATGAAGTGTAGAGAGCATTTGTCTATTTTACATATTCAAAGGCATCTATGAATAATAGAAATGTATTTGTTTATTCGTTAACAAAAAGGAGGCCCCAAACTGTGTCCCATAGTTTGAATACCACTGCATTGTGTTCTGATTACTAAAAATTTAACTCACTATGAACTCATCATGAAAGACCCGAAGGCCTGTTGCAATATGATTGAGAAATGACACTGAGGTTGTGTGTCATCAGTCGGCATTCCCTAGAGATGTTTCACATATCTGGAGAGGAATGACCGGAGAAGTTGAGTTCTGCATGCGTCAAAATTATAGGTTGCCCTCTTTGATATTGCAGCAATTGTTCTAATACAAAATTGCATGCCTGTGTGTTATTGTTACTGCTTGTTGCCACAATAAAGAAGCAGAACTTAGCTATGAGATTGGTTGGCCCTCTGCTGGAGCAATGCAGCATTGCTGCCTTCTGCTTTCTGTATGCTGCTAGCGAACTGAAGCCCAAATTGACAGTTAAATTATTGTATGTAGTAAAATTTTCACATTGATATTTATTTATCTGTTTATTATTCATATAGTGGGGTGGATTCAGAGTTAGCAACTTAATTTCCAAAGATGCATCAATATTTATGGTGGGGAAAGTATTCAGAGTCAGCCGACTCTTGCTGTAGGAATAGTCCTAGTCATCAAATCAATCACTTAATTAATTTATCAAATTTGTCTTAATTTAACAATATACTTAATTTACCAGCATACTTTTTGGACAAGAAATCTATTTAATTTTATTTATTTCTATCATGTGCACAATTTATGTAGCCACAAAATAATAACTGGGCATCGGAAATCATAATTAAATCATATGTGAGATGTAGGCTAATTTATAATGCTTTTAATTTACTATTTTGATTTGTCTTAGTTGTTAAGCTGATGCACTCTACTGTACTGTAAAGAAACAGTACCCATGATTTAAATGATACACCTACCAAGCAGTTATGAGTTACAGCTCACTTTGGAAGAGTTCAGAGTTGAGTTAAGTGCGTGTAGTGAGAAGTTAATGCTCAAATTTCACACATCAGTTTTCTGACCTCAGATGTAACTTGCATCCGTTTTTCTTTCCCAATATCACTGTTACTGACAGTTGGGGACAAAAGTTTACACATACCTAGATTAAGACATTCAAACTCAATATTTCATAACTCCACACATTTCATGTTGCCAAACCTTTCCTATGGTATGCTAATTAGGGTATTTTCATGAGGTCATTTCAAAATCATAGCTAAGAGACATATTTATTTCAGTTTTATTTACTATATAATATTTTCAATGGGTCAAAAGTTTACATACACTTTGTTAGTATTTGGTGGCATTGGCTTTGATTGGTTGAACTTGAATCAAATCCTTGAGATAGCCTTCCACAAGCATCTTATAAGAATTTTTGCCCATTCCCCCTTACAGAACTGGTTTAACTCACGCAGGTATGTGGACCTCCTTGCTTGGACATGCTTTTTCAGTTCAGTTTACTGAACTTTTCACTTTTCTATGGGATTTAGGTAAGGGCTTTGGAGGTATGCTTAGGGTCATTGTCCTGCTGGAAGACCCAGTTTCGACCAAGTGTTAATATTTTTGCCTGATGTATTGAGGTTTTGCTTCAGTATTTCTAAATAATCCATCTTCCTCAAGATATCATCTATTTTCTGAAGTGCACCAGTCCCTTTTCCAGAAAAACACCAACAACATGATGCTGCCACCCCCATGCTTCACAGTTGTGATTGTGTCCTTCGGATTAAAAGCCTCACCCTTTTTCCTCCATGCATAGCACTGATCATTATGGGCAACAAGTTTAATTTTTGTTTCATCGGGCCAAAGAACACTCCCCCAAAATGATGGTGATCAGTCTGGCTTCTTCTCCAGCACCTTCACTAGTTCCTTTGTTGTTGTCTTGGGGTTCAGTTGAACTTTTTGGAACAAAGTTTGTTCATCCCTGGGAGTTAATTTGTACATTTTTCCTGAAAAATGCAGTGTCTCTGTGGTCCCAAGATTTTTGTGTTTAGATACAATTGTTTGTACAGATACTCATAGTACCTTCAGGTGTTTACTCCTAAGAAGGAACTGGATTTGTGGAGGTCTGCATGTTTTGTTTGTTTGTTTGCTGAGTTGCTTGTATTTTCCCATGGTATCAAGGAAAAATGCACTGGCTTTAAATGTAGGCCCTAATATTTCCACATGTGCACTCTGACTTAACTTACAGTTATGTCAATTGACCAATCAGAAGCTTCTAAAAGTCATTAAATCCATTTTAAATCAATTCTAATATAGTGAATTAAAGCTGAAATAAATCTGTATCTAATTAATTGTTTTAAGATTACCTTTGATGTGAACACAGTAAATACCCTAATTGACTTGACAGAGGAAATGTAAAGTAACATGAACTTTGTGGACTTGTGAATAACAGACAACAGTGGTGCTTGAAAGTTTGTGAACCCTTTAGAATTTTCTATATATCTGCATAAATCATCAGATTTTCACATAAGTCCTAAAAGTAGACAAGGAGAACCCAGTTAAACAAATGAGACAAAAGTATTATACTTGGTCATTTATTTATTGAGAAAAATGATCAAATATTATACATCTGTGAGTGGCAAACGTATGAGAACCTCCAGGAATAGCAGTTAATTTGAAGGTGAAATTAGAGTCAGGTATTTTCAATCAATGGGATGACTGAGCAGCCTATTTTATTTAAAGAACAGGGATTTATCAGAGTCTGATCTTCACAACACATGTTTGTGGAAGTGTATCATGGCATGAACAAAGATTTCTGAGGACCTCAGATAAAGAGTTGTTGATGCTCATCAGACTGGAAAAGTTTACAAAACCATCTCTAAAGAGTTTGGACTCCACCATTGTACACAATCAGACAGACTGTGTACAAATGGAGGAAATTCAAGACCACTGTTACCCTGCTCAGGACTGGTCGACCAACAGAGATCACTCAAAGAGTAAGATGTGTAATAGTCCACATGGTCACAAAGGAACCCTGGGTAACTTCCAAGCAACTAAAGGCCTCTCTTACATTGGCTAATGTTAATGTTTATGAGTCCACCATCAAGAGAACACTGAACAACAATGTTGTGCATGGCAGAGTTGCAAGGAGAAAGCCACTGCTCTCCAAAAAGCACATTGCCACCTGTTTGTAGTTCAAAGATCATATGGACAACCCAGAAGGCTATTGGGGGAAAAATTTCAAATAGAATAAAATTCCTCCAAGCTGATGTGCAGGACTGATCTACTTAAAGGACTTGTGTTGAAATCTGATGTTGTGTAGTTTTTGGCAAATCTTTTGAATAAGGTTCCTTTAGCATTATCTGCTGGTGGGGTTCTCAATTTTTTTCCAGCCTGGGACCTCTTTAACTATGTAAATATATATATATATATATATATATATATATATATATATATATATATATATATTTTTTTTTTTTTTTTTTTTTTTAAAGCCATGGACCACCTCAGTACAGATTTGCTTTATGAACATAATCCAACTATTCCAATATCAGGCTCATTATTTAAATATATATTTGTTGAGCCGTAGAGCTTCTATTCCTTCCTGTTTCTATTTTCTTTTTCTTTTTTTTTTAATTATTGAGGTTTGAATGAAAAATATTCAATTTTACTGATCAGTCAAGCAAGGTAATAATTACAATGACTCAATTATGAATACAATAACTTTGATAATTGTGTGTTGCGATATCTAATACTGTAAAAAAAATCCCCCTGGCAATGCTTCATGGCGCCCACTTTGAGAACCATGGGTTTAATGCATTACTTCCGTAAACTGTAAGTGAGTTTACAAATACAGTCCTTTACAGTGATTTGTTTGTGCTATACACCAAAGACATTTTGTGTTTGAGATCAAAAGATGGATAGGAGACAAGAGTTTAGGAATTCAGCTTTTATTTCCTGGTATTTACATCTAGATGTGTTAAACAACATAAAATATAAAACCTTTGAATCAGATCACCAAATTTTTAGGTTTTGAAGTCAATAACAGTAAATAACACATAATATTTGGTTGCATATCCCTTACTTGCAATAACTGCATCAAGCCTGCGACACATTGACATCACCAAATTGTTGGTATCTTCTTTTGCTGTAGCTTTTTTCAGTTGTTGTTTCTCCGTTCAGTCTCCTCTACAGGAGGTGAAATGCATGATCACTTGGGTTAAGGTCTGATAATTGACTTGGCCAGACTAAAACCTTTCATCCCCCCTACCATCATGAGTTTCATCATCAATAAAGATTAGTGAGCCTGTTCTAGAAGCAGCCATTAGAAGCCCAAGCCATGACACTACCTCCTCCATGTTTCACAGATGAGCTTGTATGTTTTTGATCATGAGCAGATCCTTTCTTTCTCCACACTTTGGCCTTTCCATCACTTTGGTAGATGTTAATCTTGGTTCCACAACTTTTTTGGCTCATCTCTGTATTTCTTTGTGAATTCCAATCTGGCTTTCTGATTCTTACTGCTAATGAGTTTGCATCTTGTGGTATGGCCTCACTATTTCAGCTGCCAAAGTCTTCTTCAAACAGTAGATTGTGATACCTTCACCCCTGCCCTGTGGAAGTTGTTGGCTATGTCACTGACTGTTGTTTCTGGTTTTTCTTCACAGCTCTCACAATGTTTCTGTCATCAGTTGATGGACACACTTTGGTAACAAGAAACACTGTTCAGTCACATGTTCCAATATTTTTGCTTGCCTACAAATTGGGTGGTCTGATACAAAATGTGTTTTGTGTGTTCTACAGCGTTTAACACATCTTCATATAAAGACCATAAAGATCAAAAGCTGAAATTCTAAACTGTCTTATCATATTAATTTTTTTTATTAATTTTCTCAAACTCAAATGTCTTCATTCTACAACAAAAACAAATGAACTGACTGTATTGATTTAAGTCTGTTTGAATGTTAATGCAATACATTTGCATTTCCTTATATTTCTTCTTAATACATTCACATAAATGTGATTAAATTAAATGTTATTAAACTGTGATGTATGCTGTGCTTATTTTATATTAATTATAAACCTTAATGTAAACCATTATTTATTTTTTTTTGTTTTGTTTGTTGGTTTGAATTTTGAGTATTTTTCAAATTAGTAGAAAAAGTATGAACTATGAAATGGCACATCATCACAGCTGAATATTGTTCACCTGTGACTCTCTCTCTCTCTCTCTCTCTCTCTCTCTCTCTCACTCACTCAATGCCTTTCAGCAACATTCAAATTTACAAACACAAATATGAAAGTAGAGTTTCCCATCATGAGCATGGCAGTAAGACAGCATTCAAACAACTGTAAACTTAGTTGTATATTAGGTCTATCAGCTGCTGTATGGCACTTTAATGTTAGTGGTAAATTTTCTGCACTTAGGGTACTTGGGTGCACAAGACACACTGTAAAGCATTTTGGATAAAAGCACTTTACACTGTGTCTTATTCTCCCATTCACACATCAGTGGTGTGATTCAGCAAAGCTGCCATGCAAGGCACTAACTTGCCATCAGGAGCAACTTGGGGTTCAGTGTCTTGCCCAAGGACATTTTGGTATGTGGAGTCATGTGGGCCGGGAATTGAACTGCCAACCCTACGATTAGTGGACAACCCGCTCTACCACCTGAGCCACAGCCACCCCTATGCCAACAATGATAGTGCTATATCATTGTTGAGTATATGATATATTTGAATTGCTAAGTTGTGGACTACTTTCTTGCACTAGAATCCTAAAATTAAGTGGATGCAGGACTAAAATGTACTGCTGTGAGATGGCCTGGAGTTAATTGTAAAATGTGTATACATTTTTTAAAAAGAATATTCTTTTTGTATACAGAGAGATCATTTGAGCACATAATATTGTATATCACTATTATTTCAGACCAAATGTATATACAAAAAAAGAAAAAAAAACAAAACAGATCAATCCAGTTTTGTACCTCAGATTCACTTGAACACAGTGCTTCTTCTTTAGATACAGTATGTAAACGTCAGAGAAACTTAAAACTGGATTCTTTGATTACATTAGGTACATAATTATCTACCTACTTGGGTGTAATTATGATTTGTGTAATGGCTCATGATCTGTTTGTTTCTGCCTCTTATGTTTCCTCCATATGTCTCTTGAGAATGGAAATGAACTAGAGTAAGTCTCTCTGTTGAATATAAACTTATTTGACTCATGACTAAACTCTCTTGCAACACCAGAAAGGAAAACCATGTCATTTCCCTTTCAACTTTTTGCCTTTTATGGCCTCTTGGTTTTTGCATGGACGTTTGTTCTGATTTTTTTTCAGTTAAACTAACTTTTTTCAAATATTAAATTGTCTGAAAGTTTTGGGAAGGATATGAGCAATAGTGTTGTCATACACAACACTGTAACACACATGTCACTTATTAATCAAGTATTGCAATAGTAGAAATGCATCTGTATGTACAAGTTCTTTGTAGGTTCGCAAACATTTTTTGATACCAAACAATGATACCACACAGAGCTCAAATAAAATGCTATAATGAATTTTTAAATAACTGCAATTAGTTCAAATAGCCCATAACTACATAAATACACTTTACACCAGGACAATGTCAGTTAGTACAGAACACCACACGACATCATGATAAATGATGATGCTATGATATGATATGATATGATGTGTTTCATTGTCACTGATTAATCAACTGTAATATTCTTGGAAATTTATCAGGTATCTTTAAGTCTGTAAAAGCCTATATCAGTTTACAAATACTTGTCACAAATGTTAATAATATATTAGTACTACAGTGCTTAGAAATAATACCTAGTACAGTATTGCTTTCAGAATGAAATATAAGTCGATGCCATGTGGAAGTGTTTATGTGATCTGTATGATTGTATGAGTTTCACAATTACTGACGCAAACCCTACGGTCAAAGAAAGTATGTTGAGTTTCTTAAGATCACTAACCCTTTGTCTTGTCCACATATGGTATACATCTATTACATGACTGGTTTGAAGCAATTCATTCTGTCCTGAATACCATTGAGGAGGTGGTTGAACTCACTGTGGACTATGACTACATCCAGAGAAACATCATCCATCCATAGTTTGAAAGGGTGGAGAAGAGTAAAAAATTAGTTAAAAAAACAAAAACAAAAAGAAAGAAAAGACTGGAATGAAAAAGTAATAATTATTTGGGCTGTTTATAAAAGTAATAATTATTTGGGACACACACATTGACCATCTTCTTGTCTCAACCTGCCTGTTGTCTCACCCCAGTCATGTAAAATCTGTAGTGAAGTCATTCATCACTAAGAAGATAGACACCACGATTGCACAAATGTGTGCTCTCCTTCATGGAGACAATTCAATCTGCTACTTTGATTACATGAGGTAATCAGAGTTCAAAAATAATGTGTCAGTTTAAGTCATACACAATACCATGGTTTCTTAGGAACCAGACTGTACTACTTTCACTGTAAACGACACTATCTAAACAGTAATGAATTAATGAATTAGTCATGCAGTCAGGTGGTTCTTTCAGCTCAGACAGTGGTTTTTCCAGAAAACACTTTTATAATGCATTTCTTCTCCATTTGTTTCAATGTAATACTTCCAGTAATTCCCTGATGATTTTGAGATTATTTAAATATGGGTGGAACATAGCAGGAAATACCCACAGAAATACTCACATAAACCTTGGGAAAACAACTTAAATGAGGGGTGGAAATGTATGAACACCTCATTTGTTCTTCTTTGTCATCACTAGTAATTAAAGAATTAGTCATTAAAGAGTCTGATATGCACGTCAGCCCTTGAATTAGAAGTTCTAAAATTCAAGGATGGCCCATTTAATGTTTATCTGTTTGTATACTATGCTATAAACTAAGTAACACATATATAGAGTAGATACAGTGCCCTCCACTAATATTGGCACCCTTGAGCAAAAACCGCTGTGAAAATTTGTCTCTATTGTTGAACCTTTTGGTGTTTTGTTAAAAAAAAAATTCACAAAAATACTCTTCTCTGGATACATAGGTTTATCAAAAAAAAAAAAATCTTTGTTAAATATAGGTGTGAAACAATGATTGGCACTCCTTTGAATTCATATGAGAACAATATTCCCACTGATATTAAAAAATAATAATTGTACACTAGGAACAGAAAATTCTTTTTCCTGTTTCACAGGGGTATAAATATGAGGTAACACATAGGACAAATTCCCTTAGTCATTCATAACAGTGAATCAGACCAACGAACATATCTGTGATGTGCGACAAAAGGTTGTTGAGTTTCACAAAATGGGAAGTGGCTATAAGAAAATAGCACAAGCGTTGAAAATGCCCATTTCCACCATCAGGGCAATAATTAAGACGTTCCAGTCAACTGGAAATGTTATGAATCAACCTGGAATAGGACGTGCGTCTATATTGTCTCAGCGCACAGTGAAGAGGATGGTTCAAGTCGCCAAAAAAACTCCAAGGATCACAACAGAAGTTAGTTGCCTCTTGGGGTCAGAAAGTCTCCAAAACTACAATCTGAAGTCACCTACATCACCACAAGTTGTTTGGGTTTCAAGAAAAAAGCCTCTACTCTCATCCAAAAACAAACTCAAGCTTCTCCAGTTTGCCAGACACGACTGGAACATCAAATGAGATCGGGTTCTATGGTCAGATGAAACCAAAATAGAGCTTTTTGGCAGTAAACACCAGAGGTGGTTTTGGCACAAACAGAAGGGTAGCCATATGGAAAAGTACCTCATGCCCATGGTTAACTATAGTGGTGGCTCTTTAATGTTTTGGGGCTGTTTTTCTGCCACAGGACCTGGATATTTTGTTAGGATACATGGCATCATGGACTCTATCAAATATCAACAGATATTAAATGAAAACCTGACTATTATAAATATATTTATATTTATAAACCTGTGTTGTGTTTGAAATAGTTTAATTATTTGATATCCATGAGAGCAGAGAATTTTTGTGAATTTTTTTTAACAAAATATCAAAAGGTTAAACAATAAAGACAATTTTTCACAGCCTTCTTTGATATATTACCAAAGGTGCCAATATTAGTGGAGGGCACTGCATCAATAATGCTTCCAAAATAGTAGCATGTATAAATGCATGTGTGCATGTCAGAATAATCTCTGTTTTATCACAGTTTTTTGAATCAGTGTAGTGGGTGTTCTTGACTTTTGTTTCCACTTTCATCCTGAAACATTCCAAGAATTTCTGAAACATCTCTGCCAGGAAGTCTGCATCACAGGACTATGAGGATGTGGGAGTGAAATACACTCTCTGGAAACCTGGAAACCTCTGGTATAAGAAATATAACATCATGGCCAGTACATTTTAAACAAAAAATCTTTACAAAGAAATATTGTTTGTCTTGGGGCCAGGGGGCACCCGGGGGCCTCAACAATTTGGTGTGCCCATCCCTCCCACTAGTATGTTTTCTCTTTCTCACTCTCAGACAACCACATACACACACACAATCAATTCCTAATGTAATGTAATGTAAAGATGTAAGATGTAATTATTAATAAAAAAAAGGGGGGGATATATTTAGAAGTCTGTATTTTTAATGTGGTTTAAAGACATCTTGCAAAAGGGGGGCCTCGGTCAAATGTTAATGCCATTTGGGGGACCTTGCCCTGGAAAAGTTTGGGAACCCCTGGTCTATATGGTTATTACCTCTTAAATACAATGTAAATTAAAAGGTTTATGGTTTTCTTTCATTGTTTTCTTTAAAACAAAACATTTTATATGATTTATACCTTAATTTTAATTTGAATACAGTTTAATTATTTTTTCACCTCAACGTGTTTGTGTTGTTTTTCTTTCAGTCACATGAATCCCAAAACACTCCAACCTGTAGTCCCTGGTGCTAAATAAATTCAAGTACATTATGATGGTTGTTATTGTTTATATTAACAACATACTTAATGGTCCAATACTTAATTGCCTCATCGACCTGTGGGTAATAATATTATATAAATATAATAGAGATGTACCATTTCAATACCAGGTTTCAGTACCAAGCCAATACTGGCCTGAAATGCTGGATTCGTTTTGGATCAGACTGACACATTTTCCAGTCTGATACATATATTTTATACCATGAACATTACTAAACCAAACAGTGAGCACAGTGTGATCATACATGTGAACACTATCCATCTAAATCACATCACCATTATGCCTATGATATTACATGCAATTCATCAACAGAATCTTACTGAAAGTCAGCATGGTTACTAAGTACTGGATCAGTTCAGTATCAGATCAGAGTTCTAATATTGACAGCTTACAGAACAGGGGTTCTGTTCTCAAATGTTTCACAGCCAGAGACCCCTAAGACTAGAGTAAATTAATTTCCAAGGATACACTTATGATCACAGTACAGTTTTTTGTGTGTTAGGGTTGTTGTTGTTGTTGTTTTTTTAGACAAACATTTAGTTTCAGGTGACCAGTTATTTAAGCTTACAACTCTGATAACTAAATAGTATACATGATAATAAGCTCCACCAACATCATGTGATTGAACCCTTCAGACCTGGTCTTTTTCTAGATATTGCAAAAGAATAATAATAATAATACAAAAAATTATTATTTTTCTTTCACTTACACCCTTTTCAAATAAGGCTGAACAAGACTTTTGATGAAAGGACATTTTTTTCATGTCCATTATAGTTGACTTTGGATTTCAATAGTTGCAACATGACTAGATGGATATCTATATAGATATCTTTCTTAATAGTATAGTATACTTTTTTGCTGCTTGTCTTGTTATTTATGATATATTTATTACTAAAAACTATAGGCCACATGTCAAATGTGTTACTCTTATTTTGCCTTTTTTTTTTTTTTTTTAATGTTTTATCTGCCAGTTCAGCTACAACCTCTCATGCTGTAAACTGGAACACATAATTTATCATGTGTGATTGTGAATATCACAAAACATTGCATTTGTTGAAAGAACATCTTTACAAAGACGTACTAACTCTGTATCTTTGTAGATATGTACTTACAGTAGCCAACATCAGTTGAGACTGAATGTCCAGTCTGATATACTTTCCTTTACTTTTACAATATCCGTTGTTACCCAGATGACGATGGGTTCTCTTCTGAGTCTAGTTCCTCTCAAGGTTTCTTCCTCTTAACATCTTAGGCAGTTTTTCCATGCCACCGTCGCCACCAGCTTGCTCAATTAGGATCAATTCACACACTTAAAATCTGTATCCCGTGTTTATATATTTCTGGAAAGCTGCTTTGAGACAATGACCGTTGTAAAAAGGATTATACAAATAAAATTGAATTGAATTGAATATACTTTAAAAAAAAAAACCCTTCAGATTTAACAATACTATGAAATGACTAATCAAAAGTATTAATTCATTTAAACCCTTAAATTTTAAATGGATATCGTCAAATGTGGATATGAATAAAAAATAAATAAATAAAAAAAAAAGCAATATAGTCAGGGACTCTCTGGACCTATAATACAATATAGATTCACAGACACAGCACAGCTGCTATCCACATTATAACAGTTAGAGTGAAAGAATGAATCACAGTGGGACAAAAACATTTAGCATCTGAGACATATGGTGGTGGGCTGCAGGGTAAGAAAGTGACCACAGTTTGATAGTGATAGTTAAAAATACGTCAGTTCTGGGCGATGGCGGTAGCCTGTTTATGATCCGTATGTTAATTAATAGATTTAAACCATTTTTGCCAGGTAATGCTCCTACGCACGTTTCCCGCAAATGGGCGTGGCTTTGAGAATTTTCAGTAGCCCTGCTGGATGTAGTGATAGTCACGTGTGGGCGGAGCTTGAGGAAATAAAAAGGCAGCCGTTCAGACGGTCTGTAGCGGATTTCCGAGAGTTCTGCACCACTTCAGGAAGTCTGTAGTCACACTGTGCGGGCTTGTTCCTCTCCTCTCTGAATTCTAGAAAGTTTGTCCTGTCCTCATTTGACCGGGTTTAGGCTTCTCTCTTCCGTTTTACCTTCGTAATTTGAAGTCGTTTCGGTTTTTTCGCTTCAGAGAACATCATTGTTTTGTTTGTTTTTCCTGCAAAAATGACCAAGCCGAGTAGTTTCTGCGCTCCGTTGCTGCTGTTTCTGGTCTGGAGGGCGGGTGAGGTAGCGGAAGCCTGCAGCTGTTCTCCTAAACATCCTCAACAGGCTTTCTGCAACGCAGACGTCGGTAAGATTATGATTCGCTCTTTACGTGCTAAAAATACCGTTTCGTTTGCATGAATGTACCGTTTTCCCTTGATGTTTGTAATGTCTGTAATTGTGCGGAAGTTGTTTACAGCTCATGTAAACATCTCCTGTGTGGTTCACTCAGTCGCGTCTCGGATAGCACTGGTTCAGAGCGGTTTTGTTTCCACTGCGCTTTTCTACCAGGGATCGGCCTTTCACACAAACCAGTCAACTTTTCTTTATCCCAGTCTGGCTGATGGTTTAGTGGTAGATGAAGCACACTGCTTCTTATTTCTAGATGAATATAAGTTTGCTGCTGGTCACAGCTGTACGGTTTTATGGGATGAATTCTTTTATATTTTGGGGCCTAACAGCCATGACTGAGCCGTGCAGCGTTCAAGTTCAGCTGGACACAAGTAAATAAATACTGTACGTCCGAGTTCAACGCTGCAGACCTACAAAAAACAGCACTGTTGTGTTGTGTGAATATACGCACACTACTGGATCTCTATAAAGGATGCAGGGTTTCCTATTGCCTATTTCTTGAATACATTTTAGGTTACAGCCTGAATCCAATCCAATTTGTCTTGCCTAAACAAAGAGAAAACACCCTTACAGTTGTCAAATGACTAAGCTGTGGAGAATTAATTTTTGGAATAAACTCATCTTCAGAAGTTATGATATCCCAGTGTTGACTCTCTTAATTTTTTGTTGTTGTTGACTTAAATCTCAAGGAAATCTTTGGCATTCATGGAGAATGTCATCTGAAGATCATGAGGTCAGCACAGGTTCCTGAGTTGTTTTGTTTTCAGTTATTGGGGTGTTGAAGCGAAGAAGGATGCTGGAACATCAGGAATGATCACTTCTCGCATTCACTTTGCACAACGTAGAAAAACTTGGACCAAGTAAGCAAAGGCAAGACAAACTAATAGAAGAATTTTAGTAACTCGAGGTGGCTGTGCTTTGATTATTAGGAAGTATTTGTTTTGCAACTCTTAAGCAGCCCTGCCTTAATACAGTACAGTTACTGAGCAATCTTTCTGGCCTGTTTCAGACAACTGTATCGGTATAACGGTATAATATTGAAACCTTCAATATACTTCATCATGTGTTCGACCATGCCATTTATCATTCCTTTTGTCAGTTATCTGGTTAATCCATCTGGGTGAGTTTGTCTGTTGCAAACTGACCACTGAGGTTATTTTAAGGAGCGAGAGGGGATTAAAATGATCTGCTCTGAAATACATGCCGCTGAGGTTTGTGTGATGATGAGAACACAAAACCACATGACTTGAAAGAGGATGGGGTGGTCTCATCTCGGAAGTGGATATTTTGAGTCTTTGGATTCATAGACCTACACCCTAACATTCAGGTTCCCGCCTTAGCCGCCCCTGCAGTGACAAGGCAGCACTTGATCACCATCATTTGTAAAGCCACTTGTCATGGTCATTCGGCCAGACTCTCGGCTTATTGAAGTTCCAGAGATGGGAAAACATTGCTACATTCCACTGGAACCTCCACCCGACCATCTGGCTATGCCACGTCATGTGGTTTTCCTGTTCTAGCTATCATATACCACAGCAAGTAATGGCATTGGTTGAAGGGGTCTGCCACAGTCCCCATGTGCCCACCTGCATTCTGTCTGTGTTAGTCACAATGACTGGACTTTTGGGTAACTGGATTTTCCATAGTCCATGTATCTTTTGCGACCTGTAGGCCTGAAGGGAGAATCATTGATACAGTAGCGGGGCATTTGTGTTCGCACCACAGTTACTACGCCATTGTTTTGCATCAAAACGCAATACTTGCCTAACTGGTAAAGGAAATATCCTGTTTCTCAAACTTTTACTACTGTGCAGCTTTTACTACTGGTACATTAAAGTGCAGAGAAGTTACTTCCTGAATTTTCCCAGTTGAAATTAAGTAGTAGTAGTAGTAGTAGTAGTCTATTTATGGAAGGAGTCTCCAGTGGCACTGCTTTGTAGCAGTCCAAGTGTTCTGCTGTGCTAAAGTGTTCAAGACCGAGGAGTTTTTGCTTTCCAGTTTCTGGTTAACATGAAAAGCTATGTGTTTTTTTTGTTTTGTTTTTTTTAAATCTTATGAACTTCAGGAGGGGGGAAAAAAAGAGAACCTGTTGAGGGACACACTAGCTTCCATAACAGCAACTAACTTGTGTTGTGGATGTTCCATTAACATTAAATACAAGTAAAACTGGTTAAAAGTATGATGTTGTTCTTTAACAAATACACATATTTAATCTTTGACAAACTACTGTGGTATAAGAGGAATAAAACACTTTGGGCTATGCTGTTATTGGAGAATAAGCAACTTTAGGGTGGTAACTCCTCCACATCACACCAACCCATCATTGATTATTTTCCTATTCCTCACATGGTCTTTTTATTATTATTTTTTAAAATTATTTTTGATTTATTTATTTTATTTAATGCATTGTAGACATTTGTCTAGCAAACTAACAGGGATTTATAGATGAGTAAAGCATGATTTATTAAGTTAATAGTCTTTTATAGGAGCCTTTTTAAACCTTGTTTGCTTGTTTTCGAAGGCAGTTGATCAGTTTCTTGTTCAGATTTAGGAGTCCTAGATAAAGCTGTCTTGGTTGCGCATTAAGCATATGGAGCAGAGCAACACAGGACAGGGAAACTCATTCAGCAGCATATCAGCTGAATGGATCTGGCATGGTTCATTGAGCTAAAGCACCACTCCAGTCTTAGATTTGAAGAATTTTTTCCATGGGTTCTTCCGATATCCTGTTTTACAGTGGGAACAGGAAATACCTGCAATAAATGTAAATATCCACATCTGGCCAGGAATCTGGATTTGTATCTGAATCTGGTCCTGGCTGGAATATTTGTCTGCATTCTCAAACTGCTGAAGGGTTTTCAGAATTTTTGCTTAACTGTACATGTAGAGAACAGATGAAAAAGTTTTGGTTTGAGGTTTGTCTGTAGATTTCACTTTAGACAAACGTGCAGTGTTGTACCCACCAAGTACACAAAACTGATACAACTTCTGTGGTGACCGAGTTAAACACGATAGCTACGACTGCTAAATTTAACCACTCGTCACTTATCATCATACAAGTTGGATCATTTAAGTCCCCACAAATATGTATTGCTGGGACCACATGACCTCCATGAATGAGCCAGCAAAGTACATCCTGCTAAGGCCAATCCTCCTCGCAATTGAAGAATTTTGAATACTCTCGCTTCCAGTAAACATGGAACCGAAAGGGGAATGGAACGAGTGAGCAGAAAAGAGGACCTGTGCCTGAACCTGGATAAAACATTGCAGCCCTGTGTGCGTTCACTCACTGATGAAAGTACCGGGTTTGACTTTCTAAACGCGGACCTCCTGTGGGTGTAGCTGGTATCCCGTGCTTGTGTGTGGCCCAGAGAAAAGCAGCTCTGTGCTCAGGAGTGGGTACAGGGAGGGTATGTGTGGCCTCTCTGAGAACACACTCGGACGTGTGTGCTGTGAAGACAGAGAGGCCACTGAAGGCCATCAGGATTGACTCTATGGGAATGTGGAATATTTCATATTGAATGGAGGAAACATATTATATGAATATAACAAGCAAATTCATGTATCTGTTCTCTTGAATAAAAGCCAGAAATAGAGAACTGTAGCAGCATGTACTTCTGTGTACTTGTGTCCATTTTCACGTTGAAAGAAAGACCAACAGTGTGTACTCTTTTTTTCCTCTTTTAAAAGAAGTGGTTTTTCATTTTTACAGCCCCTTTGCTCCCTGTAAGCTGAACTGCAATTACAATGAATTGCTGACATGCCGCCGCCTTCTTCCACAAAACCCACCCAGCTGCTCTGTTAAATCTACCTTTTAACCCGTTAAACTCTTACATTCTGTCAGCAGGTCCAGACTTACATTCCTCCTTCATCTAGCTGCATACCATTTCCTATTAGTACCAGCGTAGCTGCTGAATAAATCATCATAACATAATTACTACATAATATGATTTAATGTGAATGACTGTAAATTAAACAGGGGCTTATGGGTTAATGAAAAGAGGTGGAACTGTGCAGCATTACTGAGGGTGGAGCCTGAACTTCTAGGGTTATTACAAGTGCAAAAAAAACAGTTTTATGCTTTTAAAAGCTTTAAAATGTGGGGGGGAGTCAAGACATTTCCTCATGTTTAAAAAGACTCGAGCACATAAGTTTCAGGGTGCGAGTGATCCTGTTGTCTGCATCTCAGATGGATGGGCAGGAGATCTAAGCTCCTGAGCAATTAGCGAACAGCATGCTGTGGCGAGACCACTAGCCAGCTTCTTGAGCTCCAGGCAGGAATTTTTTTGCACCAGGCCGAGCACATTCCTCCCTCAGCACTAATCAAATACTCATGCTTTTCCATATGCAGTTCACAGGAAGTGGACTTCGTGAACTCTGAAAGACGACAGTTATTTTTCTCACAGCTGACTTCTTCAGTCTGCTCAGTTTTTCTTTTCTTTTGTCTTTCACTAGTTCTCAGAGCCAAAGTGGTTGGACGGCAAGAAATTGTCACAGGCAATGATGTGTACGGCAATCCAATCAAGAGGATCCAATATGACATTAAACAGCTGAAGGTATTTTTAACACATCTTTGTTCTTAATTCAGCTACCTAAAGAAATTTGGAGACACATTCATCGTAAACAATTAAGAAAACTGAGACATATTCAAAGTCATTAGAATCTTAGTGTTGCGTAGTAAACCTTTTTGAGCATTTATTTGACTTATCAACTCATTCATCTGTGTAGTGTTTGTGTACCTTTCGGGTTTAAAATAAGAACAAAAAACAGTATGCCTCACACACTCATTTATTTCACCCAATTTGATAAGTCTGAAAGGTCAATAAGAGAGCAAAAATTTGCCATCAAATGCCACTACTCAAAATTTTAGACAGACCTGAATTATTGTTTCTCCATAACTTAAAGAGAAGCTTCTTGAAGTCCAGGAAAGCCATTTCAGATTTAGAATGATTGTAGAAAGTGCCAACATATATAAATATTCGCACACTATTAACTTGCTTAACTTATATTGCCCCGTGTGAATGAAATACATGTAACAGGACCTTCCACTTAAACTTCTCTTCATTATATTTCTTCCATTAGGCGTTCAAGGGACCTGATCGTGATATTGACTCCATCTTCACTGGCCCTTCATCTGCTGTGTGCGGTGTGAACCTGGACATCAATGACAAAAAGGAATACCTGATCACAGGTGCTGCAACTGTGCCTGATGAGCCTTACATGATACTGCCCTGCTTATCAATATCAGTGTAGCAGAGCTGTGATTTCATTACTCATCTCCTCTCGCTCTGTGCAGGTAAACTGGAGTCTGATGGCACAGTGCACGTGACACTGTGTGACTTCATCCAGCCATGGGAGTCCCTGACCATTGCTCAGAGAAAGGGCATAGACTCGCGTTATGAGATGGGCTGTGAGTGCAGGGTATGTGTCCAAACATACAGCTGTTCATCCAAGCCAAAATCATCCATGATTGTCACTGAGCCCTGGCTTCAGCAAGCATGTCATCCGAGTAATTAATACTACCTTGATTGATCATTTGTTCTCTCTCTCTCTCTCTCTCTCTCTCTCTCTCTCTCTCTCTCTCTCTCAACAGATTATCCACTGTGCCTCTGTCCCCTGTTCGATCAGTGATCCTGCTGAGTGTCTATGGACTGACTGGCTTGTGGAGAACTCCGTGCAGGGTCCCCAAGCTCGGCACTACACCTGCATAAAGAGGAATGATGATTCCTGCGCTTGGTACCGTGGTGCCGCTGCACCAAAGAAAGAGTTCCTGGATATCGAAGATCCATAAACCTGCAGTCTCCTGACTTCACAACCCCCCTTTTAGAAAATATCCCTAACACTGCTATGGGCCCTTTAAATAATCACACCGTTCGTTCAATTGCATTCTGTACTTTATAACATGGTTCTGGTGATACGACAATGTAAAAGATTATGGTGGAGACAACGTTCTCTGGTTTTCGTAAAGCACTTTGAGTCCCCAACAGTACCTAGATGCGACCATGCTTTTTTGGGAAAAAAAAATGTTTACTGCCTTTATTACCACTGTTTTAGGTTTTTGGTTGGAATTTAGATGAGTAAAATATAGGACATTATATGTTGGCGTTTTTGGAGAAAATAAGGAACGATTAAAAGAACGGAAACAAATTTGTTATAGGAAGCATAAGCGATTTTATCTACCCCATGCCTTGATGTTATGGCCACTCTGAAATGCCGTGATTGACATTTCATATACAGATACAGTAAATAAAGAAAAGTAACTTATTAGAAATAACCAAAGTGATTGGACTTATATGTACAATGTGGACTTATACAGTACAATAGATGTAAAATAAACTGCTTATTATACTATGCACAAAAAAGCATCTTGTAATAATTTATGTATGTTGTAATATATACATGTTTCTAATTTATATCTAAACATTCAATTTTGGTAATTCATAAAAAGATAGGGCTTTTTTATTTGCAAAATTTTTTTTTTTGCGAAACGTTGGCGCAAAGAGTTTATGCAGATTTAGGACTGTGCCGTTCTGTATGTTCAAGTTTCCAGTATATAAATGAATCCAGTATTCCAGTTATTCAACCAACAAATGTGTAGGAAAGGTCACAAAGCCTAATTCAGTCATTTTGTATATCATGGTATCCTTTTTTTTTTTTTTTTTTTTTTTTTTTTTTTTTTTTTAATTTCCATATGTTTTTTTTTAATTATTACTCTTAAATGTCCTTTTTTTTTATATCATGAGGAGAAAAGAGGTAGTGTGAGATTTCCGGTGCTGGAACCACTTGGGAAAAATTAGTGAGCTACCCTGTGCATGCCTTTCATACTCCTGTATTATTCATCTTGGTGTAACAGTTCCATATTCATGAATAAAGAAAAGAAAAGCACTGACCTGGTGTCTAACTCATTGTACATTAGGCTTTAATCTTGTTCTTCATGTTTCCTGTTGGAGGGCCTGCTGCATGAAATATTCATTACAAAATAGGATGATAACTGAACAACTCAATAAAATGCTATTGTTATGTTTCATAATCAGTTCTTTGCTCAGGAAGACTGCTGGAATATATTTTATACAGAAATATTGCGTTTCGCTTCTGGTTGTTAATCAAAGCACCAATATTATCATATTCCTGTTTCCTACCAAACGCCTTTTTTTCTTTGAGAAAGAAACATTCATTGAAATCTAGGGCTTTTATTTCAAGAAAACATTTACAGTAAGCTCATTTAGACATTTAAAAGTTTCAAAGATGGGAAATGACATGTTTGCCAGACCTTTATTAGATGCATAGATTTAGTCCAGACTGAGTGGTGTTCTATGTGGTGATTTAGAAAAGGCTATATGTCTCTGGATATCTTGGCTCACTGGGTCATTAGCAACCAGACTTTGTAAGCTGAATCCAATATACAGTAAATCAACATTGTACAATAATCTACTTAATAGTCACAAGCGTTTTATTAATGTATTATTGTCTTAATGAAGTCAGTTCACAGTAGACTCTTTTGTCCAACATTCTTATGTCTAGCTTTTAATAATTTCTTAATCTCTACACAGAGAGTTGTCTTCTCACTCTTCAATAATAAACTGGTCATATCATCTTTAAAAAATATATATATATGTATGTATGTATATGTATGTATGTGTATATATATATATATATATATATATATATATATATATATATATATATATAAATATCAAAATTTTAATATATACCAAAGTCCAGTCACAAATCTAAGATCAGTTTGTCAGAATGTAGCTATAAAGCTTTTTTAATAGAAAACAATTGTGATAAATAAACAAAACTAAACAAATAAATGATATCCAGATAACTACATTAACAAAAACTTAACTAAAATGAGAATTTTTATTAAAATACATATTAACCAAAAATTACAATTGAGTGCCTACCATTTCAGCATTTTAAAGGTTTGGCTTCACACTGATATCAAAATATTTCTGGCAAAGACAGATGACAAATTACAGCTTTTAAACTAGCTAAATAAACATATTTGCATTAGTAGATACATATAACCACCAGTTAACAACTGCCTTGAATAAAGACATACCTTTTACAATGTTAAAATGAAAGCTTTTCTCTGTAAAGTTGCGTGAAACTGTATTGTTATTATTATTATTATTAGTAGTAGTAGTAGTAGTAGTAGTAGCAGTAGTAATAGAAGTAGTCATAGTAGAACTAGTAGTAGTAGAAGTAGAAGTAGTAGTAGTAGAAGTAGTAGTAGTAGTAGTGGAAGTAGTAGTAGTAGTGTATGTCATGCTTTGCATTTCCATTTCCATGTAATAGTACTCAAGTATCCGTTTTCCTAAGCTCCAATACGCGCTTTTATATATATATATATATATATATATATATATATATATATATATATATATATATATATATATATATATATATATATATATAAAGCTGGTTCTTGAAGTTCTTCTATTGCATATTTAAGGTTTGTAAGGATCCTACTACTAGGTGTAGGGTTCTACATAGAACCTTCATGGATCCCACCCATGTTCCCCCACATCCAAAGAGCCTTTAAGTGTCCTAAATAATACTCTTCTCTAAATATGAGTATATGGGTGAGAAACTAACATCCTTACAGTCTGTTTTTTTCCTCACGTTCTTTTATACTATGACTGCAATTACATCTTCACTGTCTAAAACATGGCAGTTCGCTCTCCCTTTTTCAGCCATAGTAAACAACAAAACGTGATTAAAGCGTCTGGTAGAAGGACATCTTTCTTAGCCTCCTGATTGGATGTTTGTGCCGTGAATGAAATGTGTCGTCAGTCCTTTGCTTGCAGCCGATTGGTTTACGGCCTTGTCAATTATCCGTGGCCACGCCCTCCGGTAATGCAGCACGGGAGAAAGAGAATGGAACAAAATGAAGGACTTCGCGGCAACCGAGGCTTTTCAGTAGAGAACTAGATTAAAGACTCCTGACAGTTCCCGCACGGGTATGTGTACTGTATCTTTCTGTGCGTGTTAAACCCATGTGGACGGCTTTGATAGTGTTTGATGTGACTTTGTGTAAATGAGTGTAGAATGGAGGGCGGTGAAGGTGCTGCAGCAGTGTGAAGCGCAGCGCCTTATTCCTGTAGCAGGCCAGTAGTAGTGAACGTGAGGAAGTCTGATCACTTAGCAGCAGTGAACTTCTACAGTGTCACCTTGTGTCGGTGCAGCAGATAACAATGTCCTGAGCAAAATCAGGCCTACAGGCCTCTCCGATCCGCTGTATATTTGATTACGCCGATATTTCGATTCCATGTTGCTTAACACCCGCATGCCGCTGTGTGCGACTCGTCAGCGTGTCCTGTAGCTCGAGCAGATAACTGTAGATAGCGTGGCTTTACTGGGCTACATGCTGAGTTCAAGCTGACCAGTCAAGCTTTCTGTGTTACAATCTAACTCAATAATAATAATAATAATAATAATAATAATAATAATAATAATAAACCCAACAGTCAAAATCATAGCCGTCTGCTTTATTCAGGTATCTGGTGCTAACTAGTTAGCTTAGCGCCTAGCATGCTGCGTTACCAACGTGTTAGTTAGCGGTACTGCAAACTAGTCGAGTTTTTAACTAGTGTCTTCATGGGTTTTTTTCTTCACTTTTTTTTTAGTTTTATTTCTAACCTGAAAGCAGTCATGTATTTTTATGCACATTATGTTAATGTGTGTGCTCCAGCCTTGAATAAATAGCTAACCACAGTTACAGCTGTCTGTCTTATTTACCAAGCACATGCTCTACTAGTCGGTGTGTGTGTGTGTGTGTGTGTGTGAGTAACTGTAACTGTTCGCGCGCTATTTTAGAAGCTGTAAATACCAAATTATCTACCACTTTTCCATAAAGTTACACTAAGCATTGGAATTTTCTTTCTGTCATTAGGAAAGTGTTTTATTCAGTATAGTTTCCCCCGGAATGAAACGTTACTCGCTGACAAGATGTAACGCTACCAGGGCTGTATAACCTCCCACTAGTTCTCTACCTGGCCAGGCTCTACATCCAGCTACACAACGGCTGAAAGAATATTTGTTCATATTTGTTTCCTGAGATTTTTCAAACATGCTTTTCCGAGTCTGCTGTTGGTGTTATATAATGTTTACAGCGCTCAGTTTTCCTCGCCATTTGGCAGAAGGCCTCGTTTTGTTAGCGCGTGCTCTTTAAAGAGCAACTCCAGTCAGTGTAGTGAAAATGTAGCACACGTGTATGATTTTAAAACTGTATTACCCCTTATTTTGATCAACTTTGAATTTAAACAAAAGTCATGTTCAATTACGTGTGTGTGTGTGTATATATATATATATATATATATATATATATATATATATATATATATATATATATAAATTATTAACCATTTTACATGTTAAGGGTTGGCCATAGAAGTGAGTGGAGGATATTGATTAAGTTTACATGTACAGCAATAATCTAATTATTGACCTCATTCTGAATAAGACAATATTGTGATTAAGGTGTTTACATAAGTTGCTTTTAGGATATTCCTTTCATGTTCCCGTTTTACATGTTATAGATCGATTAACGTCACCACACCGTCCGACGTTCCCTCCAGAATTTCACGTATCAACATACAGTTTGTCTTCATTATGGTTCCATATATGGTTTTGGGTGTTTTTATTTTTAATTTTACGGAAGCTTCAAGTGCAGTTAATTATTTGTCGTGCTATACGTGCAAATAGATGACTGCTTGTTCGAAACCGCATACTTACCTACTATATAGTAGCTGAAATACACTGCCGTGTGTGTATGTTTCCTGTCGCAAAATGCGGTGAAAAGTCCCACACGGCGTTAATAATGTGATTAAGGTGTTTATATGCCTGTAATGCACGTCAATAATGAAACTAAAATAAGAACACTCCATGTCTTAACTCGATTTCTGTTTCCTTTGAGTATGACCTTAAAAGGATCAGACATCGCTGTTTACATGGTAGTTTCTTAGAGTATTATCTTAATTGGGTTAATACCGGAATATTGTTGTCCGTGTAAATGTACTGTATGTGACACTAACACTCCTCAACCCCTCACTAGTGAAATAACAACGGAAAGTCAGGTGGTGGTGGTGGATATGGAGAAGATTCCGTGTCAGATCATAAAGCAATCATACATGGGTGGAAAAAAAAGTGAAATGCAATACATAACCTGTATTCCTTTTCATAATGATATGTGGAAAACATGACACACTGAAAAGCAAAATCTTTTTCTGTCCATTGCTCTTATGTGGCTTGGTATTTTTTGTTTTCCTTTAATCATCAAGTTTGTATGAATTAAAGGCTGATTTTTCTGTTAGAAGTGAATGTTGTCCACCTTTAAAAGCAGTCCACACCGCTGCATTGTATTTCACTGTGCGATTCTGTGGGGGGGGATCATCAGGGGATTGCTTTATAAAAAAATTTTATACAGGTTGAGAGGCTTTAGGTGTGTCTCACATCACATACTTAAGAACTATTCTATGCCATTATTAGTATAAACAGTGTGAGTAATGTTTGCACTGAAAATTCTAAGAAGAAATATAGCTGCAAGCAGCGATGGTGCCATCGCCATGCTGTGGGTGTATGAAAGTAAAGCAAGTGCTGTAGAGTAACTTGCACTGATGTGTTAGGTTAAGCCCAGTTCTTGGGCTTTAAAGCTTCCATGTCCAAACATATAGCTCTTGTTTGGTGAAATTATGCATGAAGAAGATAAGAGATGTTACTCTTATTAGCCATTAATTAATTCTAGTGAAGTAATGTGTAGTGGAGACATGCATGTAAGGGGGTGCAGCATAGCCCCCATGACCAAACATACACCACCAGTTAAATCAGACAATGCACTTTTTTTGGTCATTAATTTAATCCCTCGCCATGGCCACACCATTCGAGATATCAAAAATCTGTTCGCAGATTAGCATCTTCAGTGTCTTGGCATAAGGTTGGCCAGGTTTGGTGATGGTCACATAAATCCCTTAGGAGGAGTATTTAAAAGTTCACCACATGTCCTTTTCACAAAATCTAAAATGGCAGACTTCCTGTTGGGTGGAGCTCTAATGACTGGCGTGAAAGTTGTTCGGGTCGATGACCACAATATGTGTACTGAATTTCGTGCATATACGTACAAGTATGTACGATATATGCACCAAGTTTTTGTACCATGTAAACATGCACGCTACAAAGAACCCTGACTATGCCCATGTGTGACCCTTTGCCTGGGCCTAATGGCAGACGGCTTTGACGTGTGCTGAGTTTTTGAGCATGTTAAGGGCCCAAAAAGCCCCTGAAACATTGAAAAATATAAAAGAAACTAATCCTTAGGAAAACAATAGGGCCCTGCACACTTTCAGTGCCTGGACCGTAATAAATGCACTTCAAGTACCGGGATGATGCACTTATTGAACCGAAAAAACAAAGTGTGGAATGTTGGATACTTCATGCACTCAACGGTCACAGCTTTACTTACCTAGCAGAAGAGGGGAGGGGCTACCAGACACTGATGCTGGCTCAAATTTGCTCGGAATTGGGGGGAAAAAATGGAGTGTGAAAATTTCAGTAAATTAATTTAGTCATTTTACTGTTTACCTTGATGGGGTGAAATTAATTTTCATCGACTCTAGCGGCGTCGCATAACGTGCGTTTGGCATCATTTGCCATTGACTGGGAAATGCCTCATACTTCCGCTTAATAAAAAAGTTAGTGTTCCATTTGAGACGATACTACCCGTCTATGATTCATAAACAAGACGGTAGAGTGCATAGTGTTAGTGTATAGTACGTCATTTTGGACACAGTTTTCGTGTCAGAAGTGAATGTATTTCCTCACTGCATTGCATTGACATTAATGCGTTGTAGCTGTGCCACACTGGGATGACATTCTGTCTCTCCTCTATACATCCCAGTGATACTAGCAAAATGTGGGCTTGTGCATGCAGAATGGTGTGGCTAGCGCTTTCCTCTGCATTTGTTGCGCTGCTCCGTGATGCAGCTCGTGCAGCAGTTCGAAAACATGGTTGGCTGGCTTCAGGTGTCTCAGAGGAAGTACGTGATCGCCTTCACCCTCCCGAGTTTGGTAGCTGTCTTATGATAGGGAAGACAGAACTGGTGGGTGGGAATTGGCAAAGACTAAAATAAGGGAGAAAATCAGTGAGAAAATACCAAGAACTCACGGTAGGAACTAGGAGTTATGTTCGCAGGTTTCTTGCAGTGTGGCATAGGATCAGTGTTTGTTAACGAAATTCCTGTTGTATTTTGGCACAACATCGTGCCATAATTGAGCAGTTGCTGACGTTCTCTGGTTGCTTTCTCTTACCTAGTGTATGAGTATAGTATGCAAATAAAGTATATTTGCAGCTGAGCGCATGTGTTCAGTCTTCATTTTGCAAAAAAACCCCAAAAAAACATGGATCCGGAGCATATCCCCGTAACACTGAGTGTAAAGCTTGGATACACCATGGAGGGGACAACAGTCCATTGTATAAATACTGCAAATTACACAGCTGTTACAAATAACATGAATGTCTTGAGGCAGTATAGTACAGAGAAAGGCATCATGGGTAAGCATGACTCAAAGAGGAAACTTGCACACATCTCAACATTGTTGAGTTAATCTGTGATGCTGTGTTTCAGGCAATTGTTGGTTAGTTGAGCAGGGGTGTTTATCTAATAGTGCTGTTTATTGGACCGGAACCATATGTTTGGCTAGGGCTCCATGATTATTTGTATTTTTATCATTACAGGCCTGCAGTAAGTGAAATGCTTAATACTTGAAAATAATAATGCCACTCAAACTCTATTACTTGCTTAGCAGCAGAGTGACTTTCATGCCTGTGTGTGTGTCTACAGTTCATGCTGTTCATGTGGTTCATGCATGGTAGATCTTATTTTTAGGTATGCAAGTGCTACTTCATTTACATGTATATAGTTTTCCATTACATATTTAAAAACTTTGCAACATACATTTAATGCAGGTGTAGTGGCACATACACTCCTGGGCACAAAAAACAGAGCCAAGCCCCAAATGGCAAAATATTAAGCTTTTAATGGTCTTATAAACAAATCATTGGTCAGAAAATTAGCAAGAATTAAACAAATGCACTCCTGAGACCCCCTGGGCCACCATTTGCTCATTTACAGTGAACTGTTTAGGTGAAAAGCTAGAAACAGGGAAATTCACTTATATAGTCTTCTTGAACTCAAAGGTAAAATCATGATAATGATTAAACTAATACATGTTTGAGTGTACAAAATTAAAATAAAGTTGGAATTAAAAAATAAATAAAAAGCTCTCTGAAAGTTTACCCACGTGGTTTAAGAATTTAAAGAAATCAAAGGGAACAACTATCTCATACCAAGTAACTTTATCGCAGTTTAATTCTTGCTAATTACCTGACCAACGGTTTGTTGTTAAGACCATTAAAAGCGTAATATTTTTGCCATTTTGGCTTGGCCCTTTTTTTTTTTTTTGCCAAGGAGAATAGATAAACCAAATCAGCATTACGTCACAGAAACAAAGACCTTGTTTATGGGTGTTTAAGACTGGTAGTGCTGTGTTGGTATAACAGTATTATCTGAGTTATTAAAAACAACATGGGGGCACGGTGGCTTAGTGGTTAGCACGTTTGCCTTGCATCTCTGGGGTTGGGGTTTTGAATCCTGCCTCCGCCCTGGTGTTCGTGCATCCTGTGTTCCAGGTACTCCAGTTTCCTCCCGCAAAGACATGCATTGTAAGCTGACTGGCATTTCCAAATTGTCCATAGTGTTTGAATGTGTGTGTGATTCTGCCCTGCGATGGGTTGGCCCCATGTCCAGGGTGTCCAACGCCTTCTTCCCAGAGTCCCCTGGGATAGACTCCAGGCTCCCCTGCGATCCTGTGTAGGATAAGCAGCACAGAAAATGGATGGATGGATGGATGGATGGATTAAAAACATCATCGTTCTTGTAGTTGTCCATAGTACTGTAGAAGTTAAACTTGTCAGACTGATATGTGTACAAGTAAGAATAGTAAAAACCTGACACTTAGTCTTATTTGTTTAATATTAATGGATGATTTTGAACTTGTGCTGTCAATCTAAAGTTGGCCAGAAAATGGTAAACAAAACAAACCTAAACTTAATCGTGTGTGGACCGGGGTCCATGTAACATTAAAGCCCAAACACACAGTTTCATAATGTTCTGATTCAGTCTTTAGTCATATTTTCCAATGCCTAAAATAATCAGCTTCCTCCGGTGACCAGATGAGAGTTACCCACCAAGAACTAATGCCAACCTCTGTGTTCAAACTCTCTGATTTTTGATTCTTTGCTATAAAAAAGAAGCAAATATTACTCAAGAAACATATACAAGCTGTGAAAAGAATATGTTGTGGCAAAGGGTGGAAATACAACCAAATGTTTTGCTTGATGAAGAACTAGGCAGGTGAGCCATACAGAGAATATTTGAAGTCTCAGCAGCACTACACCAAAAGCCACAGCAAACCATGCTGCTCTTAAGTTATGCTTTCTGTGTAGGCTGCTTTGGGAAATAAAAAATACCGTCAAATAACACACCTTCAGTAATGTGAAAATATTGGGATATGATATTCTGGTCATTTCACCCACTTGAGCCAAAACACAACTGAGCTAAAACATCCTCATGAAGAGCCAGATACATTTTTATTAGCTATTAAACTGAAAAATGGAGGTAATTTGGTAAACAGCTGAAACACAAGCTTTGTGTTCATTGTCAGGCTGTCAAGGGCTTGTTTAACAACTTTTTAAATAAATTTAATGTATAAATAGCTCGTACAGGATTTCGCAGAGGTTTTTTGTGATTGTTGCAGCCAAAAAAGCTTGATTTTTGTCACGACTGGTTTTAAAAATTGCGGTGCAATCTACGGAGATTTTTTGCGGAAAGCTACTCGGATTAGCCAAATTGCAATTGCACGAAATTGTTTTGTATGGTCTTTCTCAGTGATATTTGTTGTTAAATGAGACCTTTTAGCTGTACTCATGTCTGACACGTGAATCGAAGAGGGCTTTGGCTGAATGCGCATTGTGATGTCACATGATGTGTCTTGGCCCAAATCTGCAGAAATTTTTTACGGTAATTTTAAATCGCAAGCTTCTGCGATTATTGCAGTCTCCTTGATTTTGTGTTAATTTCTGCAATTGTAAAAATCCTGGATGGACTGTATAAGAATAGAAAGTTTTTTTGTTTTTTTTTGCTTATTCGAGGAAATGTAAAAAAAAAAAAAAAAAAAAAAAAAAAAATTCCTGTTCTTTCATTACTTATTTTTTGTGGTGGTTGAGTTTCAGTTGGCTTAAACTACTATGTAGGGTGTACAATACCATTAGGTTATACCTTAGGTAGAGGTAGTGATTCACATTAATAATGAATTTGAAGACATTTGGAATTTGGCTTAACTGTGCAAACGGGGGGAGAAAAAAAGAATAAGGACATATAGGACATATATAGAACATATATATGTTATTAAAACCTATATATATATATATATATATATATATATATATATATATATATATATATATATATATATATATAAATATTATAAGGACATATATAGAATAATAATATTGGAAGTCTTGAATAAACCTGAAAGTAGCAAATTTACTCTCATATTCTGTCTGAAATTAAGATTTTAAAATACTTCCATCAGTTGTTTGTTTCTACTTGCACAATATCAGTTGGTCAAATTCTACCAGATATGAACAAACAAGTCCTTTACACATGGTTAAGTGTTTGTTTTAATGAACACAAGAAAAGAGGATTGATTTCTCTTGTAATGGGCAGTTCACATGCCAGGAGCAGTCAGACTGAACGTGAACAGACTCGCTGGTGAAATAGCCAATTAACCTGAATGAGGAAAGCTGCAGTATTGCATAAAAACTTAATTTGCTTCAGGCACTGATTAATTTCTCTTCATGTCAAGTTCAACAGGTAGCTTACACAAATTCACAAGCCTCAGAAAAGCTTGTGTAACTCTATCCCATTCAGCCTTTAATTTCTTCACTCCACTTTCACTATTAGAATAAAATGCGAGAATTTCTTTAAATTCTTTAAAATTTCATTATAAATTAGGACCTTCAATCACAAAAGGCTTATCTGTAGTTTTTTTTTATCCAGCTTTCCAAAACTTGAGCAATACAGTAAAAAGAAACTGCAGTTACCCAAACTAACGTGTACATTTTATGAGCAACAAAGACATTAGAATTATCAGATTTTATTTTTACACAATTTATAAAGTCCTAACTGATGATGAAACTGTGAAAGACCCTGGATATATTAAAGAATTTGTCAGGTTTCTGTGTGTGGACCCTTTTTTTTCTCCTTTTTTTTCTTTTTTTTAAATCCTCAATCATGGAATAAAAATCTAGAATAAAACACCACACGTCTTCAGATTATACTCACAAATCAGAGACCATTGTCTCGTAAGTAAATATGACTAGATGAAAACAAACCTGGTGGATCTTCCACACTACAGCCCAGATATTGAATTAATGCAGTTACCCATCATCCAATCATGTGCATAAAATCATGCAGATACAGCTCAAGAGTTTCAATTATTGTTCACATCAATCCTCAGAATTGGGGGGGGGATGTGATCTCCATGCCTTTGCTCATGCCAGATGGGCTGGTTTGAGTAATACAGAAAGTGTTGATCATCTGAGATTTTCTCACACAAGCGTCTCTAGAGTTTACTCAGAATGATGCAAAAACAAAGAACATCCAGTGAGCAGCAGTTGTGTGGGTGGAATCTCCTTGTTGATGAAAGAGGTACGAGAATAATGGTCAGGCTGGTTTGAGCCGAAAGGAAGGATGTGGTAATTCGAATAGCCGCTCTTTAAAGCCCTGGTGAGCAGAAAAGCAGAACATGTCAAAGCTTGAGACAGAGAGGTTACAACAGCAAATGCTCACATCTGCTTCCACTTCTGTCAGCCAAGAACAGGAAGCTGTGGATACACTGGACACAGGGACACCACAACTGAGTACTTTAAGATTGGTGAAAAAAAAAGACCGGGCGAAATTTTTTTCCAATTTTCCATCCCACTTATCCTACGTAGGGTCTTGGGGGAGCCTGGAGCCTCTCCCAGGCAACTTGGGGCACAAGGCAGAGGATACCCTGGACAGAGTGCCAACCCATCACAGGGCTCAATCGAAGACACACTCTCACAATTTGGACAATTTGGAAATGCCAGTCAGCCTATAACGCATATCTTTGAACTAGAGGAGAAAACCAGAGTACCCAGAGTACCCTGGAACACGGGGCGGCTGCGGCTCAGTTGGTAGAGCGGGTTGTCCAATAATCGTAGGGTTGGTGGTTCGATCCCGGCCCACTTGACTCCACATGCCGAAGTGTCCTTGAACCCCAAGGCACTGAACCCCAAGTTGCTCCTGATGACAACTACCATTGGTGTGTGTGTGAATGAGACACAGTGTAAAGCACTTTGGATAAAAGCACTATATAAGTGCGCCATTTACTATTTACCATGCAAACTCCACACATGCAGGGTGGAGGCAGGATTCGTCCCCACAACCCCGGAGGTGTGAGGCAAACGTGCTAACCACTAAGCCACTGTGCCCTACAACGTACTTCTGACTTACTATAGCACGTGCACTTTTCACCTATTGGAGACCTATTTGTACCCTGTTTGGATTAAAATTGTTCAGGTTTAGACTCGGTGGTATTTGATCCCATCAACTGAAGCCAAATGCTGACAAAGACAAGCAAACGTCAGTGTCTTTGCAGAGTCGTTGCATGGCAGAACTCGGCTGTTCTATTAGCTGGTGGCCCTGTGCGGTGACGACGTGCATCTGGAAGTGTGTGTGAAGGTTAGGCTGTCCTTGCGCTTTCATGCATGTACAGGCGGCCTGCTGGTGTGCGTCAGCAGCACTGCTGATGAGTAAGCCTGTGTTTTCTAGCACACTGCAGATCACCCCTCTGTCCTCACAAGGCATTTAACTTAATCGTGTTTGTATCGTTCTAGGGAAGACACTGTCTATCTATATGTGTGTATGTGTATATGTGTGTGTGTGTGTGTGTGTGTGTGTGTGTATATATATATATATATATATATATATATATATGTGTGTGTGTATATATATATATATATATATATATATATATATATATATATATATATATATATATATATATATATATATATATATTATATAACACAGTATGCATTCTAATGACAAACACTGCAGAGTAAATATAGGCTGACTGTTTACCCAGTTTTATTGATGCAAAGCTCTTTTAATATATTAAGGCCTTGTCTCATAGGTGACTGGACTAATAACAGTATCTTATGTTCATGTTAGTTGGCTATCTAAAATATACTCTCGGGTTGAAAGGGAAATGGTTGCTCTGCTGTAATCTCATAGCACTGTGCTCATTCAGGACCATGGGGCTGAATGTGCTCCAAAACTGAGGTTGAAGTACAAAAATACACAAGCAGTACAAATTGCACTGCTATGGTTATCGCTTTAGCTAAAACATCTTTGCTACTGGGCACTGAAACAAATTCCAGAAACAAGTATAAACTAGTGATAGCATTCACTAGCTTTCCACCAAATTAGAGACACATACCTTAGATCTGGTTTATACTTCTGAAGATTTACCTATTTGTTTCATAATGCAGAGAGAAGGATTATGGGTAAACGTGGCATGTTTCTTGCCAGAGTGGTAACTGCATTATGCATTTCTAAATATCAGTCGACCGATATTGGATTTTATTGATACCGATAAGTAAGTAGGGCAGTACCTGCCGATAACCGATTAATCAACCGATGGTTGTTTTTTAATCGATACTGAATGAAAACCACACTCAAAGTGAAATATTGCTGTACTTTATTACAAAAATAAACAGTACTGACTGTATCATGAAAATGTACTGTAGTTCTTAAAATTAACTAATATTAATATATATTAACTAATAATAAGTATTAAAGTAAGTAAAAGATATACATCCATATACAATGGAACCAAAAAGTAACACACCAAATAGCAAATAAAATAGAGACCTCCAAAGTGAATCAAAAAACACTTCAAATAACTCAACAAAATTTCAGTGGTAGTTTTTATTTCACCTCTAGAGCCCGTACTCGTACCGTATATTGACAGCGGACCCTTCTCAGCCGCTCCTGCAATGTACACAACCGAGAAAAACTATTGGTGTTGATTTTTACCGATAGTTACAGCAATCGCCAAAACCAATCAATCAGTCGACCTCTAACTCTAAAGCATGTCCAAAGAAAGGCACAACAAATGGGAATCTGCAGTGCTACATGTCATCCGGTCTCGAAGTGAATGCTGATTGGTTGGCAGAGTGATGGGTTTCTTGCATACCCAGAAATGCTGTGATGAGACACATATAGTATAAAGTCTAAGCAACCCCAGCCCCTTTCTGAAGGTGTAGCCTGTTAAAAATCTTCATGTTTTCATCACACAATCATGATATTGTGGCACGTGTAAATCCTTTCTTTTCTTTTTACGGTACAAGACTGGACACGATCACTATCTTGCTCCCTCTTTCTTCTGTTTGGCTCTGGCTCCTGTCAGTCACTGTGTATTCGGACTACATTTATACCTAAAGATGGGGCGTTAAGACAGCCCTGACGCAGCGCTGACTGTGCATTACTTTTACAGGGTTGTCAGCGTGACTCACAGCAGATCAGGAGTATCATATGAACTGCTCTACATGGTTTAGTGTTTGTTCTGATTCAACACATGCATATGTACGTTGTTTTGGTCTGTTGCTTTTGTTGCTATCGGTGAGCTTACCTAACCATAGAGGCATAGTGGGACTTTATGCCTGCTAGCAATTTCTGAACATTTAGGAGGAGATGTCTGAACTCAAACTTGCTTATAACTCCAAGTGCTTATAACGTTGAGGCACTTCACTTGTATCAGGCTTTCTAAAGCGTGTCTAAAGAAAGGCAGAACGAACAGGAATGATACAAGTCCTACACCATCACATGTAAAATATGCCCGGTCTTATTTCTCAGTGATTAAACACACTAAAGGTATTAGGCTTTGTCATATTTCTTTTGTGACTAATTGAATTGGAAGCTAAATATTAATTTGTCAGTGTGTGGTCTTTCAGTGATGCACCATGCCCATAGTGGACAAGCTGAAGGAGGCCCTGAAGCCGGGCCGAAAAGACTCTACCGATGAGGGAGACCTGAATAAGCTGCTCTCCTCCTCGGCCAAGAAAGTGCTGCTGCAGAAGATTGAGTTCGAGCCAGCCACCAAAGGCTTCAGCTACCAGCTGGAGACGCTCAAGACCAAGTATGTGATCCTGAACCCCAAGACCGATGGTGTGGTGCAGAGAGCAGCCGATCCCACGCCAATCAAGAGGCAAGGTGAGGTCACGCCACAGCGTGATTCGTTGGTCATCATGATTAGTGTAGGCGCTCAGGTGGGTTGGACTAGTAGAACTCATTAATACGGTTATTAAAACTGCACTATATATTGCTAATAGGTTATGATGTGTACAGCAATATCCAGCTTTCATGATTATGAAGATTTTGAAATACTGTCAGTAAGAGTCATCCTTCTATTATACAATGTGCTGTTAATTCCAGAAAACTTTTAGTAATACAAATTAGAAAAGTATGGAAAAGTAGGCCAGGATGATATTTTACAAATGTTCACAATGATCATTTATATTTATATATGTGTATATAATTAGTTTTGGACACAATGAGTAATGCAAGCCAAGGACCAAAACAGTCCAGGTAAAATTATTATTTTTTTAAAATCTGAAATTAAAAATCAGGTTCAACTGAAAAAGCAGTAACAAAAATGACCAAGACAGAAACATAGGACTTAATTATTTAAAATATGGATGCTTTAACTCTCTCTGCTAAAGAGGCTTAAATAACGCTGCAGCAGACGGATCGTAAAGCATGTAGTAGCCCAGTTTCTGTTTCCGCAGGTTCTGAAGGCCTCAGTGGAGGTCAGGGTGATGGCATCCCAGCACCTCAGAAGCTGCTCTTTCCAGGGAACAAACTCTCCATGAAGTGGGAGCGAGTGTACCGGGTGGGAGCGGGCCTCCACAACCTGGGAAACACGTGCTTCCTGAACTCCACCGTGCAGTGTCTCACATATACACCGCCTCTCGCCAACTACCTGCTGTCCAAAGAGCACAGCCGCTCCTGTAAGTACGGGACACAAAAAATGAGTCGCACAAACAGAGATTTGTGCAAACTCCAGATTTACCTATTAGGATTATACTAATGTGATGTGTACTGGTATGTGCTTAGTAATTATATGCAGATTACTTGTACAATGTACTGGGGATATTTATAAAGGATTTGACATGCAGATTTGATATTCCTCAGGTAGAATTTCCTAACCACATGGCATTTAAATTTATTATTAAAAATAATAACTATTCTACTCATTAGCCTGTTTGACTGGTCACTTGAATTGCATAGGATTAATTTGTTTTCTGGCGGGTTTTTTTCTTTCTTTTGTCCTTTTTTTTTTTCTTCTTCACTAGGCCACCAGACAGGATTCTGTATGATCTGCATCATGCAGAACCATATCATCCAAGCCTTCGCCAACACTGGCAACGCCATCAAGCCTGTGTCATTTATCCGTGACTTGAAAAGTAAGGAAATAACCCGTGCTGTGTGGCAGGTGCATGTTCTGTAAGCTGATGTTGCAGTTAGGAAGGGGGGGAAGAAAAAAAAGCATGATTCACTTCAGTGACTCAGCTATAGCAGGAAGTGTGTGCTTGTGATTGCACACAGACTTTGGACAGACTAAGGGTTTTAGTCATAAGCTTGATGTCCTTTCAGAGATATCAGTGCGACTCACTGATATGATCTGGTATATTTTGCCTCTCTCTCTCTCCCCCTCTCTCTAAGAGCAGTGGATTATTATATTATTCATGGATCTTTTCCCCTTAAAAATACTTTAATGCCATCTTAATATTCCATGAAAGCGTAGACCATTTGAGTTTTTGTTGTTGTTTTGTCCATCCGATTGCTCGTTCATGCTTAGCCTAATGCACTGTGTGCTTTTGCTTCAGAAATTGCCCGCCACTTCCGGTTTGGCAGCCAGGAGGACGCCCATGAGTTTTTGCGCTACACCATCGATGCAATGCAGAAAGCCTGCCTTAACGGTTACCCAAAGTAAGACCCACTCCAACAGTGTCCTCTCATGTGGTACTACCAAAAAAAAAAAAAGACCAACATCATCAGTCCGTTGGTGCTTTCCCTTTCTTTTTATGCACAGCAGTGAACTTGGTGTTCTTTTGTTGTCAGGTTGGACAGACAGACGCAGGCCACCACACTGGTTCACCAGATCTTTGGGGGTTACCTGAGGTCAAGAGGTAAAACATGACTCCCACAGTGATGAGGTTTGCGCCCTTTATTTCCAAAGTGATCATATGGAGACACGGGTAAATATAGTAGACTAGTATCTGAACTCTTTAAAGGAGAAGTAAATAAAGAAAGTAAATGTATATTTAAAAATAATTATTATACAAGACCAGTGATAAACTAGGATAATAAGATCATTTCAATAATAATAATTTCACCCTATGTGGAATTAATGAAATAAATGAAATTTTAAAGGCAAATCTCTTTACTACATTATAGTCTGTGTTTCCTCAGGTGGTAGTCCAATTACAATCTGTACCAGCTCATAATGATAATAAAGTTCATAAACCATATCAGATAAATGTATTAGGATGAACTATGATCGACTGTAGGCAGTAATTCCTGTAATTATAGAGGAAAGGCAGCCTTTAATTCTTCATGCTGACTAGCAGTATAGAATGGTGAAACACTGTTTACCCATTTATTGTGGGTGACTTATTGTGTTGTGATGAAATCTTCCTGCCTCCAAGGGGAACTCCCCCCTTGAAGCAGAAAATTCTTGTTTTTACCGGTAAAAAGGACCGAATGATTTGTATCCACATGCTGGAAGACAGGAAGATTCCTGCATCCTAGGGTTAGTTGGCAGGAAGATTCATACAAACATTCTACTGTGAAGTGGTCTGAGTTAGTCATGACTCGTGTGTTGACTTGTAAAACTTTCAGATTAATGACAGGAAAACTTCAGCACAGTGTCAGAGGTGTTTTTTTTATCCCATTCTCCCTCTTTTCTTTTCTTTTTGGTCATTCTTTGCTAAACTGAACTTTGAACAACACTTGAATGACCACAAGCAGAAGTGGGAATACATAGTTACTACATAGATACATACGACCCCTGGACGGTTTAGCTGTGTCATATATATATATATACACACACACACAATTTATAAGCCCTTGGATCGGGAGCAAAAGCAGCAGTCAGCCCGAATGTGAAAAAAAATTCATTCGTCTGGCAGAAAATCCAATACTGTAGGAGAAAAAGGATGAGGGTTGTGAAAAACATATGCGTTTGGTCCCCCCCAACCCCACTCTGCTAGAATTTTCTTCTTAGCAATGTTGGCACCTACGTATAAGTGTATAGTTAATTAGTTGGTGATATTCCCATTTATAATATGAAGGGCAAGCTTTCCTAGTGTATAAAATGTATGAACTAAACATAGATGAGTAGAAATTAAATAAATAAATAAATCGAATTGTTAAATGAAATAAAAGCAACACTCGTACACAGGCTGTGTAAACTCTGATAAAATATAAGCTTGAGGGAAAAACAGATTTAAAGTCCCCCTATATGCGTTATTATTAAGAGGCAATCTTACATTATTTGAAGATTAGATATTTCAGATATGATGAATGAAGGTGATAAAGAGCAATTTTTCCTTTTCTGTTTTGTATCTCTCTCTCTCTCTCTCTCTCTCTCTCTCTCTCTAGTCAAGTGTTCTATTTGTAAAAGTGTGTCAGATACATACGACCCCTACCTGGACATAGCTGTTGAGATTCGGGTGAGTTTCCTGTAGATGTGCCCTAATGTTCTTTTGGTGTAATAATATCGCAATGAAGTTCATGAAGCACCTCTTAAATTCTGTGTGTGTGTTTTCAATATCAGCAAGCAGCCAATATCGTTCGTGCCCTGGAGCTGTTTGTAAAGCCGGATGTTTTGAGCGGCGAGAACGCCTACATGTGTGCTAAGTAAGTTGCCTTTTTTTTTTTTGGAATGTGTTCGTTGTTCTCATGGAATATAAGCCTAAATAATTTAAAATATATATATATTTTTTTTACACTTTTAGATAATTTCGTAATGGTATTTGGTAATTCTAGGTGTAAGAAGAAAGTGCCGGCGACAAAACGATTCACGGTTCATCGGACGTCAAATGTGCTCACACTTTCCCTTAAACGCTTTGCCAACTTCAGTGGAGGAAAGATTACCAAGGTAAGCAGAATCACAATAAGACCTGTTTGCATTCAAGTTGTTACAAATAATTTACGGTGTGTTTTTTGTTTGGGTTTTTTTTTTTTTTTGGTTTTTTTTACTGGTCATTTCCCCCCTCAGGATGTTGGCTACCCAGAGTTCCTGAACATTCGTCCATACATGTCTCAAAACTCAGGAGACCCAGTGATGTATGGCCTTTATGCAGTCTTGGTGCATTCTGGGTACAGCTGTCATGCTGGTCACTACTACTGTTATGTTAAGGTGAGTGTCATATGGATTGACATGCAGGAATCATTTCGAGTCATTTTGTGAATCATGTTTTCACGAGCGTAATAAGTCATTGTCCTCTCTCTTTTCGGTCACCATTTGACTTTGTGTGCCATGTTGCCACATTTCGCTAACCATGCTAAATAACCAAGTGCAAAGTGAGAATTGATGCCTGTTCATTTGAAGGGTTTCGAATTTGCTAAAACCCACTTCTGTGCGGTGTTGTCTAATTTTTCTCCATGCCATTCATCATCTTTAGGCCAGCAACGGGCAGTGGTACCAGATGAACGATTCGATGGTACATTCCAGTAACATCAAGGTCGTGCTCAATCAGCAGGCTTATGTCCTCTTTTACCTGAGGTAGAACAAAGCCCATCTTCTCTCATCCAGTGACTGTACCTGTTCAGTTAGCAGAGATATTTGAGGCTAACGATGAGTCCCATTGCTGTAGGATTTCTGAAAAGAAGAACACGGACAGTTCAAGTGTAAAGCAGAACTTGGTGCATTCTGGGAGGAGTAACATGACCCCTGAACAGCTGAAGAAAATTCCACTCAACGGTCCTTTATCATCTCCGCAGATCACCAAGGTACATGAGCATCATTATGACCAGTAGAATATTGCACTATACAGTATGTTAAGAGTAAGACTGATCATATGCCTCCTTACCAACTATCCAAGTAGCAGGTGGCAAACTGATATATAAATACAACTCTGATTAACCTAGGGTGGGATTTCTAAACCTTGCAAATATGTGGCATCAACTTCTAGCAAATCAGCTTCGGGTGCGTTAGAGCAGTCATTAGAGCATTAGATACTAAATGGAGGATCCTCATTAAATTAACAAAAAACAGATCAGTGACATGGAAAAAGTAAGTATACCCCTATATTTATCACACCTTCAAATGTATACAAATAGAATCAGGTGTTCAAGACTGGTTGCCAGTGATTAGAACCTGTTTATGGAGTGCAGGTGGAACCTGTCTTATTTATACCCCTCTCATATCTAGTGTAGGCTTGTCAAAAGTACCGAAAAAAAAAATCCTCGTTTTTGCTTACTTAATGTTTAGAATATACACGTTTAACGCTAATACGGTCAAGAGTCCTGATGGCTCAGAAAGAAGAAATGGATTGTTATGGAATGGCCTAGTCCATGCCCGGATTTGAATCCCATTGAAATGTTGTGGGGGGATTTGAAACGGGCAGTACATGCAAGAAAACCCTCAAACATCTTCAACTGAAAGAATATTGCATGGAAGAGTGGTCAAAAGTTCCGGCAAGCCTGGTAGACAATTATTCAAAATGCCTACAAGAAGTTATTTCTGCTAAAAGGTGTACTTATTTTTTCCACAGAAGAATATCACATTTATTGATATTTATGTTGAATAAATGATTGACACTTCACATTTTGTCAGCAACAAGCTAGGCAGCTAACTCGAACCAGCAATGTAGAGTAGTCGTCTCCACGGAATGCATTAAAATCGTATAACACACCTACCGTGGATTATCCTGCTTAGAAAACATCGTGGTCACTTGTCAGCATTGACAAGTTAAAGCCGTCTTTGATGTTTGCAGTGCAAAATTTGACTGAAAAGATCAAAATAACGGTTAATTTTCATTAGTTATTTTATATACGGGTTGTTAGATCTAGAATTCTGCCCACTCTAAATTATACACAGAGACAAAGTAGTGCGATAAGATTACATTTTGAAAAATTTATAGTAAATAGTTACGAGAGAGAGTGTGCGTGTGTGAATTACCTTTGTCTGTGCTGCATCTCTGCTAATAATGAAGCTGTAAGTTTAACTGTATGTTACTATGGTTACAGTTGTTTATAGGCAGTGCATTAATGTAGAATGGAGATTAAATTGACCAGAACTTCCTGTGGTATATATACGGTTTTAATGCACACCAACAAATGAAAAATCTTAATTTATAGGCAAATTGCTGCGGAAAGAGAAATCTAAAACTTCAGGACATGCTGTTTTATTATTGGCAAATATTCACATCACCCCGTCATTGATTATTTTCCTATAACAGTTAGTTGTTGTTGTTTTTTTCAGTGGTGTTTGAGTAGATGAAACCTATTCAGACACTGCTTGTTTGGAAACTCCATTTGGTATTTGAATCGTGTAAAAAGTAGGCTGCTGGAAAAATCACGTTGGCTTTCCAATGAACAAAGGCAGCTGATCACTGGTCTAAATGTAACGGTTTGATTTTGTTCTTCCTTTTTCTCTCTGCAGAAGGTGGACACCGCTCAGCTGAGGAAGATCCAGTCTGTGGACGGGGGGCTGGGCGTGCCAGTGGCCCGCAACGGCTCAGGCATCCAGTCGCCCAAACTGGCTAACGGTACACCAAGGGTGCCAGGTGGCCCAATGCTCATCGAGGAACCCATCAAGAAGCTGAAGAAACCTTCTGCTCAGCTGCAGAGCCGCACCAACATTCCTGCTTCCTCCAACGGCGTCGCCAAGTCTGAGCAGGACAAGGGGAGCAGCGGCGAGGGGCGGAGCCTGGCAGTGTCTACCTCACTCAAGTCCCTTGCATCCGAGTCCTCGTCAGCGGACACCTCTTCTGAGTCCAAGGTATTTCCACCTCCTCCATGCTCCGTGGACACATTTGACCAAACCGGAGGGTGTTCGATTAGAGATTAGAAGTGATTGTCATGGGTTTCATTTTGCTGAGCTTGACCTCATACATATCCACTGATGTTTTGACTTTCAGTCATCATCACAGGTCTCAAGATAGCAGTATTTACAAGCAGAATCTGGCACAAGCAGATTATATTTCTGGGCTATTTTTAATTTGCAGTTGACCTGTGGACAATTAACATGAGTATGCTGCTGATGTAGTGGCCATCAAAAAAAAAAAATTCTTCTTAATTATTTCTTCTTCCTGTTCCCTATAGGCTTTCTCAAAACAAAACCTTTCATTCGATACATTTGTTTAAACACATCACACTCCAATTTGGTTCATATATCTCTCTTTGGAAAGAAGCACCTCAGTGCTCTGGTGAGCAACTCGATTCTGAATACCGCCACCTGCTGCACTTCAAACTTTCACTGAGGACATGGTCTGCCCATCAGTAGCAACTCTTTTTACTAGACGTATTAATCGTCTTGTACGGAGGCTAGACAATCGGGAATATGTGTGCAATAAGTTACAGTACAGAGCAACGTTGGCATAACACGTAGCCACCTCACACTTAAACACTTGTCAAGTGAAAATGATGATGCTAGACAGACTCCAGCAACAGTTTCACGGGCGAAGGAAGAACACCACGACTCAAAGCTGAAGGATGTGCTACTTTTTGTTAAACAGCAGAGGCATTGTCAGGAGAGGATAAAACTGTGGGTACATGGGGTCTTTTTTCTATAGTTTGTTAATCCACACAATTAATTGGGTTAAGAGATTGTGGGACTATATATCTATTCCATCAGGCTATTGTAAAATAAAATGAAAAAGCATTAACATTTCTTTAATACATGCTCATTTATTTACAAAAAAAAGATTTAAGTAGGATTTTTTTTTTTAAACATTTTTTTTTAATAAAGTTATACTACATATATGGTATGTTGCTATGGCAACTGTTAACTGTAACCAGCAGCCCAAGACAAAAGCCTTGTTTTTTTTTTTTTGTTTTTTTTGGGGGGGATGAAAAAGCTTATCACCTCTGACCCTCAGGAATCGATCGGCACCAGGAGTGCTCCCGTGGGAAATGTGACTACTCCTGCCAAGAGCATCGTAAACAGAATGTCGTCTCCGGCTAAAAGCGCTGAGCGGCTTGCTGCTGAGGATCAGAAGGCGGCCAAGCTGAAACCTCCCGCCCTCAACAACATTGCATCTGAACAAACCAGCACCATGTCGCCCCCTCCTGCCAAGAGACTGGCACTGTCTGCCAAGAAGGTGAGTGCCACGCTCACTTCTCTCCCATAGCCAGATGTTTAGAGTAGCTATGGGATTGGCCCCGGGCTGAGCGATGTGATCTGAATACTGCAACAGATGTTTCATGGCCTCAAATACAAACGTGCAAGACGAACAACCATTTTAACAAATCGTTATGACGAATGCTGCCTTCACTTGCTCCTCAGATGATCCTGTTTTCCCACATTCATTGATTATAATAATGAAGTTTTTAAATTTAACCCTCCTATTATGTTGGGGAGAAAGTAACAGCCATTATGCTATGGGTCAAAATGACTTCCACAGATTAAATACACACAAAAACAGCAAAGATAGACAGTTTAAAACAGTAAACCTTCATTCTTGCTTGTCCAAGATATAGAAATTCATGACCCTAAATGAGGAAAGTCAAAAAATTTCAAAGAAATGTGGAAATGGGTCCAGTTGACCCATAAAATAATGGGAGGGTTAAAGGAAATTCCACCCTGAGTGACTTGCACACTAATCATTGTAATTATCATGTAATCCTGAATGGCGTCCAAACTTTATTTATTTTTGTTTAAATTTCTTTCATTGGCATGTCGGCCTGTTTGCACTTTGATTGACAATGCCATTCGATAACCTGCTGAGAGTAACGTCCGGAAATCTTGCAATCTAGCCTGATGTATTTTTAGTACCTTATTAGCATTTTCCTCTTTTTATAAAAAATGTACATAATACAACCAGAACGTAAAGATGTATTGCAGAGTGTGTGTCCTAAGCTATTATAAAAACAAGTTCAGCATTTAAAAAAAGAAAGAAAAAAAAAGAATCTCCAAACCTCTACAATAGAAATCATGCTTTCTTTGACTAGGAAGAAATACTGATCAAATATTTACACAAGTTTCTAAATGCAGAGTTAGTGCCTAGTGAATGAGGCTTTATGTAGTCATGTCGTAAAGCACTTCAGTACTTTGAAAGAATAATGTCTCGTCTACAGGGTCTCTGGAAAGTCAGGAACCGATGGCAATATGTTGAGCAAATATGTTGATCTTAATGTTGAGTGCAAATCACAAAAATCTTTGTAAATAATTAATAAATACAAAATGAAGTAAATGTAGTTTTACTCTCATTGGCTGGTTTCTGATGTTTCAGGCACTCTGTATTATATATGAATAACATTATCAACAGCACTGGATTTCATACTGTGACAGCATTTTAGATCACATCATTGCTCAGCCCTATGCTGTGTATTTATTTGTCTTGTGCCTGCTGCCTGCCCCTTCATTCTTTTCCAGCTGATATTTGTGACCTACTTCCTCTGTTTGGTTGCACAGCAGTAAATCTCTAAGTGTCTTCTCTTGTGTTGATACTATTGTCCCAGGTTGGCACTACTGTCCATTTTAGAATTTCGTTGTCTTCCTTTGCTTTCAGATTCTTTCTTTCTAACCATTTGTAATTCTTCTCTGCCATCGCCCCCTTTCCATTTTTATTTTTCTCTCCCCATTTTTGTTTGTGTTTTTGCTCATGATTTCTCGTCCATGTTTTGATCCCTTTATCTTCGTCACATTTGTTTGGCTATGGTTCATTTTTTTTTTATTATTTCTTTTATTTTATTTTTTTTCGACCACCAAGTTTTTATTTATGTCAATAACTGCAGGCCAGTCCCAGTCGCAGTCCCATCTGGAGTCCGAACAACAACAGCAGCAGCAGCAGCCGCAGCACTGAGGCTCCGTCCTCTCCATTGCATCATCAGTCCCGTGACCCTAAGCATTCAGCTCTACTTCACCCTCTGACCCCCACCTCACCTTCCCAAAACCACAGGTATTATTATCTTGCCTTTTATGTTCATCTGGGTGGGTTTTTTTTTTGGGGGGGGGGTGTTTTTTTGGTATGTAGAACTGTGACCTTATTCTCAGATCGTTTAAACAGGGGTGTCTGAATCATATCCGAAAAGGACCGGTGTGGGTGCAGGTTTTCATTCCAACCAAGCAGGAGCCACACCTGATTCCACCTGTTTAATCCGTTGATCTTAGCTTTCAATAGACTCAGGTTTGGCTTCTGCTTGGTTGAAATAAAAACCCGCACCCACACCGGCCCTTTCTGGATAAGATTGGACACCCCTGGTTTAAAGGAATAGGTTGGGTAACTAACCCAGTTCCTGGAGATCAACCACATGTAAAGTGGTTTAACTGGTTCAGTGTGTCGGATTAGACAGCTTCCCTGGTGGACTAGCGGCTAGCATGCGGTGCTCTCATCGCCCTTCCCTGTCAGGAAACCAACCCCAGCCACTGGAGGTTTCCACTCTCAGCACCGGTCCCAAACCTGGAAAGTGGGAAGGGTTGCATCAGGAAGGACGTAAAACTTGTGCCAGAATCAATATGCGGACGGGTGATCTGCTGTGGCGAGCCCGATATGGGACTGTTTTGGATTAGACAGGAAACTAGCCGTGCGGTCTATTCTGAGACGATCATGCCGATGCATTACTTGTGTTTTTGAACTTCATATAAAGCAGTAGTTGCCAGCCTGGATCCTGTAGTGCTTGGTCTTAATTTTGGTCTTTTAATAAATAAAAACAAAAACCCTATACGTTAATAGTAATGTATCTTTTCAGTTGTAGATTAACTGAATATTTCTTTTCTGGCATTTAATTTGCAATTAAAATGACTTATTTTATTGTGAGATCACAGAAGTAACTGTGGTGCATAATTTGAAATTTGGCCCAGGTACTGTATTTTGGCGTGCTGGAAATATTCGTGCTAACATACTCCTTAATATGTGCTGTTTGTGAGTTTAGTATGAGTAATACACACAGTATGTCTGTTTGAATGCAGACCACAACCATAATTATAGGTGAACTCAAATGAGCTAGTTTCCACTGCGTTTATTAGCGCACCCCCCACCCCCCCAATCAGAGTATTAATACCACATTGTTGGGGTCATCAAAATCGATGTGCTTTTCACCACTTTATTTTGGAACAACCTTGAAATGGTTGCTGTAAGCATTCTTCCTTGAGAGTCTGCTGTGTAGACCTTGATTATCTGTGCACGCAATTCTTTATTCAGTATTCTTTTACATTACCCCGGTTACTGTTAGAAAATTATTTGATTAGAAGCTCCTCCATCACACACTGGTGTTTGGATAAAACGTATACAGATGTGTGCTGTATCCCACTGTAGCTAGATTTCATGCCTACGGAATGTTGGTATTTTTGGCGAAGGATTATCATTTTGATGAACGTGGTGCTTTTTCTCACCATGTAATTGTGTTTATTTATTTTCTCCCAGGATTCCATTCCATTCTGCCAAGCAGCCTCAGCATGTACCTCATCTGTTTAAAAATGCAAGTCTGCTTAAGGGGCCCTCCTTGTCCTCATCCTTGATGAAACCCACACTTTCTTCTCCAATCAGCAGGCTTCAACCCTGCCCTGCTAGCAACTGTGGACCAACCCAGAGCCAGAAAACCACCGAATCATGTACAGGGTTCGCCGATGGACTCGCCAGTCCAACCTTAAAGAAGAAGAAGAAGAAAAAGAAGCGACGCCATTCTGAAATGGAAAACCCCACTGCTGAGCTTCCTGCCAAAACCGAGCAGGACGTGCCAGAGCTCACAGCTGAAATGAGAAGGGTAAAAAAGCATAAGAAAAGGAAAAGAGAGGAGGAGCCAAACAGCATGAAGGTTCAGAGAGAAGGTGTGCAGTCGCATCTGGAGCCATCAGGTCAGGACGAAGACTGGTGCCTCGGAGAGACGTGGAAAATAAACCCAGATGGTAGTTCAGAAAAGCCAAAACAGCAACGACAACTGACTACAGAGCCAAAACCGTCTCAGGCCCAAGAACAAATTCAGCCAATGTTGTGCGAGACTTCACAGAACCATCATGACTCCAACATTAAAAAGAAAAAGAAGAAGAAAAAGCACAAAGAGAAGCTGGACGAGAACATCAAGCATGAGACTTCCGAAAGGTTGGTGGTTTTCAGAAATCCCAACTCATTTCTTTTCCTAACCATCATAATACACGTTCTAAAACCATGCATGATACAACACTTTCTTGCCCCTCTCCCTTTTATAGAAAAACTGAGACGATGCATATAGACACAGAGTTGCCGGATTTGAGTGTGCCGAAGAAAAAAGCCAAGAAGAGGAAAAGAGAAGCGCACCAGAGTGAGGCCGAGGATGCTCATGGGGATGATGCTGGAGGCGAGCCACTTAGTCAGACCAACCATGTGGTGCTGGAGAAGACGTGCAAACCCAGCACAGGTACCGATGGTAGCTTCGTATACGGCTTCCACAAATATAGCGCCGGTCGTGTCTCATAAGTAGTTTTCATTCACCTGTTTTAACGTGAAAGGCACGAGTACCTTTAAATTCCAGATCGGCAACAGTGCAGAAATTCAGGGAAAAAAGTATTGGTACGGAGTTAAAGTAAGTCTCAGGATACACAATTTCTAGATCTCTGGTTTGTAATGCTAAGTACCCCTTGCTGCAGAGCCAAAAGTCTGGTTTGATCAAGCTCCTTATACCTTAAATAAAAATAGTCAAATAAAAAAGGGTGTTTCTGTGCATTCAAGGCTCATTAAAAATGTGTTAAGTGTGTTGTCTCATGTCTCATGGGTTACGGTTATATGAGGAATTGGATCAGGTCCAGCTCTAACCCTGGACTTCTGCAGTGAGGACTATCTCTTCAAATGTAGGGGTCAAAACATAGTCGACATGAGCATTTGAGCATGATGATTCAGATTGGCAAAGGATTCATTATAGTTACTGATTTATCTACTAGTTATCGTCTTCTGGCTTTTATCAAAACACAAGACAAATCTGGTAATTTATCAGCTAGAGGTAGTTCTTGGCATTAATTGGCACCATTTCCCTGTCTCAGTACCTCATACAGGCATCTACAGGCCAGCAGTGTGTCTTTATCAAAGAACTGTAACCTGGATTCTGAAAGCTAAGTGCTCTGGGAGAAAATGGACAACAGAATGTTTCTTCTGGGAAATGCGCCACAAACCCATTTGTTTAATTTGTCTTTGCCCAAAGTGACATTGCCTAAATAATTTAATATTTGAAGACACTATGAGACCGATCATGATTAAAAACGATGCCCTGTATACTGAGCAGATACGGAGAGACAAGATAAAACTAATTGCGCCTCTCAAAAAGCATCAGCCTGTTTTCCCTGATAGTCCCAAAACGAACGATGCTGCAGTGAACGTTGGAAAAAGTCAGCATGAGGTTCTAGCAATTTGTTTGTGCTTTATATGGTGTTCTAAAGTCACAGCACTGGAACGTTTAAATAACCTGCATTGTATATTGTATCGTATGAATTAATGCATTCACTGCTACCAATTTGAATAATGTTTTGTTCATTCCTAAAATTAATAATTTGTGCATCTTAATCATGTCTAGCAAACAGTTAAAATCTCAAAAAAGGGTCTGTACCAGTATACCCACTGTGACCACTGAGGATAAATGTCTTTTTATTTTTTATATATATATATATGTGTGTGTGTGTGTGTGTGTGTGTGTATGTGTGTGTGTATGTATGTGTATGTATGTGTATGTGTGTGTGTGTGTGTATATATATATATATATATATATATATATATATATATATATATATATATATATATATATATATATATATATATATATATATATATACACACACACACATACACACACACACACACACACACACACACACATATATTTATTTATTTTTTTTTTTGACTTGTGAAAGGTCAAGATGCTTGATATTTATTTGAAGTGAAATGTCTCATAAATTAAGGGTTGTACTATTGTACTATTTTCATATACTACTGCTGTGTGTCTTACTGTTCACTTGTCCCCCAGCTGCAGTGGTGGTCTGGGACAGCCAGGTTCAGGACGGTTATAAGCGAAGCAGAGATGCTGCTGATTCAGAGCAGGCATCTGGGAAAGAGTCCCGTCCTGCTACCGCAGCCTGGGATGGCAAGAAGAGCTCTAGTGTAGTCGAGGAACTGCTTAAGAACGCCACCAATAAAGCATACGGAACTGAAGGTGAGGTCAAACTAGTACTTTACAGGGTTTAAATACATTTTTTTTTTTACATAAATATAAATGAAAAAGACAAACCACATATTCCTCTGAATACTTTATTAATGAGAGCTACTGGCTATTGGAAAAACCTAAGCGCAATCATACCATTGGCAAGCAGCTAATTCGATGTGCCACATATTTCATCTACTGTTCCCCTGGAGCGATGAAATCATGCAAATGGAACTTGTCCTCCGAGTACTAAGAATGAAGACATAAGGAATAAAACTCCCATCAAATCATAGAATTGGGAACCTTAGCTCTCTTGCTAGCAAAAAGGAAATCTTTAAATATTACCGTAAAGAACCTTTGTGTATTCTGCAAAAAGAGTGAGATGTGGTGTTTTAGCAAAATTAGTATTAACTGCCACACATACAACATTACTTACAGTACTACCGTATTATTCGGTATTATACGTCCACTCTAAACCACAATAAGGTTATTATTGACTATTTGTTAAGTGAGTCTGATGTTAATTCGTTGATTGATGCTGTATAATTGTTATTCCCATGAACATTACTGGCATCGCACAGGATCATTACTTACATATCACTCAAAAACAAGTAATGGCAGTCATGTTTTGCTGTTAGCTTCTACAAACTCCTAAAAGAGCTGAAAAATTGGTGAGGGTGGGGGGACGGTGTTCAACATCATATAAAAGAGAACTTTTACATAGAAATAGTAGAGACAGCAAAAATTGGACTGCAAGTTCCAGAATGAGGGAACGTGGCTGACAACTTGCTTGGCTCAGCTTGTTAGCTATTATTAGATATCAAGCGTGACGGTGCTGACGGCTTTATTATTGTGCCGGTTGAAGCTTTAGAACCCGATCTGTTTGAGCAGAGTGTACAGATGTGGAAGTGAGCGAGCCGGACAGATGATCCGATGCGCTGCCGCATCTGTCGCTTTAGGCAGAGATGGAGCAAGGGCTATATCCCACCAGCACCAGTATTATTAGATAGAGGATAGAAGAATGGCATTGTGGGTAATTTAGGAAACCACTAACCAAAATGATAATAGACAGCATGTCAGTGAAAAACATTCAACAACAACAAAAGTCAACTTGTGTTAGATCACATGTTAATTATAAATGTCACTTATGGTGGATTTTTTCTTTAATGACTAGTGAATGTATGGGGAATAAAATTTGTCTTGTAGGAAGATACGCACCCTTACAGCATGGCTGACATTATGTGACCAAATAAGGAGTGATTTTTATACAGTTAACATCAAGTTCTGCTTGTTTTATTTATTTAATTTTTTTTAATACACATGATTCAGCTTATGAAGTGCTCAGCACTGAGCTAATGTACTAAAGCAGGAATGTTCGAAATAGTGATAAAACATCTACGAGCTAAGACAATCATGAGAAACATTGGGATAAGGCATTTCATTGTGGACTGAACAAACAGCTGTGTTAATCACCACGTGCCCTTTGAACCATCAGTCGCTCATGTTCATGAGTTGTTCCTGTTTGTGTTCAGTCCTCAGTTGGGATGGAGAGTGCTCTGCCATAAGTAGAGATGCCATGCAGGACACATGTGATGCCAAACACGACACTGTAATCGACGAATGGGACGAAGAGTTTGACAGTGGAAAGGTGAGGTTTTTAACCTATACTTTATATACCGATGTCTTGATTAGTTACGATGCTGATTTGAAAATGATAATGTCCTTTCAAACAAATAGGTAAAGAAGATAAAGTCGTTTAAAAAAGAAAGGAGAAGAAGTTTTAACGTCTTCCAGAAGATCCAGGATCGGCGCAACATGTGGTCTGTCACACCAGGAGGGAGGAGGAACAGTTGGGGCCATCGCTACTGACATGATGGGTGAGTGTAGGATGGAGTCAGAAAAGAGATTTCTTTAAACAGTGACGGTCTAGCACAGGGGTGCTGTCGTCGTGTTTTTGTTGTTTTTTTTTGTTGTTTTTTTTAAGTGCACTGAAAAGCGCAGACTGAATAAACGCGAGCCTGGGGCTCAGTTAAAATTCCACCTGTTTTTAAAATAAACGCTGAAAAAAACCCAATAAAACAATCTCCACTTTTATTTCCTATTGATAGGCCTAATGATTTATCAAATATATCTCCAATGCACTGTCATCATATGCTTGTAACCAATAGCAAGCACAGCAGTTAAAGCATATTGCGGTTGCAAATTCAAAATGGCGGATGAACCAGAAGCAGTTAGAGTGCCCAAAAAACAAACGAAATGTGTACTGTTTTCACACAGAAATGCGTAGGGTTGGCGGTTCAATTCGTGGCTCACATGACTCCACATGCCGAAGTGTCCCTGGGCAAGACACTGAACCCCAAGTTGCTCCTGATGGCAAGCTAGCGCGTTGCATGGCAGCTCTGCTACCATTGGTGTGTGCATGAGAAACACTAAAAAAAGTAAAAAAAGTACTACTAAAAGTAGGAAGACTTTTTTCTTTACAATGACTAATTCAGAATGTGCGTCTAATTTGTCAAAGATAACTCTATCGAAATAATTTCTCCAGCTCCAAATTTAGAGTGCACATGTATATTTTGCATAGTGGATCATACCATAATAATAATAATAATATGAAAAAGCAGATCTCTTTGGTTGGGGCACTCGTGTTGAGACATGTAATTAATGCATAGCTCTGTGAGTCATTTGTTGGGACACAAAAATGTTTTAACCTCTAAATGGCCTGCGCTTATATAATGCTTTTTTTAACCTTAGCGGTTCTACAAAGTGCTTTACACTGTTTCTCATGCACACACCAATGGTAGCAGAGCTGCCATGCAACGCGCTAGCTTGCCATCAGGAGCAACTTGGGGTTCAGTGTCTTGCCCAGGGACACTTCGGCATGTGGAGTCATGTGAGCCACGAATTGAACCGCCAACCCTACGATTAGTGGACAACCCTCTCTACCACCTGATCCACAGCCACCCCATAAAAACAGCAAATAACCTTGTACTAAATCACATTTATAATCCGAGGTGCAGACTTGGGTTTTTTTATCGGTTTTCTAGCCCTTCAGTTGAGTAATAGGCACACTGCATACACTGCATGCATATATATATATATATATATATATATATATATATATATATATATATATATATATATATATACTGCAGACATTGTCATGCACTGACCTGGCTGTGGAGTTTTGTGCAAACTGGTTATTCAATGACACTTAGAGATCACTGCACCTTTTTTTTGAGGTTATTAATTCATATCAGTACTAAAAAAACAACAAAATCCTGGTTACTGTGTTTTCTGGCCATTAAGACATTCTGAAGTACAAGACACTCTAAATTCGTCTGCTTTGAAACAAATCTCTATATAAATGTGGCATTATTGTATAAGGAACATTATTTTAATTATTTTTACTGCTTCTAAAATTGCACTTCTGAAACCCCAAAGTTAGTTTAGTTTATGGCCTGACAAAATAAAATGTGAGTTGTATGCATGTCACTGTATAGGGAGCGCTTGAGCACGTGTGGTCAGACTTTGTGGATTGGGGAAAAACTTTTCAGTCCTTTAAAAAAAAATCCACAAACACACACAGCTTTAATGAACTTGATATCAGTGCACAGGGCTATAAACTCTAACATATTTGATATTATGTAACTACAGTGTGTCTATATTGTACTTCTAATGCATTTTGTGCATCCTGTGCATGTCCAGCAGACAGCAGGTTGAAGTCTGTAGATTGATTTACATCCTTTCCGACCTTTTTGTTCTATGGCTGAATTTAGAATAGCAATTCTGCACAACCATATAAGTTTTCATTAAACGGTGCTGTCTGATGGCAAACAAATAAAATCTGCCGCTTCCAAATGTAAACTATAACATCATGCGGCATTTCTTAACGAAGCAGTATTAATAACATGCTGTCGCTTTGAATTTCACCAAGGTGTTAAAATTCTCATGTTATTACTGATATTTTTCAGACCTGTATTTACCGCTGTCCACTTGTGATCTGATCACCCGAGAAGGATGTTGGCACCATTTAAAATAAATAAATTAATTAAAAACATTCATTTAACAGTCATTTAATCTTCGTGTTAATTACATTCAAATTTAATTGTATAGCACTTTTAACAAGAGATGCGAGGCTGTTTGTGACCGACTCAGGTTGTAGATCCTTAAAGAGCAAGCCAACTTTGAGGGGAAATAAACCTTGAGAGGATCCAGATTCAAAATGTAGCCCATCCGAGATTATAAATCATTACAGTATACAGCCATATAGAGAAAAGGCAAATAGTACTACATGTGTTGAAACGATGTAAAATATTCGGTATGAACAGGCTATTAAGAGTCCTGAGATGAACATAGGACAGTCTTTATGATACTTGCATATGGTGTCCAGTGTAGTAATCCCTGTGTCAGGCTTGTAATACATACAAATACCTATATACATCCTTATGAGAAAGTCATTATATAGAGGTCACCAAGGACGGTTGCCAGTTTATGATATTTCCATCAGTCCTAAATCTATCAGCCCTGATAATCTCTCTAAGAACTGATTCTGAATGGTATACAGCAGTCAGATAGTTTCCAAGCTAAGGGTAGTATTGTATGAACCTGTAAACTTGGGCATATATAAACGCAAGGGTTATTCACAAATTCAAAAAGTACATTGCTGTTTAAAAATGTTTAAGAAACCAGGAAAAACTACAGCATGCTTAGTGAATCAGTCCTTTGCCATTAAAACATTATTATTAGGTCTGTCAATCGATTAAAACTTTGAAGCAAATTAATTGCATAATGTGCATTTAATCGAAATCAAAACAATCGAATTAAACAAAATCGAATTAAGCGCACTTCAGTTGTGGCTGAGAAATTATCCCCCCAAAAGGTCATTTAAAGTCATTATTGTGTTAGATAGGAAAAGCATTAAATAGACCTTACAAAAAGTAGCTTTAGAAAGAAATATATTACTTCATTTGATTCAACGTAGAATATATTACACATAAACCTTTAGGTTGTATCGGAATACGTGATACGAGATGCTTTCATCAACCCCTTGTCTTCCACCATATTAACAGGCCTAGATTCCACAGCAATCCATTTAGTTTTTCCAATGTAGACTTATTCTGCCTGCTCTCGGTCAGTGTGGTTTGGCGGACTGTGTTGACTGTAGCACCCGAGGTTGTGCTAATTGTTGAGCTCGCTAAAACATGCTTTGAGTTCAGGTGGTATTTCAAGCTAGAATTGCTTCAACAGTATGCAAATTCCTTATTTGCACGTAGTGCAGAAGACTTGCAAAAGTCTTATTGGTGCTTCCATCTGGATGGGTTTTGAATTTAAAACTTTCCTTCAGAGGGCCAAGCAGAGTTTGGTCATTGCCTTGCACCATGCTCGTCACTAAGCAACCGCATGCAATATAAGATGACGTACAGGTCTGGGGCGGGGCAGGTTGCGTTAAATGCGTTAATTGTTTTAACACATTGGTTTTTTCTATATTTAATCGCACTTTTACGCATTAAATCGACAGCCCTAGTTTTTACACATCATTATGCATTAGTAGTAACCAAGGCCTACACTAACTCAACCTGTTTGATTTGTGTTTAAAACTGTACAGCTGCAGTTTTCTCTTAAAACGTTAAAACCGACTGATAGATTAAAGTTTGGCTATCAAAGTGTGAATCTTTACAATGTTTCCTAATCAGGGCATGTCCAAGAATAGAATGTTTAAGGCTTTGATATATTTATAACCTGCTTTGTGTCACTCTGTTACAGATTCAAGACGGGGATTCTATTCACACTCCCTGGCTCGACCGCCTTATTGGAGAAGCTGCGTGATCTCTCTGAGAACGTTCCAGAAATGCGAGAAGCTTGTGTGGGAAGTAAATAAAGCGATGAGACCAAAGCCATCTGCAGGGGCTGAAGTCCAGTATTTGGATTCTGAATAAATGGGGCCTGGGTTTGAGCAGACCAATGTATCGTGGCGTCAGGTTCAGACCGCCATAATAAACAATTTTAGCCACATATAACTCGAGTCCATGGTGAAATACTGTACTGTATCTTGCTATTTCAGGAAAGGAGGCAAATATATCCTGGAAACTGATAGTGATGGGCAGCAGTGCTGTTATTATTGGGTTGTGGAAACATTGGGCCTACACTACTGCCTAGACTATTGACAAGAACAACATTTTCTCAAAAATGAATTAATCTGCTTTTTTTGTTGTTGTTTTCCCCCTCTTCTTAGAGATATTTTATTTCACTTCATCAAATTTGATATATAATATAGTCCCAATGGCCCGATGAGTAATCTGCTACATATTAGCTATGTAAGGCCAGCAGTCTCGCTCATTTTTATTTCTTTGTATGGTTATTAATATTATATGAGCCTCATTGAACCCTCCTTGAATCCTCCATATTGTCTGCTTATCACATTGAATGTTGTTGAAGAAAACGCGGTTCCCTATTCTTTTTGTTTTAACCTAATCCCTCATCTATCTATTACCTAATATCCGAAAATTACAAGCTGATGCACCCTTAATGTTTTTTCCTTAGATGGGATGAATAATATGTCCATCTGTAACATGTCTGAAGGCCAGGCTGCTTCAATATAAAACATATCCATCCATTTCATCGTTGGAGAGGCTGCATCAGCAGTGCTCCATCCCTTAGAAATCCGCAGGGAAGGTTGTAGTGTGTATTTCAGATTTTACATGCCAATGCCACTGTTCCTACTTTCTATGCAAGTCAGACAGGTCTTAAAAATGTTCTCTCTGTTCCTCTTCTACAGTGCAAACATTATCCTCTTCATCCCTCATTTTCACTGATCATTCATAGTCCAGAGTGTAAACTTTTTTTCTGGAAATGTACTATAATGCTTTAGAACAAAAGGTTTATTTTACTCCAGAGACCTAGCCACAGACTAATAGTGTGTAAGATATGAAGCTTTCTGGAATAGAACATTGTACAGTCCCACTTGTGCTCTGTGTGACTTCCTTAAACATCCTTGTAGTCAAGAGTTAATTCCCCAAGATACTTCCATTTTAGAAAAAAGTTGCCTTGAAAAAAATTAATAGATTATCCTAAGAGAGATCTACTTTATCATTTGAAAAATGAGCCGCATATTTAAATGCGCATGTATTTCACAAATAAAGCCTAATATATTAAAGGGTTTTTGGACTGTAACTGTAGAATTTTCTCAGTGGACAGACGTGCGAGTGCTGTGTGGAACTCTGCGTCTGGAGGAACATAAGAACTGTGAGCGCTGTTGAATGTGTTAGTGTTAGAAATGTTACTCTGTTCTTTTCAGTAGAACCAATGCTGAAGAATACACTGATCTTTAATTCATGATCATTTACACCACTGGTTCTGTACCTTTATGATGCCCTTTCAAGACTAAGAAGAAATGTTCAATATTGAGACTATATGAATATAAATATACAGGTGCAATAAAGTTGTGTTTTTTTTTTTGGTGAAATTTTCAGGTTGTTCATAAAAATGCATTCGTGCAGAATATGACTTGTGGACAAATAGCAAAATAATGTTTTTCATCGAGCTGTTCCAGTTATGTTAACTGATGTATTAAGGTTTTAGTTACTTTTCCATGTTTGGGCTTGTATAAGGCAGTTCATGTAAATGAAAAACATTGATAATATTTGTAATGTAACTGTCCAAATTCGGTTTATGCAAAAATAAATTACATGTTACTGGTTAAATTCGATATAGGTACATGGCTACACTTCATTGTAGAAATGTATAAATAATGGAAATGTTAATCATGTTAGTCTTCAGCATTCATAAATCATAGAATGGAGCGCTGACTCGTTATTCCATTAAGTAACTTTTCTCAGCTCTGGTCTTTTGAGTGAACCTGACACAACTGGCTGACTTGGCTCATCAGCTCATTAACAAGCCCTTCAAGAGGATAAAAGATAATTCAGTTTAGGATTTAGGTGAAATGTAAGCTTTTATGATAACACATGGACCAAAAATGACTCCCTACAGATATCTGCAGGGTGCAGCATTACAGCATCCAGGTTCAGATTCCTAAAACGTCAGGGCATAAATACAGTTCACAGTCCATTTTTTGTCATCTATTTTCTTTTATCCCAAACCATATTACTATACTAAATAATATGTAAAAATAGCATGCCATCATGAATGCCATAAATTTTAATTCTTGAGTTATAATACTTTTCCTGAGGAGTGTGATTTTCCTATAATTGGAACACACCCTTTGGTCCCTTTAATTTTTTTAATTTTTTTAATTTATTTATTTATTTATTTTTTAACAAGTAGAACTCAACACCGACTGTGTTAGTGTTAATGCCTCCAGAACCAAGTCCAGTCAATAGTCCTGTTAATAATTTGTATGCCTGAAATCCCCTTAAAATATACTTCAAAGCAGAAGGAAGCTATTGAAGAAAAAATATTTCAGATCAAAAACTTGTCCAGTTTCTAATATCTCCAGCTGAATCGTATCCACCCCTGCAGCATAGCCACTATGAAGATTTCTAACTACCATAGTAACCTCAGCCACAGAGATGGACTCCAAATAAGTGCATGTCCCTTGGGTTGTGGAATTCCTCAAATTGCTACTTCATTGCTCAGAACTATCTTTAGTAGAGGTCAACACTCACCTGCACTTTCTTAACAGAGCTTGTGCATGGTCTTGACTCCACCTTTGCCAGAACATCTTTGCAGTTTTGGGGCTTTGGAGCCAAGTCGTTTCTATGGCCTCTATAAGCTTTAGCTTTTGCTTCAGTAAATGCATAGGCCACAACCTTTCTGCCTTACCTATACCTCTAAACTGAATCAGGAATCAGCCCTGTCCATCAAGGCGTTTTAGGCTACAGCCATGTTTTTGCAATAACAGCCATCCGGCCATAGCGTCTTGCAGCTGCCTCTATGATTGAGAACTTGAACATGGTCCAAGGCACTGTTGCGACCTCACTCGGTACATGAAGGAAGTCCTTTCGTAGAAGTGAATTCAATTCATCCTCACTGTAAATTCTCCCAAGCAGCTGAGAAGGCTCTCCTGGGTTTACCATGTAAATCTGGCTGGTGCCCTGTGCAATTAATTAAACTCACTACAAAGTGGCAATCAGTTGACAGCTCTGCAAGACGTACTCTGGTGATGCAATCAAAAACAATCACTGACCACTGACCAAGGTGCTCTAGTATCAATTGACAATCTCTGGCTTGGACAAAAGTCTCAAAATATTTCACCACTTTGGTTCACACCCGAGAGGCCATTCCTCCCAGTCACACCCCTCCTATATTGCCCTCATTCTCCACATGAGCATTGAAGTCCTCCAACAACACTATGGAGTAAGTAGGAGGTACCATCTCTCCACATCCTCCAAGAAGGGTGAAACTAGTGTGTATCCCTGAACCCGCCCGCAGCCTAGCTCCTGTGGGAACTCTGGACTAGTAGCAGAGAGACCACCCAAGATCGAGATATTTGGTATTGGAGCCCTTACTGTTCGGATGTAAGAATGGCTATATGTAGTCCAATTATATGAAGGTCTTTCCATTGTACGTACAAACTCAGGCTCTTTTCTCACTAGCATTAAGTATGAAGCTCCCAGTGAAATAGCGATTTAATTGATTGATTGATTTCTTTATTGCCATTGTACAAACATACAAGGAAATTATGGACTTACTAACGTATACACATACAAAATAATTGAGTGCATATTACAAAGGCCATATTCCACATAAATGAAATAAAGTGCTCATAATGTTATTGCACATAAATGGTAAATGGAATAAAGTGCTCATAATGTTATTGCACAAGAATAGTTCTTGCATATCAAGGATGTCTTGTAGTTGGAGGGTGTGTTTTCAGTTCAAAGTTCAGTATCGTCATAGCTTTAGGATAGAAACTTCATGAATTTTGTGGTGCATGTTTTGATAGACCTGTAGTTTTTTCCAGAAGGCAACATTTCAAACAAACGATGGTCATGGTGATATGGATCCTTGAGAATATTATGTTTTCTGCAAGTAACAGGAGGTAAATACGTTGTCCAGGGCAGGTAACTGTTGGTTTGTGATGATGTTCCTCACAGTCTTTATGACTCTCTGCAAGGCCTTTTTTATCAGCTGCAGAGCTGCCTCCATACCACACCAGCATACCATGCGTGAGGACAATCTCAATGGAGCAGCAGTAGAATGACACCAAGAGCAGTTGTGACAGGTTTACCTTCCTGAGTGTTCTTAGGAAGTACAGCCACTTTTGTGCCTTCTTGACTAGGGCCATGATGTTTATCATGTCCATGAGAGGTCCTCTGAGATGTGTGTGCCCAGAAATTTAAAGCTGGACACTCTCTCCACCATCTCCCCGTTGATATGCAGTGGTGTGTGAACATCCCCCCTCTTTCTGAAATCAATTATGAGTTCTATTGTTTTCTTGATGTTTAGAGTCAGATTATTCTCTGTGCACTACACCATATTCCTCTGTACCTCCTCTCTGTAGGCAGACTCATTGTCTCTGGTGATCAACCTCACCACAGTCATGTCATTTGCGAATTTGATAATGGTGTTGATGTTATAAGATGCTATATAGTCATGGGTATACAGAGAATAGAGAAACAGGCTCAGCATACAGCCTTGTGGTACTCCTGTGCTGAGTGTCAGAGTTGAGGAATGATGCGGGCCCATCCTTACTGACTGTGGCCTCTTTGTTAAGAAGTCCTTAACCCACAGGCAGATGTTATGCTGTATGCCTAGGCCAGACATCTTGGAGAACAATCTGCTGGGTAAGACACCATTAATTGCAGAACTGTAGTCCATGAACAGCAGCCGTGCATACGTTCCTTTGGGTTCCAGGTGGCACAGTACAGTGTGGAGGGCAGTGAGAATGGCATCATCTGTCAACCTGTTGGCCCTGTATGCATACTGGGGGGTCCAAGGTGAGTGGCAGAGCAGCCTTGACATAGTTTTTTTGTTTGAATGAAAGAGTTACAACTTTTATTATTATTAATAAGACTATGGGATATAATGTACTTGTCAAGCCTAATAGTTTAATTGTTGAAATATTGATATTGATTTTAGCTCTCCCAATCAATATCACCACAAGTGAAACACAGCAACACCAAATATTGTGTACAGATTTTCTCCTTTATCTCAACCTTTGTCAGTGAGTGAAATACTATTTTCCCCACACTTTTATGATGTATGGACATTTCTCCAAAAACCTCTGTTGCTTCTCCCAGTCTTTGCAATATATCTTAGGGTAGTCCTACTGTCTGCACTCAACCTTTGCTTTTTTTGTGTGAAACAGTCATAGGTTTATTCCAGTAATTTTCCGTGAAACAAGATCTTTGTGACCACAGAGTATTTTTTTAACTAGCCCGATCTAGCAACGCTGTCACTTGTCTCAGTCTTGTCCACTGCTCCTCCTCCAGTGAAACGCAAACATGGGGCAGAGAGAATCCTGGCCCTATTGGACCTCTATTAGCACAGTGTTTTGACTACTACGTGCAAAAATAACTCTATGGAAGCTAGGCACTTCTATAGGCAGGCAAACCACAGAACATCTGTCAAATAGCAACAATTTTTAAAAACATCATTGGTCACTCAAAAGAGATAATTACTATTTAAACTGAATTTAAAATGTACGGACCCTGCTGAAAAAAAACCCAAACAGAAACCATCACAGAAGTTCTAATGGTTTCCACTACAAATACCATTACAAACCATCAGCTAACCATTAAGACCAGTGTCATTACCATTATTGGTCCTTAATGGCATCCACTATACATAACATGCCACCAATAGAAGGCAACATATTACCAGTAGAGACCCACAGGGACCATTACAGTTTCCATTAAAACCAATACAAATTCGCATTATAAGCATTAAAACCATTAGAAATTCTGTGAGGGTTTCTGGGTTTTTTTTTTTTTTCAGCAAGGGAGTTGTGAATGAGGACTTTATGAAGATTAACACTCTGTCCCACCTGCCCCTATCTCCTCATTTCCAAATCTGATATGCTAGCTAACTATCAAACATGCTAACTAATCAATCAGATGGCAAATTAACCCATTTACGTTTCATTTTACACACAAGATGTACATGTCATTCAAAATATTGCAGCTTTGACATTTTACGAACAGTTCTTCAGAGCTCTGAATATGTTTGGCTTCTTTTACCTGCAGGCAGAGGATGCTAATTAGTGATGTGTCATTCATGAACGATTCGTTCATGAACGATTATGACTTGGGAATAACGAGTTGTCTCAGAGAGTGATTCGTTCATTTTTGACCATGCATGCGCTGCAACATCCCCATAGGTTCTGTACAGAAATTATTATTTCACATTTCGAGTCTTCGGGTTCGAGTAGTTTGTGCATCACACCACAGCTTCACTGCATTCAGCCTATGGAGCTCTGACGTGGAGCGGTCAGGGGTTGAACGAACTCAAAGACTCGAGACGTGAACTAATCATTTCTGTTTCCGGGGAACAAATGTGACATGACAAAAGAAAGAACGAATTGGATCGTGAGGTGAGGTGAACTAACAGACTGCATCACCTGAAGACCTAATGCTAAGCTATAAATGAATCATTTCTGTTTCTCATAATTCGGCCTTGGCTGCATTAGCCTATAGTTTATTTTTTATTCCAAATATGATCGTTTGTGTAAGTACTAGATGTGTTGGAGAATTTCACATGTAACATTTTAATTATATTCTGCTGAAATGAATGAAATGACTCGGAAAAAGATTCATTTATTTTGCCGAACGAGATTCAAAGATCCGAATCAGTAAAATGATCCGAACTTCCCATCACTACTGCTAATGCGCATGTGCACAGTGTCGTCACTGTAACTTCTTGCTGATTGGCGCAACTGATAACTGACCCCACTCTCCCCTAGGTAAAAACAACAAGAATTTTTTCAAAACTCCAAGGCGTCCTTCATCCTGACATTACTGTTTATAGTTTAAGAAATCTTTTTTCTATTTTTTTTATAGTCATCATTCGTGTCCCTAAAACCCATACCCTGAGTTTTTTTTTTTTTTTTTTTTTAAATCTGAATTTCTGCTTAAACCCCCAACTTTAAGCGCAAATGTGTGGGTCCAACATGAAATTATTGCAGCTCTGGACCTCTTAAACTCAACCAATGACAAACCCAAGTGTACAAACAAGTTTCTTTTCTATCAAAACCTTAAAAGCACATATTACGGATTGAGTAGACAGAACCACAACATTCCTATTTCCTCTGAAGTGTCCTGTATCATGTAGCCTACATGATGTGCTGTAGTCCTAATGCATAGCACAGCACTCAGGGCGTGACATCATGCTGAAAAGGAGGAGTCATATAGATAGAGAATAAGAAATAATGCAAGTATAAAAGCGCATCAGAGGTTGCGCAGGATAGTCGGTCAGAACATCTCAGAGAGAGAGACAGAGAGAGAGAGAAAGAGAGAGAGAGACTGCACTTAGCAGAGATCAGCATTGCGCCAGCAGCGCCTCCCACTCTCCCAGGCTCCTACAGCCGGCATGGAGGCGGAAAGCCACGGTAAGAGCGCATCTTTACCGCACATTCGCACTTCTTCATGATGCAGAGTCGTGACTGAGGGAATCGTCTCTTGTAGCATCGTTTTTGCACGCACTCTATCGTTCCTGTGGGTTTTGTTTCTTAATGCGTACGAAGTGCTCGCGGCGCGCGCCAAGTTTCAGAGGATGGAAAAGACAGGAGGTGTGAATTATTAACTGAACTGATTCTGCGTCAAGGCTTTTTCCTCAAGACCGTGCCCAACCCTAGTGCTTTTTTTCATAATCACATTCTATAACCATGATCCTTTTCCCCCCCTCTTCCCCAGGTTCCCAACTCTGGTCCTGGTCCTGGAGTACCCCTCTGCCCTGCACATTTTTGTTTCCCCCCTGCTCCCAAATATACAACTAAGCCACTAATTAACAGCACTTCTTGGGTTGTCTTAGAGCAGGGAACGCAATAACATGTGCAAGACAGGGAGTACTCCAAGACCAGCTTTGAGAACCTGTGGCCTAGAACTTTGTCTAACTCCTCATATGCGATGCGGAGACATTTTCAGGCAGTGCTATAAACTGGCATTCCAGGACTCTTGATCCTTAATGTATTACTGTATAATCCACAGTGGTTTATGATAGTATTATAGTATTACAGCATGAACATTTGACTGAAAGTGCTCGTTTTGTCATAATGGCCATACTGTATTGTTGTGCTATATCAAAGATGGAAAAGATCTTAATTATTCATTGGCCAGCTTGCTGAGTGCACGTTGCATCTCGGAATAGCACATCTCAGAATAGAGACTGTGGTTGCAGTGGTCCATTGCAGGAGATCTTCTGTTATAGAATCTTCAACATTTCTGCATGTTAATGGCTCTCGAATATGATTAGTGATTTTGTGGTAATTTAATATGATGACAACAATTATTTGGAACACACATTTGTGTACGAGTTGAAGAAATGAGCAACAATGGGAAAGAGACATTTGTTCAGAGAAAATCTGAATATTGGTGTCTTGTGGGGGCACGGTGGCTTAGTTGTTAGCACGTTTGCTTCGCACCTCCGGGGTTGGGTGTTCGAATCCCACCTCTACCCTGTGTGCATGTGGAGTTTGCATGTTCTCCCTGTGCTTCCTCTGTCAGTCCACAGACGTGCGTTGTAGATTGATTGGCATTTCCAAATTGTCCGTAGTGTGTGAATGTGCCCTGCAATGGCTTGATACCTTGTCCAGGGTGTCCCCTGCCTTATGCCCCAAGTTCTCTGGGATAGGCTCCAGGCTTCCCCCGTGACTGTGTGCATGATATGGAAAATGGATGGATGTATGGTGTCTTGTGACTAAAACATTTTCAAATTAATTCAGAGGACATAGAATACAACAGCAAGACCACTTTTTTGAAATGCTTAATATACGATCATCAGCCACTATTAGGAACAACATACTAATACTGGGTAAGACCTGACTTTGCCCTCAGAAGATCCACAATTCTTTATGGCGTGGAAGATAAAAGATTCTGGTCCATGTTGGCATGATTACATCACAGTGTTAGCTGCACATTCATGCTGATTTGTATTAAGAGGCACAATGTGTGCCAAGAAAACATTCTCCACAATCAGCCTGACCTGTTGACACAAGGCAGGTTGAGTCCATAGTCCACTGTTGCCATCAAATTCTGACCCTTCCATCTGTATGTTGCAGCAGAAATCGAGAGTAATCAGACCAGGCAGAAGCTATCCATTTTCAGTGAGCCTGTGCCCACTGTAGCCTCAGATTCCTGTTCTTGGCTCACAAGAGTGGAACCTGATGTAGTCTTCTGCTTTTGTAGACCCTCCACCTCAAGGTTCAAGGTTTGTAGCCTTTCTGTTAGCTCAAACCAGTCTGGCCATTCTCCTCTGAAATCTTTTATTAACAAGGTGTTTCCAGCCTCAGAACTGCCACTCACTTGATGTTTTTTGTTTTCCGCACCATTCTGTGGAAACTCTAGAGACTGTTGTGTGTGAAAATCCCAGGAAATCTGGGATTCTTGTTTCTGAAATACTCAAAGCAGCCCACCAGCCATGCCATGGGTAAATATCACTGAGGTCACATTTTTTCCCTAATTCCGATGTTTGATATGAACATTACCGGAACCGCTTGACCTGTGTCTGCATGATTTTTTTTGCATTGTGCTGTTTCCAGATGATTGGATAACTGCATGGTGTTCATAATAAAGTGGCTAGTGAGTGGATGTTTCATTGGAGATTTTTTGTTTATTCAGTTTTTATTTGCATAAAACATATCACCAAAGACACCAAACACCCCATTTTATAACATTGCAAACCTGGTCTTTATTTATTTATTTATTTATTTATTTAAATAAGCCTTTTCCAGGTTCACAGTGCAGCATTTCAGGTTGTTTTGTATATAAATTATTATATCACTTCCTGTCTGTTATAATGGATAACAATCAACAGTTTTGGCCTTTGGCTTACCAAAATACACAACACACTCTCTAACACTACTCAGTGGGTGTCAAATTAATGTGCAATAAATGCCATTAATCCCCTAATTTACAGTCATGTGGAAAAAATAAGTACACCACATGGAAATTGTTGGCTTTTTTGACAAACATTTGATCCTCTTTGAAACAGTGTTTTTTAATAAAGTTGATATACTTGAACAAAACCACAAGGAATGTCAGCTTTTTCAATCATTTATTTAACAGAAATATCAATAGATGTGATATTCTTCTGTAGAAAAATAAGCACACCCTTGGTTTCAGAAGCTAGTATTGCCCCCTTTAACAGAACTAACTTCTTGTAGGCATTTTGCAAAATTGTTTACCAGGCTTGCTGGAACTTTTGACCACTCTTCCACGCAATATTCTTTCAGTTGCAAGATGTTTGAGGGTTTTCTTGCATGTACTGCCAGTTTCAAATCCCCCCACAACATTTCAATGGGATTCAAATCCACGCTTTGACTAGGCCATTCCATAACCCTCCATTTCTTCTGTATGACCCATTCCTTGGTGGATTTGATAGTGTTCTTAGGATCATTATTCTGTTGAAAGGTCCACTTTTGGTTCAACTTCAACATTTGGACAGATGGACGCACATTATCTTCAAGCACTCTTTGATATGATGCAGAATTCTTAGTTGAATCAATGAATGTAAGATGTCCAGTTCCTGAGGCAGCAAAGCAACCCAAAACCATAACATTTCCACCACTGTTCTTCACAGTTGGTATGACTGTTGGCTTCACAGTTGTTTCGTCTGTTCAGAGCACGTTATTCCAAAAGGCCTGGTCTTTGCCTATATGCTCATTGGCAATGCAGAGGCTTTTTCCTGGCACACCTACCATGCAGGTTAAATTTGTGCAATCTCTTTCTGATTGCAGAAGCATGCATTTTGAAACCAACAGTTGCAAGACTTACTAGCAGATCCTGTGATGAAATTTTGGGGTTCTTGGAGACTCCTTGCATCAGATGGGCTGATCTTGGGCTGAATTTGTTGGGACGGCCAGTCCTGGACAAATTGGCAGTAATTTGAAATCTGCGCCATTTGGAGATTATTTTCCTTACAGTGGAATGAAATCCATTAAATCCATTGCCAGACTTTTTAAATCCATTTAAATTAATTTTAAATCCCTTGCCAGACTCATAGGCATCCACAACCTTTTTTTTCTGAAGGCCTTTTAGAATTCTTTAGATTTTGGTATGATGACACCACACACTTCAATAGCAAAGGGAACACCAGACACTAGATATGAGAGGAACCTGTCTTATAAATAAGACAGGTTCCACCTGCACTCCCTAAGCAAGTTCTAATCACTTGGCACGCCATCTGGAACACCTGATTCTAATTTTATGGATTTGAAGGTGTGATAAATGTAGGGGTGTACTTACTTTTTCCATGTGACTGATCTGTTATATTTTGTTAATTTAAATTATGAAAATTACTACAAAATGTCAGTTTTATGTGTCATTTGATAGACTGTAACACCTTTATTAATAGGCACCATTTTAAAAAGAGGATCAAATGTTTGCTTGTACAAATATGTCAACAAAACCAATTTCCATGGGGTGTACTTATTTTTTCACATGACTGTACATCAGTCCACTTTAAGTACATCATGCTATGCATTGTTTACCAAGTTGGCTGACCTCACAGAAAGCAAAAGCACTGTTTATCTCCATCAGCGGATCTTTGACTTCCTGTGTCCGTTTATCCCCGAAACGTTTTGCAGTCGTCTCTCTGCCTGTATCTCACTGAGATGGCTCTCCATTACAACATACTGTAATCTTATAATTGACATTAAGCCCTGAAATTCAAGCTCTAATCAGTTTTACTCAATATCCAGCATGCTCTCCTATGGCTGTCTCGCTTCCTTAGCCTAACCGTTATCATTCAGTTTTGAAGGAACTGTCCACCCAAAAGTGGGTGAATCTGCTAGTTTTTGTCCATTATTAGAAATATTAGCATCTGTATTTTAATTACAATTTAGCCATTACTAAGGGAATAAGTGAAGCTTTAAAACTGCACAGGCACAGACATATGAGACAAGCTTTCAGGACTGCAACATGCCACAATGTTGTGCGTAGCCAGAAGATATAAATACAGATAAAGGAGTGACAAATTAAAGGAAAAACAAATATAAAGTGTCTTAATAATGTTTGGGGCCACCACAAGCTGCCAGAATGACTTCATTGGGCTTTGATATAGATTCTACAAATGTTTGTAATGGTACAAATGAGATAAACACAATTCTTCCAAAAAATATTCTTTCAGTTGGTGTTTTGATGATGATGGTTGGACAATGCTGTCTAACACACTGTTGTGCCAAAATCTCTCCTAGGTATTCAACTGAGTTGAGATTTGGTGATTGTGAAGGGCACAGCATGTGATTTACATCACTGTGTTGCTCATCAGACCATTCAGCAAGCCCTCTCTCATCAGGATAGTAAAGTTTTGTACGATAAAGGTGTTCATTCAGAATAAGTTTGTATTGATGGGATTGCTGTGTCTCTTCCCTCATAGGGGACATGTATTTCCAAATACCTCCTACAGTGTGACAAAGCAACCAGTTTTTCCTGAGCTGATGTTTTCTGCACCTACACAGCTTTAGTATGTAGGTGTGTGTAGGTGTGTGTTTGCATCAGTGGTTTGGCCAGAATTTGACTTCAATAAGGCATTGTATATTAGTCAGGGGATCCTGCTGGCAAGCGTTCAGAGACATAATTACCATTTTTACAACCAGAAAGAAAAACTCATGAATTCATTCATCTTCAGTAATCGCTTTATCCTGATCAGGGTTGCACTGGGTCCAGAGCCAATCCCTGGAATACTGGCGATGAGGCAGGAGAATTCACCCCAGTCGGGACAGCAGTCTATTGCAGGACTCCATGAGCACACCCATACACACACACACACAGAAGCAATTTAGGGACAATCAGTGGGAGGAATCCTGTGCAAACACGTGGAAAACATGCTGGAGCTATGAGATGGCAACACTACCCACTGTGCCACTGTGTCACCTGAAAAACACATTTATGATTTAAACATCCAGATTAAAACTATGTGTTTTATCGAGGTGGTTTTCTTGTTTTTTTTGGTTTGATTACGACGGCCATCTTTGTGTCATGGCACACAACACATTTTGGAATTCCCATCACTAGATGGCACTATGGCTGGTACAGGCTATTTAAGCAATATACTTACATGTCTAGAGCAACTGTAAAGCATTACAATTATCACACTGTTGTCCATCAACACTGATAAAGTTCTTATTTAGACTTTTTTTTTTTTAAATCCAAGACTAAGCAAAAACTTTGTTTAATAGCAACAGTGATTAACTGTCTAGTGTTAACTACTTTGATAGCTGGCTAGGAAATAGCAGAGTCCAGCTAAGTCACCAAATGTGATAAGTGCGACAGTCACGTGCTGCTACTTTGATTACCGTGGAAGCATGTTGGACAAAAACAGGTTTAAGAGGAGCCCCATGCTCAAATAATATTGTAGACTAATGTACCGTAATTATTGGTTGGTTTTAATTGTTATTTTAAATTATTCAGTAAGTCAAGTTTATCTCCAAAGTACCTCTTAATAACAGTTTTTCCTGCGACCGCAAGGTTGAGAACCAAAACAACTGAGTGACATTATCTCCCATGCAACCACACACACACACACACACACACACACACACACACACACACACACACACACTCTGAGTACAGTACGCTAGTGAAGATGAGAGGCTGTGTACATATGTAGGCCCTGTTTTTCCTATTTAGCTAGCTTTCAGTAAGGAAGGAGAGCACATGGGATAATGAATATTTCAGTAGGAACATGACCTTGATAGCAAACACTAAGTGTTAATGCAAATATTATGCTTTTCATGGCCTGGCCAGATCACGTCAGATTAAAACCTTCCCTGCTTCTTTGTCTGTCTATAAAAAAAACATAAAAGAATTTACTAGACAAGTATAGACTTGCATATAACATACCAAAGTAAATTCTGTCAGCTGTCATTAATAGATGTTGTAGTTAGCTATGTATAATGCAGATTGGCTGTAGCAGATTGCATTCTATAGTTTTGCAGCATAACATTTTTTACTGACATCTTTGTTCAGCATGATTTTGGTGTTTTATGTAAGGAAATTGTATCAGATTGCAATGCCTTGTGGGCAAATTCTGCTCCTAAAGTCTATAGTCATCCAGTGGGCCTCATTTCTCACGTTAATTCATCTAATACAGAAATATGTCATACATGAATCTAGCGACATTGAAGACAGTAATGAAACAGGGCCTGGTGAGGCTTAGGTGAGAGAAACGCTTCACTCATGTGAACAGTGAAAAACAGGCAGTGACTTTTTGTCAGGGGAAAGGTTTTGGGCTTTTGAGATTCAGTGCAATGAGTTTCAAGGGTAGAAAATATTTGAGTAATTTTACTTTGCTACTATACTTAAGTATAGTTTTGGTGAATTTACACTTTACTTGAGTATTATTGAAACTGAATACTTGTGCTCTTAATGAATTACATTTCCAAGAAAAAAAAAACCCTTACTTTTTACTGATTACATTTTTATTTAGACCTCAAAGTACTTGTTACAAATCTTTCATTCAATCTCTCATTCAGCTGGACTGTATGATACATATCAATCAAACAAGCTGAGTTTAGCATCCAGTTATTTTAGTTTAGCAACCAATCAACAACAAGAGCTATTAAGAATTGTACTACATTGTATCTACATTGACCTTCTCATGCTATGCAATGAAGTTAGCACTGTAGCTACCTCGCCCTACCTCAGTAAAATGTTTTCATTTGCCATAGTAAGCAAAGACTCGTATAAAATGAGGCGTCTACTTTGCCTCCCTAGAAGGCATAACATCTGATTGGAAAAGCATGCTGAGGTAAGTTTAGCTAATTATGTTAACATCAACTGCCTAAATGTACCTAATTTCTTTGCCAATGCCAGGTTAGACTATAGCATTGATTCCAGTGTCTAAATCGGCAAGTTAAATTTTAGCTAATGGTAAGTATTGGTTATTTACATGATATTGCACTTCTGATTAATTCATGATCAAACTGTGTAGCATTAGTCATGCATGTGATCAACAAATGTACAAAGACTGAATGATGTTTTCCAGTTTTAAAACAAAAATCATTTAGATAAGTAATAAAATGTACTTTTCACATGAAAAACATGACATTAGTTGAATTTCATCAGTTTAAAACATTTATTTACTTTAGTACATTTAAAAGTAGCAACCTTTTTACTTTCACTTGAGTACATTTTTGGGCTGAAAACTTCCCGTTTTAACTGAGCAATATTTTGACACATTGTCTATCCTTTCACTTAAGTATAATTTCTCAGTGGCTTGTCCACGCTTGATGAGTTTGCATTCTTCTTTAAGAGTTATTTGGAAGGTGACAGATGGTGCGTCTCAAACGGCTCCCTAGTTCAGTAGTCAGGGCACTGATCAGGGAGTCTCAATTGCAAAATCCTTCCAGTGCACTGGAACGTTCGGTCCCTAAATAATCCCACAATGCACCGCAAAAAAACAGGGAGCATTACTGGAAATGACGTCATATTTTCTAAAGCTCTCAGTTAGAAATAAATGGCGGACAGGCTTTCAGCCAACTTCCTTCTACAAATGTAAGTAGCTAGTTATCATTGTTGTAGCTCTCAAATGATTACGTAAATCAGTGATTTTAAAATTTTTGACATTCTATATACAGTTTGGGTCTGTTTGGTTCGAACGACTTTTAACTGTTTAATGATTTTTGAACAAATGCATTAGCTAGCCTTCGATCCTGCTTGAAGTATCATGACAGAGATGCGTGCGATTAAGCTAACAAATTTATATGACAGATAAAACTTAAATATTTTTTATGTATTTAAATTTTGGTGACGTTTTACGTACTTGTGTATGTAGTCATGTCATCAGAAATTGAGTTATCAGTGTTCCACTCTGTTGTGAGCCAGGGTCTTTACCAGTGCCCGAACTCGTGTACTGGATATTCTGATTCATGACCTAGGGAGATATGGAGCTGACTGAGACACACCCAGAGTATAACCAGGCCTCTTTGTAATAGTAGTACATATAATGGCCACCAGGAGGCAACATTCTAGCATTGTTTCAAACAAGGAGCCAAGAATTTTAGGGTTAGACTAGAGGCTCTCTTGGGAGTCTTGGGATTTTGAACTCGCAACCTTATGTTAGTAACATGGAGTACAGCAGGTGCTAGACTTAGAATTTAGAAAATTATAGAGGTCTTAGAGCTGTTAATTAAAAAGTCTTATTTGTTGGGAGAGTAATGTGTTGATTGCTTATCTTGGCTGAATGTTTTGTACTAGAATATTATTTTACTGTATATTTGTTTTCCCAATATAGAGCCAATTGTAAACAAATTAAAAAATGTTCTTGAAACGTGTATTGTTCTATGGAATTAATTTTACAATCCTTGGCTTCAGAATGTTTGAGAACCTCTAATTTAAGGGACGTGGACTGACAACATGATCAATCCTTTAATCAGCATTAGAAATTTTTGAACACTTTTTGATAACAGCTGTAAAAAATGATGTCCTCTTGCAGACATTTTGTGCACTGTGAGATCTAAAAGAGGTCAGATCAGAGTGGAAGTACATACTCATGGGTTTCAGTGGTTCCTAAAACTGGAAGTGGAAACTAAAATGTGAAGCGTGACACTGGCTGAGTCAGTGGGAAATGGACATTGTGTCCTCTGATGGCTTTTTTTTTACCCCTTGATGTGCAGCTGCAGCATTTCCCGTCACAGCTCCAATGCATGTGCCGTGGCACTTATTTAATCTTATCTTTTATCTTTGTTTCTCATCATCTGTGGTTATCAGACTTTCTGTATATTTCTGTTGCTCTCATTCTCAATGTCTGTCTTTCCCCCGGAAAATCTGCATTTCAGTGTTTCCATAGTCTGTCATGAGAATGCCGAATGCAATGCCCATTTATATCACTTCAACATCATATAATGAAGGTTTTACTATCACACAATCACTTACACCGATGTAACCCAGAAGCAACTCCAAACAACAATTACGTTTAACAGTTACAGTTCCATGTAGTCTTGTTTTGGAGTGTAGGCTTGTTTAAAACACGAACAAATATGTGCATAGGCGACCCATATGTCCCATAGCGCTAAAGTGGGGTGTTTATTCCTTTTATTTAATATTCACTGTTACAAAAAAAAAAACAATATGAATGTTTCATCCTTGAACTTGAGCTACATCTTTGGATAAATTCCATGCCATTTTTCCATTTAGAGTAAAAACAGCTCAAATCCTAGTAGTAAAGTGTCCATCAGTTGCTTCCTTTAATAATAACGGTATAGAAGGGCTCATGAAAAGAACAGATTTTTGGTTTGCAAAATGAGGCTTCATCACTCGGGCAATTGCACAGTGCTATAAAATATTCAGGGATGTGTATATGGGTTGTTATTAGAGATGACTGAGAAATTAATGAAAGCGCCTCTATGAAGGAAACTGCAGTATTTATTTAAAATTAAATCACTGCGCTTAAGGTTAGGGTTCAGTTTAGGTGGGTGGGTGTGTGGGTTCAGTATAGGCTACTGTATTTGCCTAAATGTCAGTGTACTATTGTACCGAGTGGATCCGAACATTTATTACAGAATATGAGCAAATTGCCTTGGCCACCTGTTGCCAAGCAACAACGTCATCTTTAGTAATGCCTTATTTTCATGAGTCTTGACTATTGTAAGAACTGATGGAAAGAGATCGTGAAAGATAATGGAACTGCGAAACAGCGAGAAATGAGGCAATAATAAGTCATTCAGTCATTCAATAAAAGACCAGAAGATTTAAAAAATCTAGATAGGTTTCAGTAAGACGAGGATATTTCTTACCACATTTTCCTTGTTATGATAAATGAGTGGGACTGTTTGCTGTAACTTCTGCTGCGTGCATGTTGTGCAATTTCAGAGAAAGACAGAAAATGTTGTGTGGGTTGCGCCTAATTGTGTAACAAGGTATGCTGACTTCAGCACAACCCCGCTGACGTGTTTGTTTTTCTAACAAGGTGTGTGTAGTCAACGAGGTGTGTGTAGTCAAGTAGGTGTGTGTAGTCATTCAGCAAATTAATAGAGAATGAAGGGAGAGAGAGAGAGAGAGAGAGAGAGAGAGAGAGAGAGAGTCAGCAGCAGAGGAGGAGGCAGAAAGAGCACTGAGTTTTAGACCCTGTGCAGATAGAGAGGAAGGCTGTGATTTCAAGACGTACTAGGATTACCACACACTCTCTGTCTCACAACATTTGGTCAAGAGGACGTTAAAAAAGACCCTTATGGCGAAGGATGTATCTTTGAGTAACCTTGGAGTAATCTGCTGAAAGTCTGAAATGACTTTCATACACACTTATCTTCAGACAGTTTGAAATTGGAGAAGAGAAAGAAGACGTCACAGTAGAGACGAGAGTGAGGACAAAATTTAGTGTTTCGACTTTCATACAGCAAAATAATGGGGACTGTGAGTGAACTTTGTGTGTCCAGCCTTCAGGCTTTCATGTGTCCGCCAGTGACCAGCCCATCTACAGGTAAGACCGATGGCAGGAAAAGTTAATTTACTGTTTATTTTTACTGTAGCGCTTGCATCAAAGCTCTTACCAGCTTACAATGTACTTACTAAGATAAGATAAGATAAGATCAAATAAGGTGTACCTTTATTGATCCCCCATAGAGGAAATTCCAATTGACACAGCAGCACAAGTAGGATGAGTAACATCAAAGAAAGAAAATTATGTCCATAACTACCTATACAATAGAAATAATAAAACAGATCTTTGTGTATGTACATATGCTCCAGTTCTATTTGTATATGTACATGTACAATATCCTCAGTATTTATATACATGTGCAAGATCTGTGAAATTACAATTAACAGTTGAGTGTGTGTTTCTGTGAGAATCAGTGGAGTAGGAGGTACTGGGTATGGTTACATTGTGCACTACCTCTTCTCATAACACCTCTCATCATGTCTCATCTTGTTTGTTCCTGTTTCTGTCTTGGGCTGATTTTTTATTCATATTGTGAAGTGTATTTTTGTGAAGTTTCTTTGGGCTTTGGAAAGCCATACTATGAAGAGAACCCATTGGTATCCACTCGTTTTAAAGCTGATGGTGGTGTGGTTTAAATTCATGTGGTGTGTATATTAAAAGAAAAGGTTTTGAAGGTTAGTAAAAAAAAATCCTGGAGGAATATTTGGCTCTATTAAAAATTCTTCGGACTGAAATACAGTGTCATTTGAAATACACTGGGAAAAAACAAGAAGAAAATACCAGGTATTGATTTTAGATAATTTATACCTTAAATAATTTCTACCTTTTTTGTTGTTAGCTTATTAGTTTGAAACACCAATGAATTTTAATAAAGGGGCATAGCAAGAGGATTAAAATTATATATATTTTTTCGATCAAAAATGGCGAGAGTGCATATAAACTGAAGTGCATATGTATGCCAGTACATACAGGAAGTGCTTATACATGGAAGTGTTATCAGTTTCCTTCATGCATATGTACTTCCTGTATATGTCTTTTCATGTATAAGAAATTCAGTGCACTGGTTTTTGACAGGAAAACATCCTTTTGAAGACTGTGACACAATAAGCTTTTCAGATCAAGATATAATTGTAAACATACATGGATGTGCAGAGAACCACTGAGATTGTAACCTGGGAAGATCTGAAACCTTTCGCCAGTCCACAATCAGTAAAACAGGAACCTCTGAGGGCTATGGATAGGTAACACTCTAAATGTTTCATTACAAGATAAATCCATGATATCACTCAATATTCATAGTTAAGATGCCATCTTTAATGGTGTCCAAGATTTATTTTATACTGAAATTCTGTTTTCACTTTCGTTAACAGTTTCGTTGCATTACCCACAATGCTATTCACCTACTCACCAATACTGGTGCAAGTGAGAATTAGCCCTTGCTTGATATTCTAGTATTAAAAATTCCAGCAAGCCGATGTCAGAGACTGGTAGACAATTATGCATATATTAACCTTACAAGAAGTTCTTTCTGCTAAAAAGGGCAATACTAACTTCTGAGGCCAAGGGTATACTTAATTTTTCCACAGAAGAATATCACATCTATTGATATTTCTGTTGAATAAATGATTTAAAAAGCTAATTTTCCTTGTGGCTTTGTTCAAGTATATCAGCTTTATTAATGGGCACTGTTTCAAAGATGCTCAAATGTTTGGTTGTCTAAATATGTCAAAAAAGCCAAGAATTTCCATGGGGTGTACTTATTTTTTCACATGACTGATTTTTGCACAATGTTGTCTGGAAAACAAGATGACATTTATCTCTTATGTTTAAAAATCTCATTAAAAAAGATCATTAAAGATTATTTTCATTATAATAATATAAATCATAATAATAGAACAACGAAAATGCAGCATCGACAAACACATTAGCACCAAAATTGCTGAGTACATCACAAATGCATTGCAATATAATCATTAAATCATCAGTACTTTTTCTTTACATACATACTGAAACACATTTTCTTGTATGCATTTTGGATGTTGTCATTTTTCAAAACATCTCAAAACAATCATGGTCTCATTATGGTGAGCTTAATTCCATGGTAAAGCAGCTAAAGCTGTCAAGGAGAGCAGAGCATTGTAAGCCCTCAGGTTGAACTTTCCTGATAAGCCTAGATCTCTTAAGATTGTGCTTCTGGTAGCAAACAAATCTGAATGTTTTGTAATACTCATCAGAAGCACATGTTTGGAAGACCTTGTTAGCGTTAATCACTAGCTCTGCATTTCAGCTGCACAAAAATGCATAGGGGCTGTTTACTGCCTATCAGTTGGCCAACCCAGCTGAAAATGGCTGCTTTCCACAGCAAAATAATACAGGAAGCTGTCCACAAACAAAAACAGGACATTATGTTTGTTCTTGGGATCTGATTGTTGCTTCTTGCTGCCAGTGTGCAGAAAGACAAATTAAAAGTTAATGACGGCATGGTTGGTCGAGGACAATAAAAGAAGTGGAAAATCACACTAGATAGTGATTAGCTCATGGCAGCATGTGTTTGAGCAGCAGGAAGGCACCGTTCATCCGAGAGCAGTAATTTGGGGTTGTCTGATAGCTATGCTTTTATTGAGGGTGGACATGGCTCCGGGGCTGTGTGGTACAGGAACATAATGAGCTGCCCGACAGAAGCATGTGATTTTTGCCAGTCCGATGGTAAAAAATGATTGGACTACTGGAGGTTTCTATGAGTGGAGGTCAGTAATGTCTAATCTAGAATGTTTCTTTAACAGGGTTTTCTCTTCATTTGTTCCTAATTCAGTCATGTGCCAATTCCCACCCGCCAGCCAGCTCTCCCGTATCACCAGGTAGTTAACGTGATCTCTGGGACACATCGAGTCAGCCAATGCATCTTTATAAAGTGCTGCTCATGCTACATCACATGGCAGTGTAACACACTCTGAAGAAAGCACTCTGCCCTCTACTACATACATGAGCCCACATTGGTTAGTGTCACTCTGATTGACAATGGAGAAAGAAACACCATCCCTCCCTGTCTACAACTCTCTGCTACATAAGGCTGTGGTATTGTTGAAATTCAAGGTTTAACGTCTATAGTTTATTTTTGGGGGGTTTTGGAGTGAATTTTGATCTAATGCTAAGGGGGACCTCTCATTAGCTGCTCAGTATGCTCATTTATATCAAAAGGACCTTGTTTCTCTAAATGTATCAGGGTGCTGTGTACATTATTCCTAGGATATCATACAGCTGGGAGTGTAAATCATGTATCTCTATTTATAATGAGCCAGATGTGAGACTGACTTAGGCTAATTAGACACTAGTGTGGAAGCATTTTATACTCCAGAAACCAGGACATTTACTTAAGACATTTGATAGCTTTTTTCCTAACACATAGCCATTTGCTCCAAGAGTTCAGTATGTTTGGTGAAATGTGAAAGCTCCCTGGTGAAAGCTTTGAACCAAGGAATAGGCCAGAAAACTGATCTCTGGTTTACCTGAACACAGTCTGAGATATGCCCCATCAGAATTCAAATGAGGCCCATACTATGATAATATGACTGGTTGAACTCGGGATGTGATTCGGGCTGCAACTAATGATTATTTTCATAATCGATCAGTTGGCCGATCATTTTTTCGATTAATCAATTAATCAGCTGGGGCGGGGCAAACTTTCAGTACCGTTTTTCATTTATTTAAACTGAGTGTTACAAATATAAACTTAAGACTAAAACTTTACACAACTGTTTGTCTAATTATATAAGACTGAAAAGAACTCAATACACACAGACACACATCAGAATATATATTATTCATTTAGCACTGTAGTTTAATTCAGTGCCATAAAAAATGCATAAATACTTATATATATATATATATATATATATATATATATATATACATATATATATATATATATATATATATATATATTTATATGTTTATATATATATACACACACATTATATATATAAAATATACAATATAATAGTATATATGCATTACTTTTCATGGATGCACAAAAAGCACAGAATTAAACTACAATCCTAAATTAATAATAAAAACTCACTGTCTTTAGGAATATTACTTTACTTGTGTATACTTTTGATCATGTTTTAATTAGACATTACAGATCTTACTCGCGCTACACTCTGTATCAGCGCGTCGACACCACGTGTGAGGAGCAACGCAGCCTCATTACTAATAGATCACTTCTGTTATAATAAAGAACATAAGTTACACTGATACAACATATAATGACAATAAACTTAAATTAAAAGAAACCTTTTAAGCAACTCGCAACAGCATCACTGTCGTGCTCATGCTACACTAACTCTGCTTTAAAAAGTTTATAAATCTTCTCCGCGGTGTTTAATATAAAATGCTTCACTGCCTTAGAGGACTTGGAGGTCGCACATTTTCTTCCTCAGTCACTTGACGATTTCGCCTCCGTCTGATGATCATTGAGAGGAAAGAAAGTCTTGTACAGTGACTCTGGGTATTACTCTAAAGCTAGCGCCATCGCATTATGTGCTATGACGTCATGTGGAAAGCAGCTTATACTTCCTGTTATTAAAAAATCTGCTAGTGTTCCATTTTAGATGATATTACCTTTCTAAAATCCACACACTAGACGGTAGAGTACACAGTGCATAGTGTAATTGTATAGTACTTAATTTGGGACACAACTTTAGTATTTACTCTCCGAAGCGTGTTTTCGGAAGAGAAGTAACATAATGAGTAAATCTCCCCCGTGCTGCGCGCAGACCAACTAATCGATGATGAGATTCGTTGACAACGATTTTCATAATCGATTATTATCGATTTTATCGATCAGTTGTTGCAGCTCTAGATATGATGTTTGTGGATTAAACAGAATGCCCTTTTAATATATGGAGTCAAAACGGTATTCATATGCGACAACTCACAAAAAGGCTGAATTGTATACAGTTATATATTTTTTGTACCTACTGAGCAGCCGGGAGCCTTGAAACTGAACTGTCGACCAGTGTTGAGCAAAAGAATAGAAATACTAATTTTAAAAAAAGATGTTAATTGAATAAATATGAATAAAAACAATAAAGTCTGGATTGCTGTTGCTGCTAAAAATATAGTTAAGCTAGCTACTCCCCAACACTGAACACCAGTACTACAATAGTGTAGTAATACAATAATATCTACTAAAACATCAGCCTTCCTTAGTCTAACAATAACTGAAAAAAGTGAAAAAATCCAATTCAAATTATTCATATTTATAAATCTCTTTAGATGTATTGAAATATTTGTGATGGCAGACTGGGAGGGACAGATCTGTGCTGGGGGTGAAGGGTATTGAGTCTTCATGCTGAGCACTAAGAGATTCAGAGCTACTTCAAAGAGAATCCATTGCAAGTGAATCCAGACTGGGATCCTCAAAGCTGATTTTCAAAGCCTGTTTGGTGTGTCTCAGTCTCCTTCTTCCATCCACTCTTTGCATTTAGTTTATATATTATGGATGGAAAAAATATTTTCCTACAATGAATTAGAAAGATAGTGAGTGGATAAATTGTTCACTGTAACATTCAGCATTTATTTATTTTTAGCAGTGTCTACAGGTTTTCTGCAGTCTTAATTACATAATTAGTTAAAACACTATATAGCCAAACCTATGTGGACATCTGACCCACATACTCGTATGTGGGCCTTCCCCAAAGTTTATAAAAAGTTGTAATGCCACGCTCCAAAATCTACTGCAAAGCCTTCCCAGAAGAGTGGAGGTTATTATAACAGCAAAGCGTGTACCAACTCCATGTTAATGCCTATGGTTTTGCAATTGGCACATATGGCTGTGATGGTTAGGTGTCCACATACGTTTGGTGTATAGTGTATCTTACTAATAGTAATGAGGACATTTCCCTTCACTGCCAGCAGAGGTTGTGATCACCGGAACACTAGCGCAACCCCTAAAAATCACTTCCTGTTTACCTTCTGGTTTCAGAATATTTAAACTGTTCGTGTATATCCAGTAATTGAGAAGGCTTGACATTTCGGAGCCTGGTTATTAGTGACTGCCTTATTGTGTTTTGAACTGTTGCTGTGTTATTGGATTTCTCTTTGGATTGCCCTTCAGCCTTGTTGAACTTTATCAATTGTATTTTAATTAGAAATGGCAAATTAACACTTTTTTCCGATTCCGATACTGAAACCTTGAGTATCAGTCAATACTGATACCCATCCAATATTTTGTTTCTTTAAAAACTACTAAGCTTTTAATTTTTTTAAAGAAGTGCTTCTCATTTACATAAAAATCATTTAGTGTAAATATAATAAGTAAATTAAAATATAAAGTATAAATATAATAAAAATCAATCCTAAGAAAAGAAAACACAATCAAGTCTCTTTATTTAAATATTTCCAGTTCCAAAATTTTTTTAATGTTGTTTATATTGGTATTGTCCAAATACTGATACCAGGTATCGGACTAGTTTTAACCATTGCCTGCCTCACCAGGTTTGGATTCTGGATTGTGATTTCACTTTGTTACGATCTGCAGTACAACTCTTCCACATGGATCACTGTGCTTCTGAGTCTCCTTTGTTACACTAATGTTGTCAGTTAAATCTTATGACTGAGGTTTGGTATAGGTGTGAACTTGTTCAAATGAAGTTGAATTATATAAGAGGGTTACAGATATAGGAAGTGTCTCATTGCATGGATGTGGACGTTCTTGGAAACGCAGAGTGTACTTGCCGTGTTTGTTCAAGTCGTTTATGTGGAATTTGGAATGGCTATCACTCTTATGCGTTAGTAGGACATGGCTTGATCAAATTATTTCACACTCCAGATATAAAGGCTTGATTCATTAGGTAACACACACACAGAAGCATGCATCAGCTGCTTCAGCATTAGCAGCCTAGCCTTCCAGTGAAGTTTGTCTGTTGATTGTTTGTATGGGTCAAAACTATCAACCCATCAGTTATAACATTTAAATAAATGTCAATTTTGTTCAATTTTACTCACGTTGATACTTATTATTATACTTATACTTATTATACATTTATTATCTATCTGAATAAGAATACGTCATTCTATGTATTATTATATGCACTTTTGGGTTCACAATCCCCCAGGTATTCTAGGTTAAATTCAAGAAGTGATTGCATGCAGGGTTCCTGGTTTGATCATTAGCTTGAATGTTCTCCCCATGCCCACATGGGTTTCTTCTAGGTTCGTCAGTCTCTTCCCAAAAACAGTAGGTGGATCGGCTATTTGAAGATAAATTAATGAAAATAGGTGTGTGGGTTTATCCTTCAGCAAGAGAACAATCCACAATCCAAGGCAAAATCAACAATAAATAGTTTGAACAGAACCAAAAGCAAGCAGTCATGGAACCTCCAGACCTGATTTACAAAAGGCCAGGTATGACAGCTGGCACACTTAGAGCTAAGATGTTAGGAAGAATGAAAGGGTGAATATTAGTACTAAGAGGATTCAAAATGTGAAAATATTGAGGAAGTTATAAAGTCAAAACCTGGACATTGGAGAAAGTTATTAGAGAGTATGTATATCACAATAAGAAAGAGGGATGCACACTTTTCAACAAATATTCACAAGTACTCATATGGTTAAATCAGTGTTAGTAACCAAATATTATTTATAATAATGAAGGGACATCTGTGAAATTGATATAAATGATTTTTTTTTAAAAATCCTAAACACATGCAGGCTTGCACTCAACTGTATGTGTAATATACAGTATAATTGCATTATATTACTAATATCTGAATTTCCTTCTCACATGTTCATGTTGTACTAGTGTTGGCAATCTGTGAAAATCATTGTATTAGAATGTAGGTAGAAAATGAAAGGGTAAACGCATCCTGGGATTAAACCTATTTAAAATAAGTAGGCTCAACGGCATTGGCGTCGATGGGGATGCCTCCGCTGCTCCACTCTGTCTTCCTGAAATAACCTTACAATATACTTCAAACATGAAGGAAACTATTGAAGAAAAACAATTTCAGACATCGGACCTTGCTATGACCTTGAACCTGTTTGGATCAATTCAGCTGGATGGACAGACAGACAACCTGAAAAAAACATAATAACCTAGTGGAGGAGGCATAACAATATGCAACTTCAGTGTGATGCACGAGCATTATACAGTATCTCTGCAAATATGACTTTTATCAGTGTCCAGAGTTTGAATTATTATTGGCATTAGTAAATCTAGTCACACCCTTCAGTTCTGTGAGACTTTGTTTTTAAGCTGTGGCGTGTTGAGCAATGTGGTAGTGTTCTGTGAAATGTCAAGGATAATCAGGATTTGTTATGCGGCGTCTTGGTGCGCCGGCTCAGTATTTATTTTTGGTTGATAATGTTATATTGCATCTGCAATGCAAAGTTGAGTATTTTTCAGTCTTATGACCTTATCTTAACAGTGGGCGCTTCTCTATTATTGATTTAATAATATTTCCTCACTTTTTTTTAAACAGTTTGTCTCTAGGAATTATTTGGATATTTTGTAGTTACTAAATGTAATAATAGGCGATTGTGTTATAGTTGGGGTTGAAATTATGGCTAGTCAGAAGAAAAAGGCACTGTTTGTTTAATAGGATATCATTTAGACAGATGTAGACAGACTAAGATAAGCATTACAGGAAGGTCATAAATGACGCCCCTACACCCTTCGACCTATAAATCCTACATTCTGTGACAGTTCTTGTAACTTCTGAGAAATGTGTAGAGAAAAGCTGGGATTGTTAGGGTTTTCCCCAACCAGATCATTAAATGTGCTGTGAAACTAGCACATTATGTAATTTACCCAGACTCTCCCACGTCCTTATTCCCGGCAGTGTGGCTGGCGCAGGTTCTTCCCAATTGTGTTTAACAATGAGGACATTTTTTAAGGCAGACAAATTTAGTTGACTTTGTATTATTACACAACTTCTGTGGGACAGATATTTGAGATATTCAGATGTGTCACTGAGCCTTTGCTTCATATCTCGAACTGAGAACTGTTTGAGAAATAGAACCATAAAAGCAACAGGAATCGAACCTAATGCATGATCATTACAGTAATTCTTCTGGTAGATCACCCTGCAGAGAGGATAACGTTCACCTCAAGACAACATTTCTCTTTCCTTGCTGGAGGGACAGTTGCTGACATCTCCTCCGGTTTTAACACAGAGTGCATTTATTATCCTCCTATATTACCCCACACAGCAAATTAAGATGTCTGGAGTCAAAGACAAATAAGGCAATTGCTCTGGTTTGGTTTGGCAAGCTTTTATTATGGTGCTGCCTCATAAGTTCATATTTATTTTATGATTAATGAGATTGTCCTTGGTCTTTGACTGCTTCTTTTTTCCAGTGTGGCCTGCAGTACATGTAATCTATGCACATGTATTTATTGAAAATGGTCTTCTTGGCTTTAGATTTATTTATTTTTATTAATTTTTTGCATAATTTGAACAATCTGATGGCTTTAACCCAGACTTTAATCACTGGAGAAAAGAGAAGAAGAGTATAATGTGTATAATACATAATTTCTGCGTTGCTTATGGATCAGACACACTCTTTGACCTTTCTTGCTAATTTGTTATATACTGTAGTATATTTATCCCTGCAATTCTGCACTGCTTTCTTGTAACCATTAGGGGGTGATAAAAGAAAAGCATGGTTGTGTTGCATTAATATTGCCTTTGCCGGCTTTTGCATTGTATCAGTCTAATCATACAGATTCGTTGAACTGAATCTGTGAACCTCTATACAGATATGAGAAGCATTTTAATCTAGTCCTTTGGAGCAACTCTTATTCAAGGTGAAGCAGAATCCAGACTTTACATACACCTGATTAGTTGATTGTTGAAAGCTTTGCTCTTTGTGCTTTTTTTGCGCTCTATTTGCGAACTAAACTCATATGTCATTTAATACGAAAACAACATTATGCGACTTTATGTGCAACCTTCAGTATTTAAACTACTCCATGAACAGTGAGTGTAAGGAACGAAAGCACACTGCATGGGATGCCACTCCATCACAGGGAACCATGTGGCACATTTACACACTTATTCACCTAAGGCTAATGATTTGAAATGTATCAAAAATACCTTTTTGGTTGGCTGGTGCAATGGGGAATTGATATTTTGAATCAGAGTGAATGTGGGACATGAAACCTCTTCTCACCTTCTATTCAATAAGTACATTTCACTGAGACTGACACAAAAACACAAGCCAGGCAGATGAATATCTCCGTTAACACCCTGAAGTAATGCTAGCGAATCCTACGCTCTGACACACCTCACAAGCTTCCTGTTATGTTACAGTAAATGGCACATACAGTATTGTGTAATTCTATAGTTAAGATCACATGTATGTACTTTATATACAGTACTGTGCAAAAGTTTTAGACACCCTATTTTTTTTTGGTACAAACTTTGTTATAGATTTTTTATTTTATGACTTCTACATTATCGAGTCAGTACAAAAACATTTGAGATTCCCAAACATTAGTTTTCTAGCACAATATTAAAAGTTACAGAAAAATGTTTGTATGTTATTAAAGAAAGCAGCGTATTATGTAAGAGACACTTTTCAGAGAATAAACACAATGAAGGCTGCTGGGTTTTGCTACAAAAATAAGAAGCAAGTGCAACAGTCAAAGTCTCCAGAAGAACTGATGCTAGTTCTGCAAGATGCTCAATAAAACTTACAGCTCATTTCCTTATAAAACTGCACAAATTGTACCGGAGACTATTATTTTTATTTTTTTGTCACACCAAATATTGACTTTGTTTCATTTACTACTTTTGACTGCCCTTTACTGTATTTTTTTTTAAATGGAGAAACGTTTGATTTCATTATTTTGAAGGCATCTTTGCTCTACAGCGTTTCTTTGCATGTACCCAAAAGCTTTTGCACAGTACTGTATAAATAGCATTTTTAACTAACTGATGTTAGGTTGCATATACTGTACGTTGATTATGAATCTGCACTAAAAATCAATTTATAAATCTCTGCTTGTAAACCTGGTCACTGTCTGAAACATTCTGGTGCTATTAGAAATGCTGTTTTTAAGACATGGGAATGATATCCTATTATATTTCAGCAGTGTGAGAGTTCAAATTCAAAGATAATGATTTTCCCACATTGGGATGGACACATTCCAGAAGACAATAAGGACTGTCACAGTCTGGAGGAACAATAAAGGGAAAAATAACATTCCGTAAATAGCCATATGTGCTAGTGTAGTGCGACAATAGCAAGGAAAAGTCTACTGTGAGGGAGGTTTGAAGAGCTCTTAATTACATTGACATTTTCATTCATTTGGTCAAATTAAGGTCCGTGTAAGCCATGCCAGCATTTTTGCAAGACGTTTGTATTTTTTTCCCCAGTAATTTTATATATTTGTGTAAAGTCTTAGAAATGGAGTTAGGCATAATCACAAGCAGCCTATGTTAATCAGGCAATGTGTGTGTGTGTGTGTGTGTGTGTGTGTGTGAGAGAGAGAGAGAGAGAGAGAGAGAGAGAGAGAGACATTAAATCACATGAACTTTAGTAGTAATGGAAGATGCTAGTCAGGAATAAGACCATTTTCATGTTACCATACACAATGAAAATGAGAACAGAGCTTGTTTAAGACTTTATATCTCACCATTTACATTAACATGACATTACTCTAAGGACATTTGTACTCCTTTCAATCCCTAGTGTCAGATTTAGATACGCCACGGGAACGGGTACAATGACTAGCACGTAAGCGTAGATAAAATTGTAAGGATGTCTTGTCCCAGTGTATTTTACATATATACTTATTCAGGTCAGTGGGTGTATCGCACGGAAAAAAGAAGGTCGTTTTTGTGAAGGAACTGTTGCACTCCTGGACAGAGGCTACATTGTCCCAGAATGTCATTGTGAGAGCACAACAGTCGCTTTTGTGAACGAGACAAGCATGTCTGCTATGCTCATCAAAGTGTGACTTATCTGCTTCCTGACTGACTCTCTGGAGATCCTATTTGTTAAAGTCACTACACTGGAGAATAGCCTCTGTTATTATAGGAGTCCTTTCCCACAGGCCTTCACAGGCTAGGCCACAATCTGGATCAAGCTTTATCAAGTGTGAACTGATTAAACTGCTCTTATCACATTTGTAAATTAAAAACAGCAAACTCAAGCAGCTTAGTTAAGATCATCATTAAGTGCATCATTAAGTAACAGAAAATAATGGCAGTGCACTGGCACATAACAGCTTTGAAACAGCTTTTTCAGTTATTATCATGAAATGATTCAATATCTGTTCAGTATCTTGCATTACACAGAGATCTAATATTTAGAATAAAGAAAACCTAGAATATGTATCTAGGACACATGTAGTATGTTCTGTGTAATAACTATCATATGACATCATCACGATGCACATAGCCTCAGCCTCATACCCGCTGTCCATGGCTGATATCCATTGTACATTTAGCTGGCCACAAGCTTCAGAATCTTTAAGGTGACAATATGATTGTGTGTGTATGCACTTCCATACACTGGTTACCGAAAAAGGTTTTCTGGAAAACTGGTTTCCAGAAAATGAATTACTGAACATCCTGACAGTGAGGTTCTTTTTTGGAACAAGATATAGTAACTGGATTGGAAAAAATAGCATGGTTTGTGTGTGTGTGTGCGCGTGTGTGTGTGTGTGTGTGAGAGAGAGAGAGAGAGAGAGAGAGAGAGAGAGAGAGAGAGTGATCATCGTTAAGCACAATTACCACAGTTCTGAGAGATAGCCTATACATTTTTGTTTTTATAGTATTTATGATATGTGTAATAAAATGTTTATAGTAATAGATTCCCAGATCACATTTGGTACAGCAGTCAGTGTAATAACTATTATACATAATCAATGCATATGATTTTCTAACTTGTTGCATAACTAGTCTGATAAACCAGGTTGTCTAACTAAACCCAGTTAACTGTGTTCCACCAGGTGACAACCACTTAATTACAAACACGTTGTATTAAAGCATTAATTGTTAGTAGCTTTCAAACAGCAGCAGCATACATAATGCCATTTTCCCCTCACATCCCTTACCAACTGCATGCTATTTTGTTTTCTTATGTTTCCTGCTAGATATTTAGAAAGTGAAAAAAGTACCAATGTTGCAAACCAGTGTTACGCAAGTGTCCTGTTCTCTTTGAGAAGCTGTAACTGGATAACTTGGGGTATTGAAAACAATGTAATGGTTAACCTAACCGTATTCATTTTGTTAGTTTTGTATGTGCTTCATCAGAATGGACATTTTACTGATCTTATATGAACATTAAACAGCAGTATCACCATTACCACTGCTTATGAAGGACAATCTAGCCCAGGTCTTGCTCTCCAGTGGAAAAGTATAGCCTTCCACTTCAACCATAACCATCTTCAGAGCAGTTTTACTCCTCATGGTATGCGTTTGTTGCCGTTTTAAACAACGGATTGCGAAATAACAGTTTTAATAACAATTATTATTAAATAATAGCAGTTTCCTAAGCTTCCCTTTTTGCTAAACACGGTTTAAGAACATGCTGCCAAGAGTTTTTCGTTTACGCTTTCAACGTTTTCTTTTACGTTCCGCAAGTTTACATTCACCATTCTGGTACAAACTGTTTATTTGAAGACCATGTTCAATTTTTTTCAGAGTGTTTTTCTTATTTCTCACTGTATGTTTTGGTCCGTTTCTTGAAAAGCTACAATCAATACTTTTGGCACAATTGTAATTACATATAAACTAGCCTGGCTGTGTGACAAGAAGTCAAAATGGCGGATCAGCCAGCCATAAGTAATGACGTCACATTCCCAAGCCTAATTATTTATTAATTGGTTTAATAACGTGCACTGAATCTCAGGAAAGTACGCATTTGCGTGTGTGTGTGTGTGTGGCCCGAGGTTCAGGGCGGAATTACACAGGCTTGTTACGTGCACGCAGTTAAACACGTCATTGGGCAGTGCTGTTACACCCGACGACACACTTCCTCATCTTTTCACCGACAACAACAGACAGAAACAGAGAACCAGCTTTATACGAGTATAGAATATATTAAACATCAAATATTTCTTTTTATTATTATTTTTTTAAAAAAAGGATACAACTTCCGAGAGTTAAGAATTGAAGCCACTCATTTTGCACGCGGTTGAAAATCCTTCCGCAGCTGCTCATATCCGGAGTCGTGTTTTTGTTGCTGTTGTTTGGTGTTTAAAAGTTTTCCACAAGTAAAAATCGAGTGTTTGTTCACCGGTTTTTGTGAGTGTTTACAAATAATAACAAGAAGACGTTACCAAAGAAGGCGCCATGGTGCTGAAATCAGAGGACGGTGTCGGTAAGTTGGCCAACAAGTGTGTGTGTGTGTGTGTGAGTGTGCGCGCGCGCTCGTGTGTGTTTAGGCAGATTTATTTAACAGTAAATGAACACAGATGCAGAGGGTTGTTACTGAAGTGTGGCTTTTTGTTCCGTGTTATAATCTGTAGCTAGCTTGAATGTAAATGATGTATTTTAACGTTAGAACCAGGCTTACATTTGATTCCAGGCCCTTCATACTTCTGTCCTGTATTTTTATCCTGTATTTATTTATTTATTTATTTATTTTTGGTAATTTGGCTGTACAAACTCACTATAGCTTTCTGTGATAGAGATTTCAGCATAAGAAAAAAAAAATCACCTAGATATCATGTGTACGCAAGATTTAAACATCAATATTGTAAAGCATGTAAATTCCCCTATTGTCTAATTAAACGAATTAGTACAACTGTGCATTTGTTTTAAGGTAATTGATATTGGGCATTTTGCTGTAGATATTGCTGAAAGTGTAATGATCAGTGGCTACTGGTTTCATTTGAAGTGACTGTCGAACACACTGAACCAAATGCATATTCGTAAATCGAATACTGTTCCATGGCATTTCTAATCTGAGATGATGAATACGCTGTTGTATTTGTATGTCAGCATGCTTTAATAAGTAACACCGACTATAACAGTGCCATATTGTCCCTCGCTCTGGCGTGTGATGTAATTGCTCACTCGATTGCGTCATTGATTGCGTCTTTCCTGGCGGGCACTGAAAGGGTCCTGTGGTCATAGCTACTACTGTACATCAAGGTTTGGCTCTGTCCCAAACCACATAGTGTCCTGCTAAATAATATGTGACAGTAGTATAATACAAGATACATAGAGGGAAGAGTTAAAAAGTTTGGGATCTCCGACCTCATAACTAGTGCTGCGACGATACGCGTTTTTGAAAAACATGATTATTATTCTTTTTTAAAAGATTTTTTGGCTGTTTAGAATCACACATTTCTCTAGTACAGTTTCCGTTTGCGCCAAAGCCATAATAACGCAGACTCAACTACCAACCAATAGAAATATCCTTTATAGTCCTTTAAATATTCCTTATCCATTATCAACAGTACTGTCAGTAATATATAGTACAAATATCAACAGTACTACGAGCAATATATCAGTATAATTTACAGTAACTACATGCAAAATGGTTATCGGAACATATACGGTATTTAGTTGATAACCGAAGCTTTATACTCAAGAAGAAACTGAACCACTTTGTCATTTCAACATCCATAATCTTGTTTGTGATGTCTTCAGCACAACATGGGTCGAGTCCTATGAAGACAAAAACAAAACATTTATTGAAGACAAAAACAAAACATTATCATCTTATCTGGCTTAAACAAATATTTTATCCTAGACAATTCCCAGGACATTTTGGATACAAGTGCATATCTAAAGTGTTTCAGGCTGACACTGCGTTTGCAGACCAAAGAACAAAGCTGTCTCGGTGTGAGACCTACACCTTGTAGCTAAAGAATTAAAAGGCAAAAATGGCTCATTGACTGAATGAGCAGTGAGACAGGTCTGGCCTGACAGTGTTTGAGCTCTGAACATTGGACCTGTTGCAAGCAGAATGAGAATAAATGTGACCAACAGAGACAGTTAATGGTAGTTTGATGAAATGAATCATGCAGCCCATGCCCAGCAGAAGTAACAACTTAATTTGAATCATATCTTTATCAGACACACTCAGCCTCAAAAAACACAAACTCATAACAAACCTCTTGCCAGCCTGCAAAATTAGCAGCTGCACAACCCTTTATGTGCAGTCAGCTTAACATGTCTGCTGAAGCAAGACACGGCCTGTAGTTTAAATAGCAGCTTGATATTCTGTTATGCAATGTGTTATTCACTTATCTGTTTGCTATGTACAAAGATACTTTTCTGTATGTTTGCGTTCATGTTTAACATAACCAAATCATATCTACACAATATCCATAATCCTGTGATCATGCTGTCATAGAGAAATTGCTGCTTTAACACAGCCATGTCTCTCAACAGTGCATGAGAGGAGCTCGAACAGTGTATAAACCTAGTGTAACTGTCATGCATGAAAATCATGCAATGATTTGTAATTTCCGGTACAATATCTATAGTAAAGCACTGAGAATCACCCAGTAATGTTCCGATATTGACATTCTCGCAATACCCACGTCGACTCTCTACAAAGTTTTGTTACATCGTGCTTAGAGCTGTCTTGTTTGCCTCCTGTACATCAGTCAGCATCAGACGCCTTCACGGCATAAAATACATCACTGGATCAAATCATAAGATATGTCAAATTTGATCCGTTACTCATCCAGCATTTTAGATCAGATGCTCAGTATCTGATTGGTGTGTCCATAGTGCATGAATATCAGTCCCTCCAGGATTTTGTGATTATGTGATCGCAGAAATGAATGCAAAACCTGATTAAAAACCATATTGATGCACGGTAACGGCACTCCGCTTCATGTCTTGCCGCTTTACACCACCCCGTCGTGGATTATTTTTTATAACCGTATGGTCTGTCCTGTGTTATTCTTTAATTAATCACCATGGAAACTCATATTTAATAACATATTATTCAATATTATTATATTTACATAGTGTTGTGGTATACACCGATCAGCCATAACATTAAAGCCACTGACAGGTGAAGTGAATAACATTCATTATTTCATTACAGTGCCACCTGTCACAGGGTGGGATATATTAGGTAGCAAGTGAACAGTCAGTTGTTGAAGTTAATGTGTTGGAAGCAGGACAAATGGGCAAGCATAAGGATCTTAATTTGGACTTTGACAAGGGCCAAATTGTGATGGCTAGACATCTGGGTCAGACCACAGTGCATAAATTGTTCAGGAATGCTTTGAGGAACATGACAAAGAGTTCAAGGTGTTGACTTGGCCTCCAAATTCCTGAGATCTCAATCCGATCGAGCATCTGTGGGATTTGCTGGACAAACAAGTCTGATCCAATGGCGGCTCCACCTCAGAACTTACAGGACTTAAAGGATCTGCTGCTAACGTCTTGGTGCCAGATACCACAGCACACTTTCAGAGGTCTTGTGGTGTCCATGCCTCGACGGATCAGAGCTGATTTGGCTGCACAAGGGGACATGATGTTAGGCAGGTGGTTTTAATGTTATGGCTGATCGGTGTAAAATAATGGAACATTAATATATGGAAACTGTATAAACCTGTAGTTCTGAACAATAAAATGGACAATATTTATTGATAATTTTGTTCTGACTTGTCAGTGTCTCACAGTTGCTGATAATCCCAGCACTAGATATGAAGTTAGAGATTTAAATCGACTGTTAAACAAAAAAAGGTGAGTTACAAGCAGTTGCAAAATGGACGGTTTCAGAAACTCTGCCTGAGCCAAGGACGCAATTAACCGGTAAAGCATATTAAAAATGACTAGCATTGTTAGCTTAAGCGCTGTTCAAATGAAACCATCGCATCCTGTCATCCTGGAATTTTCTTCTTGTGTGAATGCGCTGGATTCAGTAATATTATAGCAACAGACTGTGTGTAAGAACTGACAGCATTGCTAGAAAGTTCGCAAGGTTCCAGATTTTTTATGTGTGCAGGACCCTGTCCTGCTTTCTCTCTCTCTCTCTCTCTCTTTCCCTCACTCTCTCGCTCACACACACACACACACACACACACACACACACACACACTATCTCTGTCTTATTCTCTTACTATCTATGTCTTTCTCTGGCTCTGTATCTGTTTTCCATTTTTCACCAACCAGTATTATGCCATTCCAAACACCAGAACAAGCAGCTGCAAGTCCTAACTCTCCCTGACTTGCAGACACTTTTTACACAACACTGACTTGATGTTCATCAATTGTCTTGCTGATAAAGACACAAAACCGCACTGAAATATCCAGGAACACCATTTGCTTTTATTTGCGTGAGGATGCCAGGAGGCAAAGCAGCTGAAAGCCACGTGAATTTATACTTCTTTAGGCTTAATAAGAACACTTCCTGTAGTTTGGAAATGTTTTTACTATTGTGTTACATTGTAACTGTGATGAATTGCACAATATCAGAGGTTTGTAGGGAATCTGAGAGCATTTCAGTATGGGTAGAATAAGATTATGGGAGCATTACAGAGCAGGTGTGAGCGCACGCGTGTGTGTGTGTGTGTGTGTTTGGTGGTATGGGGGTTGTGTGAGTTTGAATGCTGATGGTTGAGGAGCATGGAGGACTGAAAAGGCCAGCTGTCCCTACCATGATAAAGATTTTTTTTAAATCAGAGAATCTGAATACGAATCCATTTTCAAGGTGTAATTTTTCTACTCATCAACTTATTTTGTATGCTTAGCTTCTATTATTCAGATCAGTTCAGTTTTATTTGTGCAGCATTTTAACAGTAGACATTGTCGGGGTAGAGTATACAGTACTAAGTGTGTTGAAAGGGTGTTATATTGTGAATAAGAGTCTTTCAGATTACAGCAGCAGTTCTTAGGTACAACTTTACAGAATCCATTTGAGATTTCTGTAGAGATCCAGGTTTTGGGAAGTATAAATCTTTAGGGAATCCATGTAGGATACCCTCACATTATCTGCATTGTAGGGGATATTAGAAGTAGAGGGTGTCAGACAGAGTGTCATGTCCCACATTAGCTACCCAATTTACTCCAACTAGGGTTGGGAAATACGACCATATAATGTTGATATTGTGATGATGTCACAGTGCACAATTCTGAGATATCTTTTATAATTTTTTTTATTAATTACAAAGTGACTAGTAGCGGCTGATGTGATGTTACGTGTTTCAGTTATATTTTACGTATTTTTCATTAGTTATTTTAATAAAAAATACATTTATATTTGTAGATATAAGATAAATCATTGAACAGGTTTTTTCTTTTTTTTAAATTAATCACTACTGTGTTGCTGTCCTATATATTGCAATGCAGGACATATTGTGTGTGCCGAAGTGCCTTCAGGAATCGTGATTAGTTAGAGATGGCACGATACCACGTTTTCTTTTCCGATACCGATACTGAAACCTTGAGTACCCGCCGATACTAGTACCTAGGGCTGGCTGATATGACAGAAATATCACGATACTTGAGGACATTTCTACGATGCACAATGGGCATCACAATATATAATTTAGCCAACAAACTATCCTCAAAACAGTAGTAAAATAACCAAAACAACATTAAACTGACTTTGTTGGTCCGTTTCTTTAATACCCACAAAGACAAGGAAGATGAATTTTTTTTAATTACCTCAAATCAATGACATCCATTCAGTAGCAAATAATTTGTAATTATCAAAAACAAAAAAATACATCACCATACCAACAATATCACAGAAAAGTGTATAGCGTAATCATTTATCTTGATATCAATGTTATATCAATATATCGCCCAGCTCTACCGGTACCTGTTCGATATTGTTTTCTGCAAAAACTTCTAAGCTTTCAAACGACTGAGCGCTTCACAATTCGACTCTTTCACACAAAAATCACTTACATTGTAAATATAGTGAATATTATGAAGAATAAATATAATCAAATCAATCCTAAGAAAAAAACAGTCAAGTCGGTTTCTTTTCCAAATCCAGTACCAATCTTTGCTATTTGTTACAGGATCTGATGTCCGATAGGTTTTCTCCAATTTCCAATCAACATGATCTTTTTGTCATATCGACCCCTAACCCAGCCACGGTAGAGTACTATTCAGTCTGTACAGGACTTCAGTCCGGCCATAAATGCGTGTTGTGATGACGCCACATGACACATCTTGACCCAAATCTGCGCAAAATCTGCTGTAAAATTGAAAAATCGCAAACTCCTTAGAATATTGCAGAGTTTTTGATTGAGTGCTTAATTCTGCATTCATTTCTGTGATTGAAAAATTGCAAAATCTTTGAGGGACTGTCTGTTTTTTTAAAATTTTTTTATTTTTTATTTTGACAAATAAACAGGATCACCACCGGACTCTTCAGCGTTCACTCTAGATATCTACTGAATACAGTATACTGAATACAAACTCGGTCTTTTGAGGCCCCTCGACATATGTTTTTGACTCATGCCATTCCTAACTTTGTTTCTCTCTCTGTCATTAGGTGTTTATGTTGTTGTGGAAACACCAGTGCCAGCCATTTTGTGATCTGCCACACCCATACAGTTCTGCTCATGTGCAAATGAGATAACATTTATTATCTCATTAACATTTAACCACAGTGAAATTGTAGTTAAGGATATATAATTTAGCTTGTGAATGTAGTCTTATGCTTAGTGACAAACAATCTTTAGACCTATCACAAAGGATATTTTTATCATATTTTCTCCAAAGCCCTGATTAGGAAGAGTTCATCATCAGGCACCAAACTCCACACATGTACTTAACAGGAAAATGTGATATGCTTTTTTTTCTTCTTCTTTCTTTTTTTTAATTCTTTTTTTTTTTAGAGGTTTTGTTTTCAAACATGCATATGTATTAAAACACAAAAAACAGACTCTTTTGTAACCAAAAGTGCAATTTCACGCTTAATATTACACACAACATCTTTAAATGTTTCTTCTACCCATTGTAAGAGATACTTAATTTTTATAGCAACATGAACCTGAAAGAGGGCAGAAAACGAAAATGAAGTGGGAAATTGTAAGAGTTAGCTTTCTCTCAGACAAGGTGTGGACTTTACTCTCTCACCGAGTGTAGGTCTAAACTTAACGCTCAACAGGAAGCAGTGTCTTGCGCATATGTCTGGTCAGGAAGTGCCATTAGCGAGCCCTTTGACTACTCTGTGGAGCAAGGGATCATGGGAGTCAGGAGCAGTTTTGATGCCCAGCGTCACTAAAAAGACAACAACAAAGGGGGCGGGTTTGAATTGTGTTTGCGTGTTTGACTCAGTTCAGTTTCCTGTCTACACACAAGAGATGTTTACAGCCTACCATGTCGAGTTTGGTCACATAACCTGAGCCTGTGGCTTCCGCTGGTTAATCTGATGTGTACCGGATGTGTGTAGGGTTTTTCCATCAGGGCTAAGGACAGTGTGGTAAGGTGGTTGTAGTTGAACCTATGGAGGTTTACTGTGTTATATGAATGCACAGACTAATTCAACCTGTAAGAAGGTTTTGCATAATTATAAAGTAGCGATTAATTGTTATAAGATAATGTTACTTTTTTAGAGCATAACAATTTATACCAGAAGCTTTAATGAAAAAATTATTATCTCTCAAGTGCTTCAGATCTCTCATCTTTCCGCTAGAGGTGTGTAAAGGTGTTTAGATCCTGAACACACTTGTAATTGTTATGCCTACATTAAAATCAGTGAAAAACTATGAAAAAGAAAAGCCACCTGGCATGTTTTTGATGCAGAGTGCTGCATCATCATGGTGTGCAAGCTAGAGCTGTGTCTCAGAACAAAAATAAATATTGGATGGGCCATTTTTCCTCTCACGTGGATGGGTGGGTTCTTTTCAGTAACATTCAGCACAGCTCCTTTAAAAGCCTCTGTGGGTTTGGGACCCATGGGTTTGCAGATTAAAGTCCCCATGAAATCAAAATTGAAGTTTTGTTGCTTTTAGTATGAATATGTTAGCCTTAAGGTTATCTATAAGTGAGTTTGCTCCAAAACAACAACAAAATTAGCATTTAGAAGATATATGCATTCAAAATTTACAGTGTCTCTCTACCACCAATACGGATCAACAATTTTCCTGACATCATTCTGCTTCTCATCAATTTTTCTGTCCAATAAAATACTTTCTAGAAGTGTCCCGCCCCCAACATTATATTAGTTTGAACATGCGTATTTTCTTCAGTTTTCCAACTGTAAGTGGTTAAGAACGAAATGGCTTGAATTAATTTACTTTGAAGACTGAGGTATTTGTGCCAGATTACAGCTTTGGGCCAAGTGTTATCTTAGATCGGGCTGTGAGATAAGCTAAATAAGTCTGTTTAAATAAGTGGGAGGAGCCACTTAATATGTCCTGCCCTGACTTTGTTTTTCAGTGGGAATTATGTCAACACATCGAATAACATTGCGTGTTTCAAAGCACTTCACAGGGACTTTAAGTTATCCACTGTCATTGTGATCACACTGTGATCAGTTTATTAATCCATTGAGCTTTTCACTCCTACAATGATGAACTTCAAATTTTCAAGGAATTTGGATTTTACCCAATACAATAGAGTGCTGTAGGACAAGGGCTGGAATAGTAAGCTGTGAAGCTTGTACTGTGCTTTTAATATTTCTGCTACTGACAGGAGGAAAGTTTAGTTAATGATGTCAGCTCACATCATGTTTGTCTACCCTGTCGCTTGGTCCTACTCTTTTCTTTTTCATCTGCGTATTTTTTTTTTTAGTTAGAGCTGTGTATGGACTGCGTGTACACACAGATGTGATGCAAGTAATGTCAAATCAACAAGTGATGTCAAATCTACATGGCCGCTCACAGCATCAGCAGTATACAAAGTAGCACTTCTTACCTTTAAATGAGTTATGCTGTATATACAAGTATTTGCTTTGTATCAATCAACATACAAATGTTTTGTCTTGTTAAGTCTATAAAATGGGGGCACGGTGGCTTAGTGGTTAGCACATTTGCCTCGAACCTCCAGGGTTGGGGGTTCGATTCCCACCTCTGCCCTGTGTGCACGGAGCTTGAATGTTCTCCCTGTGCTTTGGGGGTTTCCTCTGGGTACTCTGCTTTCCTCCCCAGTCCAAAGAGTTGTGTTGTTGGCTGATTGGCATGTCTAAATTGTCCGTAGGGTGAATGGGTGTGCGTGTGTGATTGTGCCCTGCGATGGGTTGGCACCCTGTCCAAGGTGTCCTCCACCTCATGCCCTGAATCCCCTGGGATAGGCTCTAGGCTTCCCCACCACCCAGGATAAGCAGGATGGATGGCTCTATTAAGTAAATATCATTGGTGACATTGGTGCACCACAGCCATGCTCTGGCCCTTTAAATGTATAGTATGTGTTCTGGATTGACTGAGCCTTTCCAGGGCTTTCCTCTGCTCACACACATTGCAGGGTGTTTACACTGCAAATCCCAGACTGTTTGCTTTAGAGAAGCCCTGCCTGTCCAGCCTCCCTTTCTCACACTGATCAAGCTTCAGCTTCATACCACAATGATAGTTCAACTTGTTATTATATTGTTAATATATGTTATATTGTTATTATAACACGATCACATTATTATTGCTAAATGATTTTCTGACCTGAGGCACAGTTCTGTTTGTAGTATTTTTCAAATTCATCACATAACGTTATACGCTTTTGGTGAAAATAATTTCCAGGATGATTCCACAAAGGGTTTACACAATGCTGCATTTATCACAGAAGCACAAATTCTTACCTTCCTAAGCATCCTCCACTTATTACAATGTTCCATGTGTAGAATAATGCAGTTTATATCAATTCTCGAATCTGATTGGTCAGAAAGTGTTGATAACCAATAACAACAGCTCTGACACTAGTGCCGCCGTCTGTAAGATTTGTATTAATGTGCTTGTTTGAATACATTATCATTTCTATTGTAACAATGTACAAAGACGCTTGTATGGTGTAATCATTGATACGGTTAAGCTTTCTGGTAAGACACATTTATTTAGCATTTTCGTAAGTAGTCTCCAGCGTCAGAGCTGTATGAGAATCTGTCCTTCATGTTTTCTGACATGAGAAAGTTCTCAGGATGGACAACTTTGTGGTTACTCTGTAACATGACAAACTGTGTGTTTTTGTCGTATTATCTTCAAGAAAGAGAAAAAATAGAGTGTGGTGAGGGAGCAGCTGTTTATAGCTGATAACAGGAAGTAACTTATTAGTTCCTTAATTCTTACATTTTTAATTACATCTTATTATAAAGTAAAGTATTACACTTTGCTATACTGCGGCGTGGTTCAGTTCTCGAATCTGACTGGTCAGAAGGTGTGCGTTGTTTTTGTATAACAGTTGGGCTTGGATGGTAGTTTCAGCTGTAACATGAAAGATATGCTAATGTTAATGTGCTCATTCTGATACGTTATTGTTTCTATAGCAACAGTTCATACACAGGATTTGTACAGCAGATGTTCTATATAATCTAAAAAAAAGGCTGTTCTTTCTAACAGTCATGATGCTTTGCAAAGTTCCCCACAGGAAAGTCTTCAGGATAGATGAGTTTACACTTCCTATTTCACTGTAAAATGACAAGCTGCTTTTTTTATACAGAGAGATAGAGAGAAAAATGAAGGTGATGCTGGTGAGAGGGAACAACTGTTTATAATTGCTATAACGTAAACGATAGCAGGAACTAACCGTTTGTTTCTTTTATGGTTCACAATATTAAATCTTAACTATAAATCGTTAAAATATGCAATGTGTCATTTATTAATAAATGAAACATTGTAATTGCTGGCAAATCGCTGTGGAATATGTATAAGTGGAACAACACACTCGACACAATGCGGCTATATGACAGTAATCTAGAGCTGCAACTAACGATTATTTTCATAATCCATTAGTTTAGATTACTTTTTCCGATTGATCGATTAATCGGATTGGGGCAAACTTTCAGTACCATTTTTTCGTTTATTTAAAATAAAATCCACAAACTGAGTGTTACAAATATAAACTTCAGACTAAAACTTTGCACAGCTGTTTGTCCAATTATATAAAACTGAAAAGAACCCAATACACACACACACACACACACACACACACACACACACACACCAGAATATATATTATTCATTTAGGACTGTAGTTTAATTTCGTGATTTTTGTGCATCCATAAAAAATATTGGATAAATACTTATATATAATATAAACTAATATATTTAAAGTTTATATTACATAATTTACATTACATTTATGGATGCCCAAAAAACCAATGGATTAAACTACAGTCCTAAATTAATAATAAAACCTCACTTTCACTGCACCTTGTGGTTTCTGTTCCTCACTGCCTTTAGACATATTATTTCGGATACAAACATAGGTATGTGCTCGTGCATCGCTATCATGTGTCCGTGCTACACAATCTCCGCAATGTTTGATCATCTCCACGGTGTTTAATATAAAATGCTACCCTGCCTTAGAGGAATTGGAGGTCGCACACTTTCTTCCTCAGTCACTTGATGATTTCGCCTCCGTCTGATGGTGACTGAGGTCATGTTGGGCATAAAAGGTAACATTGACATAAACAGTAAACTGAAGAAAGTCATTGTCGATGCCTCTGGGTATCTGCTAAAGCTAGCAGCGTCGCATTACGTGGAAAAACAAAGTGTTACGTGCATTTGTTTTATGTATTGGAAAGTTACTCAATTACTTCAGGGCTTGTTTCCAAATTGAAAATAGCAGTTTGTAGTTTTATTATTGATTGGGATAGAGCATGAAGTTATTATGTAATAAACTGCAAATTTCAAGATCTAATGGCAATATTCTAATCTCTCACATTTGTTATTTAGAAAACAAGGAATAAAAATATATTAGAGTAGTTAGGAAATAAACTTGTTAATATAGATTGATGAACCCATTGACGACGCATGCAGATGAATAAATTGAGGTCATTTGAGAGAACAGCTACTGCGTGACTAAGAGTCTTGTCATCTTTTTAAAGCGAGTGATGATACGCTGACCTCGTAGTGAAGTAATCCTCTCCCTAATCACACTGCCTCAGGTCTGTTCTGGATCAGTGAGAAGGTACGGTAAAGATGAGTAATTTAGGGATGCTTCATTCACCTTTGGGATTGTAGCAGTCATGCAGTTGTAGTCATGAGGATCAACTTGAGTCAATGTGTGTATATGCACATGTGTGATAGCAAATACTGGGGACACACTGGATAGATAGATCGATAGATAGATAGAAAGAAACTTCCTTAATCCCAAGGGAAATTGCAGAAGATGTCTAGAGGAATGACGAATGTGACTCACTGACCTGAGTGGGCCATTTCCTCTACTACTGCTAATAGTACATCACACATACACTCGCGCACACGCACACACGCGCACGATTGTAACCCCTTTGTCTACCAATACACCTCGGGGTTTTTTTTATTATTATTTTTGGTTTCCATTTTCCTTATTTGGTCATGGTTTCCTGTTCTCAATAACACATGCTTCTCTCTGGTTTGGTTTTGTTTCCAGCTTCTCTATTTACGCTCACTGTTTCCCACCTAATTCTTGTGAAGTCTTTTTGAGTTCATTGCAGTTTACAGATGTGTCTTTTCACACAAAAGTCCCTTGTTTGTCTTTTACTGTAACTTCTTAGTTTCAGATGTTCAGTGTATTGTATTTGTTTTCTAGTTTTTAATGTGGATTTTTAATGGGCATTTGCCTCCTGACCTTACACAAGTGTAGTCACCTGCTTCTAAATAGAATATGCTGTCAAATATAAATGATGTCACAATATGCTTTTCTAAGATATCATGGATATTGTGATATCTTTTTGTATAAAACTGCCTGGAAGCTTCTGATTTGATGTTAAAATTTTGTAGTTAATCTTTAAGATCTTAAAATGTTCATTTTTGTAAATTTTTTTCTTCTTTTCAGTGTTAAATATTTTGTTTTTATTTTTTGATAAAATCTTTTTTAATCTACAAAAAAATAATCATAAATGTATTTTTTTAGACATTAAATACAGTGGTGCTTGAAAGTTTGTGAACTCTTTAGAATTTTCTATATTTCTGCATAAATGGGATCTAAAACATCATCAGATTTTCACACACGTCCTAAACGTAGATAAAGAGAACCCACTCCAACAAATGAGACAAATGTATTATACTTGCTCATTTATTTATTGAGGTAATGATCCAATATTATATATCTGTGAGTGGCAAAAGTATGTGAACCTTTGCTTTCAGTATCTGGTGTGACCCCTTTGTGCAGTTATATCTGCACCTAAATTTTTCTGGTAACTGTTGATCAGTCCTGCACATCGGCTTGGAGGAACTGTATCCCATTCCTCAGTACAGAACAGCTTCAACCCTGGGATGTTGGTGGGTTTCCTCATGTGAACTGCTTGCTTCAGGTCCAACATTTCTATTGAATTAAGGTCAGGACTTTGACTTGGCCATTCCAAAACATTAACTTTATTCTTCTTTAACCATTCTTTGGTAGAACGACAGAAATGCCTTTGAGAATTGTGATATATTTTTGTCACCCCTACCTCTAAATTTGATAATAGCTCATAAAAGAAGACGCAACAACTAAACCAAACTGCTGCGATTTAGAAACGGAAATGTATTGTGAAGTCCAGTTTGGGTGGTAAGATGAAGCGCAGAGAGTGTCCACTGGATGGAGCTTCTGCGTTAGTGACAGCAGTGTCTCAGCGATGGACAGGGAGAGAGAGAGGGAGTGAGAGAGGGAGCGAGCGAGGGAGGCAGGGAGATGAACAGAGAGAGGGATGTCCAGATGGACTACAGCAGTATGCTCACTAAGTGACAACTCGGATAGAAGCCTCGCTATCGGTTCCTCTCGCTTTCTCTCTCTTTATTAACATAATTTCTCATAATTTCTGGATCAAGTGTGTTATTGAAGCATCTTTTTCGCTGAAGCTGGATCATTGTCTCTGGACTATTTAAGGGACGTATCTTTTATACAGTTATACATCTCATCACTGAGCAAAATAGAACAGTCATTGAAGAAGTACACCAAGATTGACTGAAGAAGCAAAATTCTTCCCAGGATTAGACAAAACAGGTCAGCATTTTTCTTTCAAAAACCACTTAATAGCACCATGTAAAGTGCTAACACTTTGTTAGCCAGTAGAATGGTTCATATATTGGAAGTGCACCTTCTGTTAAAAGTCCTCTATTGTACAATGTTCACTTACAACATTTGTGTGGCTGTACAAAACCAGTCATCATTCATTTTTTACTAGACCAAATTTCTAACCTCTCTTTATCCCTTAGAATTAAACATCTTGTTTTGGTTTCTGTGTCTTTAAGACTGCTGTGCGTTAATGGCCTCTGTCCTGATTGGATGCTCACCTCACCTGGAACACAAGTAGAAATCAGTAAAGGCATCTGCTAATTCATAACTGTTTAACCATTTTTTAAAATGAGGCAAGTATTTACTCTACCGATGTTGACTTTATGACTAGCAATAGAATAAGCAAATAGAAAATGTTAGCATTAGCACATTGAGAACACTACATTCTGTACTATGTATGTACCATGTAGATTAAGCTGCCTCATAGCCAGTGCTCATGCTGAATACACATAGTCTCTCCTGTACTGTGCCTTGTTCAAAAAGCAGTCCAGACTGAAGGAACAGCACAGCGTTTAACTGCTTGCGACAACATCTTTCACTCCAGTAACCCTGCATTGGGCAGGGCTAACCTGCTGAAAAGTTACTGAGCAGGGCTAATTCTGCATTCAACTAAAGCTCGCAACTCAGCCTTTCTGACCTCTAACGAGGAAAAGACAAAGAATACACCCCCTCAACTCGGAGTTCCTTCTCGGCTAGTCGGGACGGTCTCCGATCAGGACGTGATATATCACCAAAGTTAGCTAGCTAGATTGTTGATAGCAAAACACGTACATGGAGGCCTCCATGTTTTTTACGCTGAAGCTTGAATGCACGTAGTTTGAAAATGCCGTGAGGTCTAACTTGTCACTTCAGAGTTAAGTGGAATGCAGCAGAACTTGCTGTAAAGTAAAAGGTATGGGTATTTTAGGCAAACTACTTTGACGACTTGCTTCAAAAGTGGGAGTTTCTTAGTTGTGTCTGCAACAAGAATCTCATCTGAACACACTCCGCTGCCCATTGATCCTGCACCAGTGGTTTGGACAGGAAGAATGCTGCCCAATCTGTAGCAGTCCAAATACAAGTCTCCAACATATCTTGTCAGGCTTAGAGGTTGAGCTCTCCAAAGGGCACTACAGGTGGCCACATGATCAAGTCCTGAGCAGATTGGCAGAGGTGCTGGAGGGGTGTAGACAGGTCATAAGCAAAGGTCATCCTCCATCATTGTGTCAACACATCCAATTTCAAGGATAGTTCCTTTCACCCAGGACTGGAGAATGAGATCTTGGCAGGAAGCTCCAGTTTCCTAGTGAGATCACCAGCACAAGTCTCCGCCCTGATATAGTGATGTGGTCCAGTGGCACCAAGACCATGCTCCTCATCGAGCGAACTGTCCCATGGGAGGAAGGAATAGAAGCTGCCTTTGAGAGGTAGAGGCTGAAGTACTCAGATCTCGTCACTGAGTGTAAGGAGGCTGACTGAAGAACCATCATCTACCCGGCAGAAGTAGGATGCCGTGGCTTGGTTGGAACATCATCTTTTCGCCACCCGAGAGATATGGGAGCAACTGGAGCAAACCAGCAGGAGGCCCTGAAAGACCTAACTGAAGATGCAGAGAAAAGGAGCTTTTGGCTCTAGGTGCGGTGAAAGGAGAAGTGTTGGGGTAGTAACATCTAAGCCAAGGTCTAGTTGCAGGTGGTGGCCTGGAGACATCCCTGCCACTGCCACCAAGAGACGTTCTGGGGTTAAAGGAGTGAAATGTTGTTGAGCGGTGGTACCCTACTGATGACCCTGCAGCTGACCTATGCCATATGCATTAATGGTGCCAGTGGGCCTTGTCACAGCCTTAGTCACTGGAAAGGTCTGTATGACTCTGGTTGTGTTAGACATGGTGGCAAGGCTGAAGGAAGAGTGGTAATGATATGGGCACCGGAGGAGGTACGACAAACAGTAATTCAATAGCAGGTCAGCAACTACCTGTGTAATCGATGTCAGAAAACATGGACTACAGCAACACAAAGCTTTATTGATTAGCTGACCCTACTTATTGTTAGCTAAAGCCATAAAGTTAAAAACTCAATTACTCAATAACTAACTACCTAGATGTTTCACAGTACATTTAAAATCTGGCTGAAAAATATGGCAGTGATCTCTGTTTTTATTGGATTTATTATTGTTATGTTACTTTATAAATGAAATAAGGCTGTGGGCGGCTGTGGCTCAGGTGGTAGAGCGGGTTGTCGACTAATTGTGGGCCCACATGACTCCACATGCCGAAGTGTCCTTGGGCAAGACACTGAACCCCAAGTTGCTCCTGATGGCAAGTTAGTGCCTTGCATGGCAGCTCTGCTACCATTGGTGTGTGAATGGGTGAATGAGACACAGTGTAAAGCGCTTTGGATAAAAGCGCTATATAAGTGCAGACCATTTAGGAAAGGGCCACAAGATTGAGAAACACACACATTTTTCATTCTTCAGAGATTTCTTCACCCTTAAGCCCTGAAACATTACAGCATTTTAGTGAGATCTCAGGTTTTAGTGGCTCAGGTGAGGGTTATGTATGTGTATATATGTTATTTTGATTCTATAGTGTCAAGCTTGGGTAATAAAGCTCAGGTTTATAGCTGGGCTGTAAAATGAGACTAGCTGTAGTCCGGCTCTGTGACCTGAAGTCATTATGGACCACGTTCTAGTTATTTACATAGAGGCCCAGATTACTGGGGATGTTTAGAGATTGCAGCTAAGTACGTAATCAGTTATCAGTCATTTAAGGACTGTGTGGATGAAAGTGGGGTCAGTAAGCATGATGTCATTCAGCATTCAGTTTGTATGATGATGATCAGTGGCTGTAAGCTTCTACAGTTGAGGTCATAAGTTTATAGACACCTTGCAGGACCTGCAAAATGTTAATAATAATAATAATAATAATAATGAGGGATAATAAAAATTGCATTTTGTGCTGTGGCTCAGGTGGTAGAGAGGGTTGTCCAGTAATTACAGGATTGACGGTTAAATTTGCAGCCCACGTGACTCCACATGTGGAAGTGTCCTTTGGCAAGACACTGAACCTCAAGTTGCTCCCGATGGCAAGTTAGCACCTTGCATTGCAGATCTGCTACCATTGGTGTGTGTGTGTATGTGTGTGTGTGTGTGTGAATGGGTCAATGAGAAACAGTATAAAGCGTTTTGTAGAACCGCTAAGGTTAAAAAAGCACTATATAAGTGCAGACCATTTACCATTTAGTACTGCCCTGAATAAGCTATTTTGTATAACAGAAGTTTACATATAGTCTACAAGACACAATAATAACTGAATTTACACAAATAACCTAGTTCAAAAGTTTACATTACGATTGATTCTTAATAATGTGTGCTGATATCTGAATGATCAATGACTGCTTTTATGTTTTGTGATAGTTGTTCATGAGTCCCTTGTTTGTCCTGATCAGTTAAACTGCCCACTGTTCTTCAGAAAAATCCTTTAGGTCCTGTACATTCTTTGCTTTTCATCTACTACATTTTTGCCTCCTTTTCAACAGTGACTACATGATGTTGAGATCCATCTTTTCACAACTGGGGTACTCGTACACCGCTATTACAAAAGGTGCAAACATTCAACTGATGCTCAAGAAGGCAACACGATACATTAAGAGCCTGGGGGTGTAAACTTTTGAACAGGATGATCGTGTAAATTGATATTACTTTGTTTAAAGAGCTCCTTTATTTCATGTAGTACTGCCCTTCCGAAGCTTTATGACATGTACATGTTTCCCAGAAGACAAAATAATAACAATTTACACATTCAGTTCAAAATTTTACACCCCCCTGGCTCTTAATGTATCGTGTTGCCTTCTTGAGCATCAGTGTATGTTTGCTCATTTTTTAATAGTTGTGTCTGAGTCCCTCAATTGTCCTCAGTGTGAAAAGATGGGTCTCAACTTCATACAGCACTGTTGGAAAGGGGTCAAATATGCAGAAGATGCTGGAAAAGCAAAGAATGTGCAGGACCTGGAGGATTTTTCTGAAGAACAGTGGGCAGTTTAACTGATCAGGACAAACAAGGGACTCATGCACAACTATCACAAAACATAAAAGCAGTCATTGATCATCCAGGTAACAACACACAGTATTAAGAACCAGGCGTAATGTAAACTTCTGAACCGGTTCGTTTGTGTAAATTCAGTTATTATCGTGTCTTGTGGACTATATGCAAACGTGAAATAGCTTATTCAGGGCAGTACCAAATTAAAAAACAACATGCATTTTTTATGATCCCTTTTATTTATTTTTTTTAGTTTTTAACATTTTGAAGATCCTACAAGATCTATGTAAACCTATGGCCTCAACTGTATATGATTCTATAATAGCTTTGTAGCCCAGGTACAAGATGTATAATTGAAACAAATGTCTAGGCTTGAGGAAATGAGTGAGTGGAACATTTCTGTAAACTGGATTTTTCCTTAAAACAGTCTTTTAAGAGAGAACTTTATCTTGTATAGGATACATTGTTTGGGGGAGTTGAATGAGGACACAAGGAAGACAAGACAAAATCTCATCATCAGTCTTTCCCAGAATAAACAAAGTTCAATAATGCTAGTGAAGATTGTGTGGGTGCATCTTATCTGTGATCTACCCACTGCTTGTGTGTTCCTCTGCCAGTTTGGCCCACACCTCTCCTGTTGAACACTGAGCTCTCTTTTCCACTGCAGGCAAGGCTGAGTCCCTAACGGCCTTGTTTTCTGCTGAACCGTCACCATTTGTGTGTTTTTGGCTCGGGTCAGTCCAAGTGCAAGAGGTTGTAGGTGAGGGTCATTTAAAGTCCTACGCTGCATGGCTGATGCAGACATCTTCCTAGGCAGCATTTTAAAGTGAAAGGTGTCTACTGAAGAGTATAGATCTGGCTGATCTGGAAAAAAAAAAAGGATTAAGAAAAATAGTGTGATGTCCATTATGGTATGCTTTATGATATGTTACAAATTTGTATCCAGGTATCACATTGAATTATTGAAGTAAGCAAAAAAAAAAAAAATGTACTAATGGATTTAATAGCAGAAGGAGGTTCAGCAGTAGCATTTCAGATATTATTTCATTTTTTGTAAGAACAGTGCTAGAGCAGACTCATTCTATGTATTTAAGTTAAAGCGATAGTTCACCCAAGAAATTGAATTCTGTTATCAATTGCTCACCCTCATGTCGTTCCAAACACATAAGACTTTCGTTCATCTTCGGAAAACAAAAGACATTTTTAATGAAACTTTTTTCATTGTACTGTTTTGTTGTTGTTGTGTTTTTCATTAAGAATAATAATGAACCCACCATTCAAACAATTGCTGACCCTGAATTGCCGCTAATTCGGAAGTGAAAGTAAAATCTACATGGCCGCACGGGCATTCATAGGCGTCACATCCCTAAGGAGGACTTGCCTTTTTTTGGTCCGCTCTCGTGTCAGCACAATACACATGCATCGTGGTTTTCTCATTAACACGCATCTATGCTGAAGTGAAGATATTTTGTTTGAACTTTTTGGAGCTTGAAAGTTTTGGTTACTTGGACTGTAAATGGAGGGACAGAAATATCCAAGGTTTCATTAAAAATGTCTTCATTTGTGTTCCGAAGATGAACGAAAGTCTTATGGGTTTGGAATGACACAAGGGTAGTAGAGTAATTGATTTTATTGTCATTATTAGATCATTTTCATTTTTGGGTGAACTATCCCTTTAAGGTGTTTATTAAGGTGCTGCAAGACCTTTTTTAATTTGTTGCCACTGTTCACCAATCACCCCCTGGCTTGCTGTGATAGGCTGTTAAAATGAGAGAGAATAATGCAGCTGTCATAAAACTCAACAATACAGAATTTTATAAACTACGGTATCTCAAATGGTGCTCATTATGTGTTTTTCTGTCTCTCTGTGTTAAACTGAAAATACAAAGCTAACTTTGCCAACAAGCCACACAAGTTCTCACTGTAGTACAGTCTCAGCTTTCCAGCCTCCAGTTTGTCCACAGCTCTGAAACCGACCTGAGCTCAAGTTGGATTAATGGATGAGGCTGGTTTAAACGAGAGAGTGTCATTAGCAGGGCAGATGTGTCCATGTTTTCCCTCTCCAGAGTAGTGAGCTGAAGCTCAGAAGCCTTTAGACAGATGAGAGGAGGAGGGGGTCGGACTGAACAGAAACTGAAGACATCAAGATGGGCATTTATCTGAAAGGTTAGATTGTATAGAGCGCATGGCAGTGGATCAAATAAGAAATCATAAATAGCTTTTAAGAGCAGTAAAATGGAGCATGATAAAAGTTGGGAGAAGAGCAGATCTTGATGAAAGCTTGAACCATTGAAAGAAAAAACCCCCAAAAAGCTTAGGGTTGGGATTTCAACTATGTGGCAGTTTGAAATAGCAAATCTGCTCAGTTCTTGACTTAAAATAGAAACTATATTTGATTTAGATCCTCAAAATAAAATGGATACAGGACAAATTGATTTATTGAGGGATCTTTTGGGTAAATGATTAAATATATTATGGAATGTGATAACAAATAAACAATACAATCAAATGTGAGCATAAATAATGAAATGTTGCACAAATATATGTATTTTATTATTGATTTCTTTCATTATTTACGTATTTAATTGTTTATTTATTTGAATGATGCTATTCATGGGACCTGAAATACATCTTGAAATTTCAACGGTCATTTCCATCATAAAACGTTAGGAGGACGGGATCAAAAGCGGTCTGTGTTTTGATTGGTCTATTGATTGGATTTGATTGTTCATATCTAATTCAACATGGCAGAAATGATAAACTTCCCAAAACAGGTGGACGTTACATTTTTTAATCCTCTGGAAAAAAGAGCTAAAATGACCTGAATAAGCATAAAATTGTTTACAATAATGAATAATGATCTGAAATAATATTCCTCCATACTGATATGACTTCTTAAATAATCTGGGCTGTACTATACAGAAATCGGCACTGTTTAGACTGTCCAATAACAGCGGGATCCCCAGGGGAACGAAAGGTTCAGACAAGACACCATATCACTAAAACCCTAATGATCATGTCTGAGATGGAGCAGAGATGTTAACTCTTTGTCACTGACCTAAGAGATGGATGTGCATGATCACAGAGATGAGAGCTTATTGACATTTTTCGTTGCTAAACTGATTTCAAAAGGATTACTCCAAAATGGACAAGAGCTTCAATTTCCTTTTTTTGTGGACTGCTTCTCAAAAAGTGTTTGAGAAGGGGATTGCAAATAGAACAATTGTTTGTTTATAATAAATGTGCTATTGAGCTGAAAACAATGATCTGAAAGTCAATGAGACTGGTTTGTGGCATAGAACCTATTGAATAGTTCCTGTTGTTCTCTGCTTTGTTTAAATGCACTTTACACAAGTTACCGTAAAATAAATTCAGAGCTCTTCATGTATAAGCCCCTAGACAGCAGCCTAACAGGAAGAATGTGCTTACTTCCTACAAAGCCTACAGACATTTTGCACTTTGTGGTAAATGTGAAATTTTTTTTTGGAAAAACCCCATGCTTTGAGAACTTGGTGCTTCAGATGAGAATGTGTGGGCAGTCCCACACTATGATGCTCATCTGCTGGAACATAATCAAGTTTCAAGTCTGTTTCAGCTTCTTTCTTCTGTGGAACGGTAAAAAGAATTTATTCATGTATTTGTGGTCAGCAAGGCAGTATGAGTTTGAGATCACCCAGAAATTCAAGGACTGAAAGCGTTGAAAATGCACTGACTGGTTGATAAAAATGTTAGTTTTTAGGTTCCTCAATGTAACCAGAGATGATATCTGACATTCTATGCAGTTCTTTGTGGTAAGCATTGTACTGTTTGATATCTGTCGATGTAGCACACTAAAAGGGAAAGAAGACTTGAAGGTAAAATGTGTTTATAGCTTGGGGGGATTTCCATCAAAACTTCATAGACGTTCATCACTTACTGGAACTAATGCACAATATCATAATGGACAAATGATCAATTCAACAGCAAACCCATTGGACAAGTGAAATCTCCAATGTGCTGCCCTGTCCCATGTTTTGGTTGCCTGGAAACCTAATTGATTAAAAAATGGTAGCTAATAACGTAATGCAAAATGAAACATGGAGAGCTAGTGAGCTTTATTAAAGTGCATTAACAAAGACAAATGGAAATGAACTGAATTCCCAGGGAGAGGGTGACAATGTAGCCATAGTCATTATACTCCCCAGGTAAAGTTTATATCACATCATCACCAACACCTTTGTGTTTTCTTGTCACATCCTATATAAAAATATCTGCATGTTCCTGAATCTGAAAAGATTGTTTGTCGTTAGTCATTAGACGGAAGAATTAATCAAAGATAAAGATTGTTCTACTGCAGCAAGTGTGGGATTCAGACACCTGTGCTATAGCTACAGCATTGAGGTATGTCACAACACTATGAAGTGTGTTAAGTTTAAATGTACCAAAAGGCACCTTTTGTTAAGCAAAATTGGTTAAAAAAAAAAAAGTATGGTTTGCTTGCTTTTTACTAGTCTACCAGGCAACTACAAATAACAAACTAATAGCTTGACATGAAATATGCTTGCCTGGGCTAATGATTTGTCCACTCCTAGACAAGAACATGGACTCGAATCCTTATAGCAACATTTTCCAGTAGATAAAGTTTCAGGAACTTCAACTTTCAGGAAACCTGTTGGTCACTTAATTTGGGCCACAAATGATCTTCTTATTCTGAAGTCATTTTTTGATCTAATGATCTAGTGCCTGAAATGAAAAATTAAAGGGTGCCATTTCTTAGTGGTCCATGAATATCTCTAGGCGTTGGTGCTAGAGCATCCTGAGGGGCCCAGCCACAGGACATCTTTCTTCATCCAAGCCCCAGCTTGTGGTCCATCCTCGCCACTATAGCATCTGAAAATGCTGTGGGTGGACATGTGGTGGCTTGAGAAGGTGTGCACGCCCCAGGATGACCTCATTCTTTCCATGGAGAGGCAAAAATACTTCCTGTTTTCCAAAGGCAAACTCATCTGCAGCTGTAAACCGTACTGGCCAATAATGGAACATCATTAAGATGTGTGTTTGCTCTTGGGATAAAGCAGAGGCTTAACTTGGTAACTCCGAAAGTACCCGAAAGGATCCGACTTACTCGTTACATTTCTTTCTCTCTTTGTCACTGACCTGTAATATATGTGCATTTAAAAAGCTTGGCCAGTGAAAGGCTACACATTTTGCAGATTGAGCTCTATAGGATTTCAGTAGTCTGAGGGAAAAGGAGCATTTTGAGTGCTGCAATGAGCGTAGGAGTTGGAAAGGCAGCTCTGGAACAGTCTATGTTGATTGAGTCTGGCAGGGGGAGCAGGTGAGAGCCATGATCAGCTGATCAGAGAGCATAATAATGCCATCTGTTTGACTGTGCAGAGAACATTGTGCCATTGTTCTGGATAGCCATGTTGCAAATGAGTGCAGTCATCGCTTGAGGCCTGTGCTTGCTTACAATTTTCTTGTCCTATCCAAGAGCCACAATTATAAACCACCCTCAAGTGACAAAATGGATGTCTGAGGCTACATCCACATTAATCCGGATAAATTTGAAAACTGCATTTTTGTTTCAAAACGCTCTTCGACTACTGGCATTTTCAAATGTTTTCCAAAAATTACTTGTCCACAGTGAAACGTCTGTCATCCCTATACTGCGCATGCATAAAAAGTAAGAAGCTTTGGCCTGCGTCATTTCCATCAGGTGTTTGTTTAAAAATGCAAAGTGAAGGTTCAACAAAGTGTCCTTAATCTTCAACAACTTATAAAACTGGATAGCAGGCACAACACTGGAGTACAACATCCTTCACCATCTTGTTTGTTTTCAGTTTAATGGGTCACATGACTAAAAATCGTTTTTATGTCATCGTTTTTAAATATCTCAGTTTTCTCAGTCCACACTACAACGTGAATACGGAATTTTCAAATGTATCCACTTGGGAGAAAGTTTTTGAAAAGCTCCATTTTCGCTGGGAAAAAAACGCCACCTCAGTGTAGACGGAAGGCCAAAACGTAGAGATAAAGATGCGTTTTCAAACCTACCCGGATTCATGTAGACGTAGTCTTAGTGTGGACTGAAAAAACTGAGATATTCAAAAACAGTGACGCAGTCACATGACCCATGGAGTTTTCAGATCTATCCGGAATAATGTGGATATAGCCTGAGAGTATGATTCAGTCTTAAAAATATTTCTAACATCTTAAGTGCATTTTCAAACCACACAACACACATGAGAATTCTTGAAAGGATGACTCAGGCTAAAAGGGGAAAATTAGTTTTCTGAATGGTATTCTATGAATTTGGAAGAATAATTACGCAATTAACACCAAGTTACAAGGCAAAATTATGTATATATATATATAACATTAAATAGAAGATATCTGCCTCATGAGTGCAACATAGCCACCAGAAACCTGCATTCTACTCACTTTCCCGTACAAACACACATTGCTCAGCTGTTCAGGAACTGTGGGAACGAGGCAACTTGTTACTCGATAAATTATGAATAGCGGAGAGATTTTGTGTGAGTGGGTGGGTGAGAGAACATCCCTGTGGGAGACAGAGTAAGAGATAAAATATTAGGGAATGAGTGCATTAAGCAGATTGTCCTCATTGTCTGAAGCAGGACAAGAAGCCAGCCTCGATGTGTCCCCCCTGCCCCCACAACTCACAGCGTTGCTTAACCAGTTATTTCCACTAAGCGCATGACCTGAGAGCTTGGATGCACCTTTGACCCCTTTGGTATCTATGAAGGAAAGAAATGGGGTCATGGTGGACAGTTAGCCTGCGTGGGCCACTGAAAGGGCAAACTCATATAACATAGGAGCTGAAAGATATTCTCACGTTTAGCAGGGTTACATTCATCCTGTGTATCATCATACAAGTGTCTGTTGTGACGAGTAAGTAGTATGTTAGTCGTCTTAGTAGTTTAAATATCTTAGGTGTCAATATATAATTTTATATTTTATTTGCTCTGTTGTTGGTATGAGTAGCCTTTGGAAATTGTTTCAGAGCAGCTCCTGCCTAAATCACAACTACTCACTATCCACCACAGTAAATGTTTACACAAGCCCAGTGGAAATTAGGTAGTTCCTAAAAATGTGAAAGTCACTAATTACTAATGACTGACCTACAGTGATGTAGATTTCCAGATTAAAAGCAAAAAACAAGCCTTGAAAAGTAAATTGAACCATTATGACTATTACCCCACTGATGGACAAATGATAACGTAATTTAAGTTTAAAATGTAAAAGTTTGACTAATTATACACATTAATACAAACTATAGGAAATAAGAGAGCAGTTGAATCCCTGGTAGGTGCCTGGTAGGATCCCTTTGTAGATAATGTCTCTGATGCACCGTGTTTGCAGCCTCAACAAAATGGCACACACTGGTGTTGTTGCACCTAAAGACAGTTGTGCTCTGTGATGGGTTGGCACCCCATCCAGGATGTCCCCCACCTTGTGCCCCAAGTCCTCTGGGATAGGGCCCAGGTTCTCCAGTGGCCCTGTGTAGGATAAATGGTACAGAAAATGGATGGATGGATGGATGGATGGATGTAGTTAATTGTTTTTAGCACATAGGTCAGTAGTTGGTGGGATACGGGAGAAAAAAGAGTAACACACTCCATAGAAGGTGCTTTATGAACCAATTGGAGTGTGCTTCAACAAACATCAGTTTTTATTTATGTGTTTATTTTTGTGAAAGTCAGTAGGGAGTAACCAACAAACACTGGTGGCCATTATATCAACCTCCTCTTCAACTGTCAGGCAGCTGTGAATGGGAAACTAATATCCCAGACACACAATCTGCTTGTCCCTACCACCCAGGCTAGTGATTTTTCCACTCCTGTAGCCCAAGGCCTTTTTTGTTTTCCACTCAAGGTGCTTCAAAGTAGGCCAGTTGATGGAAATCTTGCATAATCTGGCAAAAACAAACGAGCTGCTGGCCTTGTCTGAATGCATCAATGAAGTGCACCATATTTTTCCCATTAAGAATGAAATTAACTGTTTTATATTTTTCTGTTGGTGTTGGGTAATCTTTAAAAAATGCAAACAGCATACATTTTTCATTCAAAATGCTTACTTTTTCTAACCAAAAAATCTAAAGTGACATTATCGGACATTTGCAATAATTTCAGTGCGCTGTTAACACTCATGTAATTCTCCCCATAATAATTAGCCTAGGTGGTTAGCTTAATGTGGGCCAGACGTGTTACCACTAGAGTTTATGTTCATTCCATTTTAAAATCCAGTTCACCAAAAGAGATGGAAACTGTTACCTAATAGTAGCAAAGTGTCTGACAACAAGCAGCCTTTTTTTGCACAAATCAATATTAACTAGTTTGAATTGAACTGTATTTGCTTTTAGTATCAGTGACCTGTTATGTCTCAATAAGCCTTAATGGTGTGTTTGGCTTTTGTGCTGATGACAATCTTTTCTCTCCCCCTCCCCCCAGTGCCAGACGACCTCACGCCCGAGGAGCAGCAAGAGCTGGAGAACATCCGGCGACGCAAGCAGGAGCTGCTGGAGGACATTCAGGTATCAGAGCTCACTCTAAACTAAAAATGTAGTGACATTTAGTCTCTGAACATATGTTTATTAGAATGCAGCATTATTCAAAAATGGGTCAGTTGATTTGAAAATTAAAGGGCAGCCTAGTTTCTGTGGTTGTTCTGAATAGATTATCTGTATTTGATGAGCATGAAATGGCTCAGTCTGACTGATACTGAAAGTATGGCAGTGTCTTCTACATAAAGAGAGTGATGCAGCAGCGCTTTAGTCCTTTAACCTGTCCAGCTCTCTTACCTCCTCATCAGTACACTCAAAGGTAGATTACTATCTAGTCGAGCTGAATCTCCTTCATAACTAACATTTTTGTATTGGAATTTGGGTCCACCGTTTACTTTCTCCACTGTTTCTATGTTGGATTTGTCATTAATGACATTGATTGTCTCTGAAAAAATGGTGAGTGGGAAAATAATACTCTAATACTTTTGTTTTTAGGAGCTAACAGCTAACATAATTTTTGGTGCATAATTCTATTTGAGAGTCTTTCATTTTTTTTTTCTCCTATTACACACCATTGTAACTGCACTAGGGTGGCATGGTGGCTTAGTGGTTAGACTAAGCTACTTGAATCCTGCCTCCGCCCTGTGTGTGCAGAGTTTGCATGTTATCCCCATGCTTTGAGGGTTTCCTCCGGGAACGCCGGTTTCCTCCCCCAGTCCAAAGCCATGCATTGTAGGTTGATTGGCATTTCCAAACTGTCCGTAGTGTGTGAATGTGTGTGCAATAGCGCCCTGAGATGGGTTGGCACCCTGTCCAGGTTGCCTCCCCGCCCTGTGCCCTGAGCTCCAAGCTCCCCGCGACCTGTGTAGGCGGTATGGAAAATGGATGGGTGCAACTTCACTAGTAATATCGGCACAGCACACAACTGCTACCTTCTCACTAGAATTAAAAAAATACAGCACCAAGCAACAAATTAGCTTTTCCTAATTTTTAAAAATTTCAGACAGCTGTCAAAATTGCATTCAGGTTTAACCAGCTGCAGTTTACAAAGCATCGAGGTTGTAAGTACTGATTGCGATCTGAAGAATATAACACGCAGTGCTTCGGATTTGCCAAACACCGGCTTTGCCAGTAATGGTAGTAAAGTGCAGAGACACAGCTTTCAAAATGTCAAGGACGTGAGTCAGTGTAACAGGAAGAGGAATCCAGGAGATGTGTACAAGAGACCAATTACATGAACCAAGTCGCTCTGATCAGACGCAGTTATGTGAAGTCGCCTTCCACAGTCTTAAAGTAATTCCAGTGAAGACAAAATTGTCTTAACACTCATCTCTTTTAGCCCATTGTATCTATTGCAGAAAGTTTTATGGTTGTCGAGGAGGTTTTTGAGACAGGGACACAGAGAGAGTGACGGAACTCTCTCTGTGTCCCTGTCTCAAAAACCTCCTCACCCTTCTGTTCTTCCTCCTCCTCCTCCTCCTCCCAACTGCAGGTCAAGGTCTGGCATTACAAACATCGCTTTTGTTTGCAGACACAAGCATCTGAGGAATTTGTTGTGATTGCTAATGTCTTGGAAACAAGAAGCAGAATTAAACAGTGATTTCCTTTCTGACTTGTGGTGAATTTCAATCCAAGGCAAAGAAAAGATGATTATATCTAAATGGACATTGGAAAAAAATGCAGAAAATTCCACTTATTATATTTGTTTAAATCTAAGTGAGACATAAATGTGTTTTGTTACAGTCCTGAGGGAGGTCTTTTTTGTGAAATGTGAGACGTGGTCTCCAGACAGAGGATAACAGAGGATCTGTAGCAGGAGATTAAGCTCAGAAAAGACACCCTAAGAAAGAGTAATCCAATTTCACCATCATTCTGAAACCCTTGGTCAGTTTTCCTCCCTTTAATGTAATTTATATCTGAAGGAGCTGACCTGGGGCACAAAGAAGGGCTTCATCTGTTAATATTAGATTTGAGTCAGACCTGCTTTGGCTGGGATGGAGCGCACAGGAAGCAGCAAAGGTAGAATAGTGAAGAAGCAAAGGATGTAATGATTCGTGTTCTCAGTGCACTGAATACAATTCCTGATGAATCAAACACATTGGTCAAAAATATATATTTTTAAGTGCGAATAAATGGAATAAAACAAATAAACACACATCATTTACAAACCTCACTAGCTGTACAGCATGTAAGTGGCTTAATTCATTCATTTATTCATTTTCAATACCTTCTTTATCCTGCTCAGGGTCCCAGTAGATATCAGGAACACTGGGATTCATTCTGGATGGTGTATGCAGGCCATCACACACACACACACACACACACACACACACACACAAACACAAACACACCTGTGTTTGCACACTCATTCACAATTTGGGCAATTTAGCAGAGATAAATCTCTTACTGTTGTGTGTTTGGGAGGTGGGAGGAAACAGACACAGAGTGAACGCGTGAAGCAGAGCTCGGTATCGAACGGGGAACCCTGAGCCACCACCATGCTCAAAATGCGTTATAATATTTCTTAAAGCATCACTGAATCAAATTGATGTTTAGTGTATTGAATTGCATTAAATCATTCTTCACCTAAGCTGCTTTTGAATCAAACTGACAATGAATCACGACTTGAATTGAGTCATGAGTCATGTCAGCCCTATGATTCATATAGCTATCAAACAAGCCTGAGGGAGTTTCAATAATTTAGCACTGGTTTATCCCTGATTATACCATGGTCTGTCTGAATACTCGATTCTGATTGGCTGTGCATTAAAACTGTATAATGCATAGATAGTTCTCTCTCTCTCTCTCTCTCTCTCTCTCTCTCTCTCTCTTGATCTCATGGACTCTTTAGAGTCCTGAGTGCGTGGCCTCCACTCTCTGTACCACACACTCTTCATTCTCATCACGCTGATGAACTGATGATTGACTGGCCTTCCGTCATCAGAATTTCTACATATACTTTGTCACAATGTAATAAAACTTTACACCACTGCATCATTACAACATCATCATGTGATGTCATCACAGTGCACATTCACTCAAAGCCCTCTTCGAATCACATGCATCAAACATGAGTACATCTAAAAGGTCTCATTTACCAACAAACATCACCGTGAAAGAACGTGCAAAGCAATTTCGTGCAAATTGCAATTTCGTCAATTCAAGTTAAAAAAAAAAACTAACACAAAAAACTCATTCTAACGTAAGTGAGAACAATAACTGATAACAGGATTATATTGACCTATAAAATGGTGAAAAAGTATGACAAGTTGTTAACAAATAAAAATTTTATTCGCTGTGGTTAGGGTTAGGGGTATAAAAACTTCAGGACATGCAGTTAGTGGAAAGTAATTAACTTTGGGACACATCACACCACACCATCACTGATTGTTTTCATATTACAGCACGCCCTGTTAGAGTCTATTCCCCACATTCCACCATCTCATTCATGTTCTTCAGCCTAAAATGAATTCTATCTATAAAATGCCATTTATGCTTCTTGTACACTAACCATCTTTCCTGTCTTCCTCGCAGCGTTTGAAGGATGAGATAGCCGAGGTGACCAGCGAGATCGAGAACCTGGGCTCCACTGAGGAGAGGTAGTACTTTAGTCCTTTTTGTTCCCTCCAACCTCGCCATTAACCTTAAATCTTAAATCAGGAGCGCCGGCCTCCAGACCTGTTCCAAAATGACTTTCTCGTGCAAAATTCCCATACGTTCTACAGCACTGTAAATCTTTCATTAGCTCAATCCCTCTTTTGATGGGAACCCCTTGAATAATTTACACCAAACAGACAATAGGGAATCACTAGAGGAGAGCCTGAGTGCAGGACGATTCTACCTTCACAAAACAGCCATTTACAAAGCTGTCATGTTTTTTTTTTTTTAGATCTGTTCATGCACCATAGTGGATTTGAGCACATTTAGGATCCATTAGTTGGCCATGTTAGAAAGAAGCATATGATTGTTTTAGCTAATGGAACATCTTTCTGCGTCTAATGTTCCACCAGTGGTTTTTGTGTCTGCCTGGAGGAGCCAGTATGTTGTAGCTGATTTGTACAAAAATATGCTTTGCATTAAACATATTTTTCTATATTAACAGTAGGGACGGGTAATATAGACTTAAAACTATATCACGATGTTTCATGGTATGTTTTTGCAGTAACGATATAAATGGTAACATTCAACATTATCTTTTTTGGCCAGAAGTCACATCAGCATACAGTCTTCAGAGGTGCGCAAACGCAAACATTGATCCAAAAAAGTAAAACTTAATCCTGACTAAAAGATCATTGAGCACTAAACTATACCAATCACGTAGGCTAAAAAACAGAATATGAATTTCAATTCAGAAATTAAAATTGCAAACACCAATACTCGCTGGTGTCATAATCTATCCTCCGCATTCCGCCATGATTGTTCTTGTTCAACATGTGAGATGCCCAAAACACGAGTGTAATCATTGATATAGTGAATCATTCTATGAGGAAACTTTTATTTAGCATTTTTGGAAGGAATCTCCAGTGTCAGTACATCGTAGCAGTCAGAGGTAAATCTGTTCCTTTAAGTCTTCCAACACAAGAAAGTCTTCAGGATGGAGGGCTTTGCTTTGCTTTCTCAGAAACGTGACTGCCTTATTAACTTTAAGAGAGAGAGAAAAAAGAAACGCTCGTTGAAGCGCAAGCAATTAATTATATTGGAAAAAAAGGCTTCCTTTTTTCCGGTTGCAACAACTTCCATTTGTATTGATACTTTGTGCCAGTTTCCATGGAAGTGAAGATTTTGTTCTCTTGAACACATGGGACGGAAACTGTGCTTTATTTGCAAATGTTTTAAGCGCCGATATTCCAGTTTTTCGCATAAGTTAAATTCACAGCTTGGAAGGAAACATGGCTTTTGACAGCTTATAAATTGAAACCATTTCTTGATAGTAAACCTATGGCTGTTTCAATTTTTATTTATTTATTTATTTTTCATGTACCTTACCTTTGTCTAACTCTGAATGTCTTCATCAGGAAAAACATGCAGAGGAACAAGCAGGTGGCAATGGGCCGCAAGAAGTTCAACATGGACCCTAAGAAGGTGATTAATTAGAGCCGTTAAAGATTTTATTGATGTGGGCAGGGCGTGCAGTATATTGATGATGAACTCCGTTTTGGTTCCCAGGGGATTAAATTCCTGATTGAAAATGATCTTCTGAAGAACACCAGTGATGACATCGCTCAGTTCCTCTACAAGGGCGAGGGCCTGAATAAGACAGCAATAGGGGACTACCTCGGAGAAAGGTGTGTATGCTTGTATTATATGTAGGTTTTTTAAATCAGTTTTGAAGATTTCTTTGTTAGGGCTGGCCAATATGATGATATGATATGATATAGATATTATGATATAAATACATTATGGCTGCGTTCGAAATCACATACTGTGACAGTACCTACTGCTCAGCTGTTGATACAATACCTACTGGTCAGTATAAGTGTGTAGCATGAATACAGTCTGGACGTACAACATCCGCCATGTTGGCACTGTCCAGTGACCTACAACTTAAAAAGAGCCGACACTGCCTTCCGCCATTTTTGAATCAGACTGCTCTTCCGCGCCAGTTCCACTGCCTTGTGGGATAGCGCAATGTCCATTGGCTCCATACTGCAGAATCTCAGCGGAAGGAGAAGGTCATCCGCCTACTGTTTTATGAATACTGCGATTTTGGACATACTACTCCTTTGGCATACCGCTTTTCGCCTACTGTATAGCAGGGTAGTAGGGATAGGAAAGTAGGAAAACAGCTGAATTTTATTATCCTTTTTTTTTAATTTCTAGAAAAAGAATTAACATTAATTTTTATATGATTAATATTTAAAAATAACACTATTTAACAAGAAGATAAAATAAAACAAAATGTAAATCTGTAGATTCAGTATGATATTTTACCATCAAAAAAAGTTTCTTATTGTTATTAAATGTCACGACACGGCATGCAAGTTGGATGCAGGTGCAGATTTAATTGAACGAAACAAAAGTACAAACACAATTGATTAAACACACATAACATGAACTATGGAATCTAGGCAGAGAAAAACAGAAACAAAGAAACGCGACATTAGACAAACCCAAAACGAACTGTGCAGTGCAAAACGCGACTTATATAGTGAAGCTGATTAACCAAAAATGTGAATCAGTTGAAACCAGTCATGTATGAATAATTTATCATAATTTATCATGATATCGGTATTATATCATCACGTTACCCAGCCCTATTCTGAACCTGTTGTAGTCCTTGTTGTCTCTTTGTTGGCAAAACCTCAGCAGAATTATCTGTTATGTGTCATGAAGTATTATGATAAGATATTTTTTGCCGTATCAGCCACCCATACTCTTCTACAGTGTTAAACCATTGACCTTTTGTCTCATCTAACTTAGATTTGTGTTTCAGTTCCTCATAATAAGAGAAAGCTCTGTTTCTGTATCTTCCCCTTGCTTTCTTTGGGATGACGGAACCAGATGGTGTGGATTGCTCTATTAATCCCATCTCCAATTGTGTTTTATTTTCTTACTTTGCTTCCTTCTGAACAAATTACTTCAGAATGTTGGTTCTAATAATAAACCGTAGCCACATATTTTCCAGTTGTCTCCTTTCAGCCAACATGCAGTGACTCTGTATTGACTGTAGACCTCTATCATTCTCTCTCTCTTTCTGTCTACGGACAGTATATCACGTCCTCTTCCCCACTTCTCTGTCTCTCTCTCTCTCTCTCTCTCTCTCTCTCTCCCTCTCTCCCTCTCCCCTGATTCTGCTGCTTTTACTGACCACAGTGTGTGGGTGTGTCCAAATGAGATGTAGGGAAAAGAGCAAATTGGTATCTCCATTTCATAGTTAGTCTATCAGGGAAGGACGGATGGTGAGATGGGAGGTCTGCATTACTTAATCCGTGAGATTGTGATACCAGCGGAAAGAAAGGAAAGGCAGAAGGGTCAGAGAAAGCTCTATTATGGCATCCCACAATCCCCCCTGGGGCATATCATTGCCTGAGTATAGCGCAGGTCAAATGTGATGTCATGCTTTTGATAAAAGGAATGCGTGCATGCGGTTGGTTGGTTGTATTTTGGTTATTATATTTATTCATTTTAGTCAATGCCTGAATAGCATCAAATATTAGTTAACAGCGTTTCAGTTGATGAGAAAATGCAAAAATGAACCCAATATTCACACATTTTATGTATTAACTTAATCATGTATCAACAAAAATATAAACACTCCCTTGTTATGAAAACCTGATCTCCTGAAGTATTTCAATGGGTACACTATTGTAATATTATATTGTTCTTTATGCTTTAGTTATTCATTGTCCGGGTTTTAGTGCATGGTTTCTGGAAGAGTGTATGCACAATGTGACTTACCATTCTACCTTGTCTTACTTACGTTCAGGCTCACTTGTGCATTTGTGTCATTTTGTGTAGAAGCAAGTTGTAATATTAGGTTTATGTTGTGTATATGTCTAATTAATCTCATATGTGTATACAGGGTTCGTACAAGGTGCTTGAAGTGCTTGAATTTGGCTTTTTGAAATTCAAGTACTGAAAATAGCCATTTTTTATCTAGCGGTGCTTAAAAAGTGCTTGAATTATAAAAAGTAAATAAATACGAAATCGCTAAATGAATTTAAAGGGTTTATTTTTTGTAGAACACGAATACAGTCCTTTCACTTAAACTATGACTCCCTGCTGCAGCCCCTCCCTTTCCCTCTCCTCCTGCTATTCACTTACTCATTTTGATAGAGATAGCTCCGGTCCATTTTTCAGACCCCTTTAGTGACTTTCTTTTCCCCTTCCAAACAGCGCCTAGCGACAAATCTAGTGACATTTTGAGCAAACCTTAGTTAATTTCCATAGAAGAGAGTCGTTAGTACTGCCCTGTGACTGTGAGGTCCTGCTTTCCTGCCACAGGTACACCTCTCTCTGTGGCTACTCTCTTCAGTGAGGGGGAGAGAGGAGAAATAACAAGAAAATATAGCTGCAAGCAGCAATTATCAGGGTTCAAGCCATTTCGGGCCCTTAAATACATTATCGTGCAATCTTTTAAGCTCTAAATCAAAGAAAAACCAAGATCATTTTAAGAAATATCGGCCTTCATTAAGCTTGTCTAATAGCTGCTGAACATTGCTCGACCAATGTTTTTCAAGATTCTCAATTGTCCTCATATATGCTGATTGGACCTTGGACAAGGACAATTCATGCAATATTTATTTATCAAGTCTATTGGGCCAATGGTCCCACGTTTAGTGTTAATTTAATGTTTTTCTCTGTTATAGCGCCACCAACTGGTTACAATCAGTATTTTTTTTTTTACTTCTTTCCTCAGATTTAGCCCATACATAAGTATCCCAATTTTGGTGAAAATCTCAATCCATTCAAGAGTTATAGTCATTTAAGTAAAAGTGGCCACACGCACTTCAAACTTTTTGAGGTGCCCTTGTAAGAGTAAATCAAAAGTTCAGCCATTTTTTTTTAGAATTATTGATCTAAGGAGTCCAAAGAATTATCTTGCAATAGATTTATTTCAGTTGAGCAAAAAACCTAGGACTATTTCGCGAAATTGTTTTTTTAAATAATCTCAAATATTTAACGACTGATTTGATTGACAGCAGTATTCCTAGAGGGAAATTTAATCAGAATGAGGAGATCTAACATATGATACAAAGAAAATGTGAATGTCTGAAACATCAGATAATATACAATCCTTTACACACCATTTATACAGCCATTTTCATGTTTTTTTTTTTCCTCATATAGCGCCACCAAGTGGCCAAACTATTTATGTCAGGTGAACTCAGACTGAGTCTTTACATAAGTATATCAAGTTTGGTGAAAATATCTAATTTCGTTTAAGAGTTATAGCCATTTAAGTAAAATAAGCCACGCCCACTTCAAACACTTTGATGTGCCCTTGCAAGGGTAAAGAAAAGGTTCATCTTTGATAACTATTTATCAAAGAAGTCCAAAGAATTGTCCAGCAATAGTTTTATTTCAGTGGAGTGAAAAACCTAGGACTAGTTTGCAAAAGTAGGTTTTTATCTGTATTTACTGACACCAATGCTTCTTGAGGCAAAGTTGTTTAGAATGAGAAGAGCTATCACGTGATATATATTACTTGTGTATATAACACTGCATTATATACAACCATTAACACCTAAAACAAATCGTGAGCCCCCTTTCCGGAAGGGGGCTGTGCCTTTACAGCTCATGCGTCAGCTACTATGGTAACCAATCAGGAGAAACAGATTGATTGACACCGTGAATGCCGGTGTTCAGCCCTATATGTATGAACCAGAGTCGGACAGAAGGAGAGACTCCGGCAGAAGTAACAACTGTGAGAATGAACCAGGACGTTTCTGAATGGTTACTGTGTGAATACAATCAGAGACAATGGTAACTTTAGCCACATTAGCCGTGGAATCTGCTAACAAGCACATTCGGAAAGTCGATTTGCCAACATTCACAAAATATAAAATGCGATACTCACATCTTCCGGATATGAAGCTGGATTGGGAACAGTTAGTACTGATCCATGCTTGAGAATCAACTTTCCAGGAGTACATGAAGGCTCTTATGTTAATTTTTACAGCCAACAACAGAACACTTACAACGCTTACTGTAGCTGCACCAGGGCGGAAAACATAGTGGACTGTGTGCAGCTCACTCAGGGGAGGATATATGCTAATAGGGCAGAGTCCGTCACCAGTTGTGGGCGGGGCCTGTTTTAATGTGACGTCACATTGGAGAGAAAATGACTTGTTTTGAGACATTGTTTATGATATATGTTGTGTACACACACTGCTGATGCACACTTATGTTCAAACACCATGTATAAGTGAATTTTGCATAAAACGTCTCCTTTGAAAAGAAGAAATAAAGAATATGTTTGAATGACATATCTTGTAAAGTCCTTGAAAACAAAAACAAATAGTGCTTGAAACGTTCTTGAAAGTCCTGGAATTTCATTATGAAGCATCTGTACGAACCCTTTGTATAGGATGCGTTTGGGAGAGTTAGTAACCCGCTACTGGTGTTCATTCACTGTTCAGCTTCAGCTCACGCAGCTTAAGCGGCTCAATACCACAACGTTATTGACTTTGACTGGATTATTTCAAACACTAGAACTATTCTTTCCTATATAAACTATATAAAAACTCTTAGAGTTTTCTTCAAAAAACATTGTTAATGCATTATTAATATCTTCCATGTCATTTTTTTTCAACAGTACGTTTTAATTGAAATCAGTGGTAGTGCTCGCTACACATCTTAAATTCAAATGCACAGTTTTTGCATTCAAATGTGTATTTTATTATAAATTTGACGGCTATTCAAAGTTCGAATGTTCATTTTACAGCCCTAGAGGATACAAGAGGACAGATGCAGAGTGAATGGCTAAAATGTGGGTGTGTCAGGAATCTCCGCCTCGTGCTGGGAGCTGTGTGCAGTTCAGTGTTTTGCCGCTTGACTTTGCTGAGCATTTTGTTTTATGTTGTTATTCTCCAATTTACTGATCGTAGTTCTGTTTTGTCACCTGATCTGCAATATCAAGCCCAGCAGAAATGATTGAGGCCATGTCCATATATCGTACAATAAGTCGATAACGTAATTATCGTGACAGGCCTACCGCCCCAGTCCAGAATGAGTGCGGACTCGAGTATTCGGACCAAGTGTGAAAACATATTTAATAGAACACCATTCGTTCTTTGATAGCTCTGCATTAATTCATATGAGTGTGTATTTGTTGACATGACTGACGTCTTGATTGACACAGACTATACTGTATGGCTCAGTTGATCATGACTAATATAAATACATGATGGATAAAGTTAGAAAGAAAAAGACTTCAGAGACAAATACTGATGTTGAATTTTGCAAAACTCAGGTTCTTATGTACTAGGCTAATTTCCTGTCTTTTTTGGTCTCCAGGGATGACTTCAACATCCAGGTGCTGCACGCGTTTGTGGAGTTGCACGAGTTCACAGATCTGAACCTTGTTCAGGCGCTCAGGTAAAGCAAACACCCTGCCCTTTTGATGGACCTAAATAAGCAAATACTAAACACTAGCACATTTTCCTCATACCTCCAGGGTTGGGGGTTCTATTCCCACCTCCGCTCTGTGTGCATGGAGTTTGCATGTTCTCCCTGTGTTTTGGGGGTTTCCTCCAGGTAATCTGGTTTCCTCCACCAGTCCAAAGACATGCGTTGTAGGCTGATTGGTGATTGGCATGTCTAAATTGTCCGTAGTGTGTGAGCGATTGTGCCCTGCTATGGATTGGCACCCCATCCAGGGTAAGCGGTACAGAAAATGGATGTATGGATGGATGGACTCTCCTGATCATGTACTGTCAGCATGACTATTTTAGAAACACACTGAACTGACTGCTCTGAATGATGTGATGTGTGCAGGCAATTTCTTTGGAGCTTCAGACTGCCAGGCGAGGCACAGAAGATCGATAGGATGATGGAGGCTTTTGCCCAACGCTACTGCCAGTGCAACCCGGGAGTCTTCCAGTCCACTGGTAGGTCAATGAGTGTGTGTGTATGTGTCTATGTCTGGGTTTATGTGTGCCTACTGAGTCATTATGTCACTTACCTACAAATATTCATGAATATATTTTTAGAAACGTAGAGGAATATAGTTTTTCACTGCAGCGCAAACGTGTTCACAGGACTATTTTTTAAATCCTGTCTACTTTCGATGGAATTCTGAGCAATCCCGCCTGTTCCCTCAGTTATTTCCGCATATATTTGTGTTGATGCTTTCTAATGAATTAGTTATTTTAAACTACAGCCATCTGAACCATTTACTAAAGAAGAATAATTGAACGCATTTAACAAGCCGCACATGAGCAACCAGGCAAGCCTGGCATGCTCATATGTTAATGAATGCGGCCTTTCTTTGTCACCTGACCTCCCTAAGCCCTGAACGTAAAAACCGCAACGTTTACTGTGACATTGTTGTGTTGGGTCTCACAGGGTCTCAGTCCTGATGCACACCTCTGCTACAGAACATTGCCTGTGTAATTCTGATTCTTGTGTGTGGTTAGGAGGTGTTATGTTCGTTTGTGTGCGTGTGTGTGTGTGTGTGTGTGTGTGTGTGTGTTCAGTTGTGGCAGTGTGTGCATGACTGACAGTCTTACTGTAGACAGATTGAACTACATTATTCATGTGCTCATGTTCTGCTGAGATGCGCAGACAAGATAAAGTGCTGCTGTGTCAGCTTGACACACACACACACACACACACAGACACACACACACACACACACCAGTCAACCTGAATCTCATATAACATGATTTTCCTTACTCTTCTCAACACTTATACTACATTGCTGTCTATGATTTGAAGTGTCCAGTCTGTTCACTTATCCTAATTAACATAATATAATTCACTGCACATTAGGGCAAAGCTAAAATGGGATGAAATATACTTGGCTGGTCTTTAATATACCTGGGCACAGCATGAAAGTATTACATATATGTGTGAAACACTGCTTTGTGACCAATGACAACCTATGAGAAAGTTTTGAAGACAAGCCATCAACATGAATTTGGAGTATGGTATGAGATGAGACTCAGCTAAATATACCAGATTTTTAAAAAAAATCATTTTGTTGACAAAAACTAGGACAAAAAGTATTTGCAGTAAAGTATGTGATTACTAAGTAATAGTTCTCTTTCTGCATTCAAAATTTACAGTCTCTCTCTACCACCAATACAGATCAACAATTTTAACGACATCATTCTGCACTTCGGCTTCTCATCAGATTTTCTATCCAATCAAATGCTGTTTAGAATCTGAAGCATAACTTTCCTGTGAGGTAAATTTCCGGTGAGGCTGTGAGGTAAGCTAAACGCTATTGGCTATTTAAAAAGTGGGAGGAGCCACCCAATATATCTCACCCTGACTTCCTGTGTCAGTGGAAGTTACGTCAACGCATCGACTAATTCTACGCGTTTCAAGGCACTTCATTGAGACTTTAACACCGATACAAATAAATGTCAGTGACAACAACAAAACACAAACATGCTTCTGGTTTTACATGAGCCGAATATTGCCATTCGAATGCAGTCATTCCCTTTTTTTTTTAATGAATTATAACACAACAGAAAATCTAATACTGTGTAATCCATTACTGTTTCTTGATCACCTGTGCCGCCATGACACATTATAAATCCATTTCTAAAACTGTTAAGTAGCTTTTCATTATTGATTCCTTTATCCCATTAGTCTATTTGAACTAACTATAACTCGATAATGCATTTAGCCATGACTTTAAGGAAGAGACATTTGATGTTTGTACTTCCAGACACGTGCTACATCCTTTCCTTCGCCATCATCATGCTGAACACCAGCCTTCACAACCCCAACGTGAAAGACAAGCCCACAGTGGAGCGCTTCATCTCCATGAACAGAGGCATCAATGATGGTGGAGACCTACCAGAGGAACTGCTACGAGTCAGTCTGCCTTTTTTATTTTTTTTTCCTCCTCCTCCCTTAATGTCTCCAGCTTTCATTGAAAAGACTCCTTTCGACGTTGCATGATTATTATTACAGCTATCAGCAGGGAGCTGCTTAGTAAAAATTGTATGATATTAAGAAGTATAATAAACTTAAACAATTAGATATCATTTGTGTAACAATGTGAAAAAGCACATTTATATTACGGATTGTGTTCAAGCCATTTTGACCCGACAGTCCCAAGGTGTAGTGAAGCTTAAAAATGTCTGGTGTTTAGTCTGTCATATGTCTCCATCCGAATGTTGATTTTGGGTGGTTATCATAACATACTGTGCATACAGCACAGCATGGGAAATAACATTGTTCCTCACAGAAATTGTATTATACAGATGTTGATAAAAGTTCAATAAAGAAATCATTATGATTCCGCACATCAGTCCATCCAGGATTTTGCGATCGCAGAAATGAATGCAAAATCAAGCAAATTCCACAGCGTTCAGAGGAGCTTGCAATTTTTCAACATTACCTCAAATTTTCTGCAGATTTCAAGTAGATTCATGTAAAAAAATAAAAAGCAACAAAAACTCTGCAAATCGCATCATAAAAATGCCGCAGCAAAATAGAGCATTTTTGGCCGCAACAATCACAAAATAAAAAGCTCTCGAAATCCTGTATGGACTGGCATATATAACCAGCCCAGGCATCAAATGGACACATGCTTTAGTTTGTTTAATTACATTTTACAATTACATTGACTACCAGGTGCTATAATGAGAAACAGGATTAAACAATCAGGATCATGCTTTTTTCCCATTTCTGTTTGAAAGCTCCTAGCCAGCTAGCTACTCACTGAACATAGGGATATCGAGATGACTGCTAATGAACCACTATAGATCTTCTGTAGAAGGAGAAAAAGAAGGGTAGATCTGCCTTTTATAAGAACTCTCATACAGGTATTTTTTGGCAATGTTATTACTACGGCAAGATTGTTTGATGGTAGTTCGTGCCTTAAAGGACACATTCGTGACATCACCGCTCCTACTAGTGCCTGGCATTGACACAAAGCACATGAGCATGTTGCATTTCTCAATTTAATTGTGCAGATCATGCAGGGATTTTATCCTCCTTATGGCTATGCTACTGCCTTCATAATTCTCATCATTATTTGTAAGACATTAGTGTGCACTAGTGATGTTCTGCTGATGACCAGAGCTTTGATGTGTGTGTTGAGAAGACTATATCAATATGAAAGTCTGTATCAATGTTTTTCTGTAATGACATAATCGATGACTTGAAGCTTTGTTTAGGGTGTTTCGAGCAGCCTATACTCCATGTACAAACATATTCAGTCTCAAATTCACTACCCACTGTCCCTGTCCAGTTGAAGCACTGTTTTGTTTTAATCCTATACACATGATTAACTGTTCAAATAACTTTTCCCCAGTGTACGAGAGGGGACCCCAAAATTCCCGGAATTGTTAAAAAAAAAAAAAAAAAAAAATGAGTGTTATAAAACTTACAGCTTTTCTCCTTTAATCCCCTTCAATGTACTATCCTTGTGGTGCAATACACTTGTCCCAGCATTTCTCCCATTCCTGGAAACATTTCCCGTAGTCATGTTTTGTCGTCATGTCCAGAGATTCCTGCATTTTTTCTGGATTTCTTCCATGGTGGCGAATCGTTTCCCCCTTCAGTCTCTTCTTTCATTTCGGGGACAAAAAGAAGTCACAAGGAGAAAGATCTGGCGAATATGGTGGATGTGAACCGATAACCACTTTGTCTCTGGTGCATTGTCGTGGTGCAAGATCCAGTTCTGGGTGCACCACTTCTCCAGATATGTTTCATTGACGCTTCCTGATGCACATTCGAATTCTGGGAATTGTTGGGTCCCCCCTCGTAATGTTTCTTGGAATTCTTATTGTTTTGCTAAAATCACTGTTTTTCCCCCTTCTGCGTCTTTGTGTCCTCTTCGGCTTGATCCTCTTCAGAACCTGTACGAGAGCATCAAAAACGAGCCGTTCAAAATCCCAGAGGACGACGGCAACGACCTCACACACACGTTCTTTAACCCTGACCGAGAGGGCTGGCTGCTCAAACTGGGTGAGTGAAACGCAAGGAGCTTAGTACTCTTATAATATTAATTCTATTTTTTTGTAATATTTGATCATTAATAATATTATTTTCCCCCAAGTGGTTATATTCATCTACAAATACTAACATTAATAGTAATTATTCAAATTTTGCAAGTACACTTTTGTTAGCAGAATGCCTGGATAAAAACATCTTGTATGAATTCTCTACAAGTGTGTATTTTAACGAAAGATGTGTTATCACAGGGCTGCCACGTGCCCCTACATTCATAATTGACGTTACCTTGACGTCATCTAGAGAATCATTAATAATTCATATATCTGCATTATCATCTGAAGACGTAAACCCACCAGCAGGTGCATTTGCAGCCCTAATGTGGAGATCTGATGAACTGTGATATTGGAACCACTCCTTGCTACTGTTTTTGAGATTGCTGAGTTTTGCTATTGCACTAAGCAGAACTGTTGACTTGTATATTGTGTACATTTACAAATGTATACATTTGTATACAGTTGCAATCAAAATTATTCAACCCCCATTGCAAATCAGGTTTATTGTCAAAATTTACAGACTTTCTGCTGTTTGCAATGAACAAATCAAACAAAAGCAATTGAAATAGTTCAACACAACGAATGCTTCAAGTGGTTTCCTAAGTACTAAAGATGCTTGCCATGAAGGTGTTGAATAATTTTGAAACTGGAGAAATCATTATAAGTTGCATTCTCAGTTGAATTTGTGTAAACCACTGGAAAATGTGTTGTGTTTAACTATTTCAATTGCTTTTGTTTGAGCTGTTCATTGCAAACAGCTGAAAGTCTGTACATTTTCACAATAAACCTGATTTGCAATGGGGGTTGAATAATTTTGATTGCAAGTGTATTGCATTTACAGGTACAGATATTTGCTCTGTTTCTTTCTCTTTACACACACACACACTCACACACATTCAGTACCTCTGGTGACCCCTGTTGAACTCCAGTGCATTGCTCTGCTGTATGTGAGCATCTTTTTATGCTGACATACAGCAAAACACTTCTCACTGGTCCTTTCTGTCCTGTTCCTCTGGTTAACAAATGATTTAAGCTGGGTTGCTTTCGGAGCCCGCACCAAACAACCACTTCAGGTGACTCACTGGACACTGATTCAGTGTTATGCAGTTGTTTTGTCAGGAACTAAGTTGGTCCCAGACCAGAGAAACAGATCCCTTCAATCTCCCGGGGTGTTGATCAGAATGCTGCCGCTGTGACGAGGAGTGCAGAGATGAAAAATGCAACACAATTGGTTCCAGCTGTCCTTTTCCAATATTGTAACGTCAATACATAAAGTGTGACGTTTGTTGTAAAATAAGAGCGCCCACTTGTGGTCAGAATAGGTCAGACACACAGGACAGTTCCCCATTCAGATTTATTTACCCTGGTTCATTTGTTATGCTTTCTTACCCTCATGCTTGCTGTTTAAAAAGTTTTCTGAAACAAAAGCACTTCCTTTGATCAGCAGTGTGCAGTGGATATAATTTACCATTTGATTTGATTTAATTTAATTTTTTTTGTTTTCTTTTCTTCCTCGTGTGTTCGTTTGTTCCCATGATTTTGGCTGTTGTCTTTTCCCTCAGGAGGTATGTACACCTGTTCCCTCCACTCTCCCCTTAAAGAAAACTAGTCCATCTCCTCGCTCTTGGGTGCTTCTGGTGGTCCGCCATGCTTTCCTTTTCCTCTCCTCTCTCTGGTGTTAGGACTCTTCCTTATTTTAGTTAAGCCTTATCATCAGTTTGGTCTAATTTTGTTTGCTGTCTGTTATTGTTGTTTTCCATCAAGCTGGTGGATTGCCAATGTGCCCTGCTCTCTCTCTCTCTCACTCTCTCTCTCGCTCTCTCTGTCGGTTGATTGCAGGGTGCTTGCAGTTTGGGTTCCATGTGACCACCTTAGTAAAGAGTTCTCACTGTTTCCTGTGGTGTTCAATTTTGTTTATTTACACTTTGGGAGCTGCAGTATTTTCTGTTAATCAGCAGTCTGGATATCTAGCAAACACCTAGCAAGACTAAGCACCACCCATAATATAGCATTAAGAATGACTATATCATTAGCACTTCATGTTAGTGCTTCATTTTATATTCATCTGATCAGGATAGTTTGTGGTGTTCATGCTTAATCTGGACTGAGCGGAAATGCTGCACCTAGACCAATGTGCTTGTGCTGCTGTTCTTCATGCTGTCAATGAAGCAGAGGCGTGTGTCTGTGTGTGTCTGCGTATGTTTGTGCGTGGCCTGCCCTGTTGCAGTTGGTGTGTGCGTGCATGCAAGAGAGTGTGTGAGTGTGCGTGTGTGAGAGTGTGTGTTTGTGTGTGTGTGTGTGTTTGTGTTTTACGGTGGGCAAGTGTCAATAGTTAATGCATTAATGAAAATTCTGAGCATTATTGTTGGCACTTAAACATACACATACACAAAAAGGATGTGCTATATGATATAATAAACAAATAACTGCACTGCAATAATGATATCTGAGTAAAAGACATCATAAATATTGGCTAATTTATCTATCACATATTATAATAATATATTATATAAGTTTATTAAGCCAATTTATAGACCCAAATTGTCTCAGATTTCAAGCTTGCAGTTGTCTCCTTCTGCTGCCAGACCACATTGTTTATTTCTTTAAACTTGTCCTTGTTTATAAATAAGGAATAAAACGCGACAAGACGTGCTCTTATGGGAAAGTAAACCACTTCAAATAGGTGTTTTATTTCTCTTATACCACAGCCATTTGACAACTACTATGAATTTTAATGGAATAATTTACTATTTTATACATTAGAAATAATACTTTTAATAGTTTATGGTTATATTTAATGTTGTGGAACATCCACAAGACAAGTTATCACTTACACTATAGCAACTATAAACATGGTGTCGTTCCCTACACCAGATAAAAACGTACACAACTGTCGTGAGAGAAATATAAAGCATTGGCACATTCTTGTCTGGAGAAGGCTGATTAGTTATCAGTACCGTTCATATTTTAGCAGCCCATTTGTTCTACTGTGGCCCATGTACTGTAGGTACATTGTTTGCTATTCCCCGTATCCCTGTTCGGCTCCATCAGCTAGGCAGTGCTCTGGGTTACTTTCCAATCCCAAACAGTCCAGGACACTCCTCCTAACCCTTAACCAGGTCCCGCTGCCAAATGACTGTGCTCATTAGTGCTTCTTAGAGATCATTCATCGTAATCATCTACCCAATCAACCAATCAGCTCACTATCTGGGACATATTCTCCCTGATGCTTCTCCCCGATGTCTCTGTGTGCTTGTTTGTAGCTGGATTATAGAAAATGGAAAACTGGTTATTCCTTGTTTAGAAAGAGCAGGCACTCAGGTTTCTAAAAATCTATTTTTGCAAAAATAATTATAGAAAATTTTTTAATTAATTATTTAGATATGGATTAAGAAAGAGTTTTGCATTTACATTTACTTCTCCCTTATGACGGATAGCTGATCATGACTGCCTGGATATCTGTATTTATACCATGGTCTGTCTGATTACTCGATTCTGATTGGCTGGAAGGTCTGCGTTAAAGCCGTATATACCACAAGTAATTCCGGACAGTTTAATCACCGTTCTAAATTAATGTGCTGCCTATAAACAGCTGGAATCTCTCTCTCTCTCACTCTAAGAACTCTCTGAATTGGCTACATCACTCTCTCCTCTCCACTAATAGCTGGTGTGTGGTGGTCATTCTGGCGCACTATGGCTGCCGTTGCATCATCCAGGTGGATGTTACGTACTAGTGGTGGTTGAGGAGATCTCCCCTCCATACTATGTAAAGCACTTTGAGTGTCTAGAAAAGCGCTATGTAAATGTAACTCTAAAACTATTTATTATAATTCATTCAAATAAATGTAATCTTATTGTACTACTTTATCTCTGTGTATGATTTAGAGCGGGCAGGATTCTAGATCTAACGACCCGTATATAAAATAACCAACGAAAATTAACTGTTACTTTTCACTTTTAAGTCAAATTTTGCGCTGCAATCATCAATGACAGCTTTAACTTGTCAGTGCTGGCAAGTGACCATGGTATAAGCGGGATAATCCACGGCTAGGTATGCATTACACGATTTTAATGCACTCCACTCATGTAGCGCACACCTATCCGTGGATTATCCCTTAAATATACTGTAGAGGAGGATTTCCAGCCTACATTTTTTTTGGAACCCTTAAGAGCTTAACTGCAGATCACTGAGCTCCTGTGTCGTTAAGCCCTGAACCCCAGCGGATAGTCTTGAACCTCTTGTATTCAGCTAGAAAGAAATCTACAGATGTTTTTGCCTGGTGATCATGTTGACGAGTGTGTCTGGCCGTTATTGCACTGTACCCATTCTCAGGTATGGCTGGACCCCTTCTTATCCCAGTATAGGTTGTTAGCCCCATGGACTGCTGAATGTCTGCATTTTAAATTGCATTGACAGAGTCGCTTCAGCTGATTAGCAGATTGCATTTAACAGAATATAAAAATCAAGTCTATGGTGGTAATAATTAATGACTAGTAGCGAGTGGGATGGGCATGCTCACTGGTTGCTGCTATTAGAGTTTATGAATAACTTGTTGCTTTTGCCCCCAGATTTACACATGGGAGTTTTATTTCTCCATTCACATGGAGCAAAAGATGTAGGCCCCTTAGGTCAGAGTTAATATACTGTAGTATACCATTTAGCAGTCAATGCAATTCCAACGTCTGTCTTAAATCTGATAATGCAGCTGAGTTGAATCGGGTATTTTTAAATACAAAAATGACTGAACCGTCCCGGATTATAATCTCCGCTTTGCAGTAAGATCAGTATCTTAGAATGAACCAGAATTAAAGGTTCTACCTGAAGACCAGATTCTACAGAGACTGTTGGACCATAATACAGGATTGGGAAGGAATGGAGTACTTGGGGGGATGATGGGAAATGGAGATATTTATAGAAATGCTCTCATTGTCTCAATTGCCTGCTCATCTGTCTGTCTTGCTTGCCGGCTGCTCCACTCTTCAACTTGCTGGGTGCTCTGAGGTTCCCTTGTTACGCGGTGCCATGATCAAACTAACCCCACTCCTTCCGCTTCACAGGTGGACGTGTCAAAACCTGGAAGAGACGATGGTTCATTCTCACAGACAACTGCCTTTACTACTTTGAGTACACTACTGTAAGTGCACTTAATGCATATTTTGATATTCCTATATCTGTGCTACCACATTATAGGATTTGTCACCGTCCACCAGACTGTATCACATGATGCGTCTTTTACCAGCTTAAAGGTCATGTGATCTAAAGAGACAAAACATATTTTAAGTCACATGGAAGCAAGTACACTGCAAAAAAAACGACATCTTAGCAAGTGTAAATGCCTTGTATATAGTCAAATGTATCAAGTATTTCTTATTATAAGATTACAATAAATCAAATATAAGATTATTAATCCTATTTCAAGCTATTTGTACTCGTTTCAAGCTTGAAATAGTATTGTTCTATATGAAGATAATTTTGCTCATTTTTAGCATTTATTTCTATCTGCCAAAAGAATAAGAACACTTCAGGCTTGAAATGAGTAATAATGTCCAGAAATTGGTTTAATGATCTTATATTTGGGTTATTGTAATCATACAATAAGAAATGTCTATGTTAAAGATATTTCCACTTGCTAAGATGACTTTTTTTACAGTGCAAAGGCAAATTAGTTTTGTACTGAAAAGGTATATTAATTCTCTCAAAAACACTGTATGCTGTGCACAAATGAGAAAGCTCTATGTCAGGTAAATAAAATGTTATTGTAATATATTCCACATTCTACAACTTGAGGACCTCATGAATTTTTTAATTTCCTAGCCATTGTTGCCTCTGGCCTGCTCATTAGAGATCTACATCTAGATTTATGGATAATGTCTATTAAAATTGCTATGCAAATAAAATTTAATTCAATAACGCAAAATACTTTCAGTCCCACCGTTTTTTTTCTTTTTGTTTGTTTGTTTGTTTTTAAAACCCTAGGTCTGTATAGAGATGGGTTGCATTTTGATCAGTTTTCCCAAATTAAATTGGCTTTCATCAACCAATGTAAATATCCTTAAGAGGGTGCCACAACACAGCATAATCAAATAGAACCATGATGTGTCATAATTTAGCTGGAAAATCTGTTTGCATCACTGTTTATAACAAGTTTTCCTTATTAATATTTCAGCTTTTTTCACCTCAGCTTAGCAGAACACTTAAGATACGTTAACATTTTATCGAGATTTTATCGCTGCAAGTCACCAGTCACTGTACTATGAAGTCGTAAGTAGGCGGTCCTACAACTGGTTGTCATAGTAACGTTTATCAGTGGGTGGCACATCTAGCATTCTACTTTTGACAACAAATCAGTTTTCTGGAGGGAGAGTGTGTGGCTACAAAATTCACCAGTGTATATATGCATCATATCCTACGAGATGAAGGAGAAGCAGTTCCATTGGTAGTCGTTACACCAAGTCGCTCCAAGTAAAATGTTTCTCAGCTTTGTCACACCCACATCTAGTCGCCAACGGTCACAGTTGCTCATGTCGCTGTAAGTCGCCAGCTCTCATTGAAAATAAATGGTCTCCGGTTGAGTTGTCACTGCAAGTCGCTCTATGTTTGAACATACCTTTAAGCAGGGTTTTTTTTTTCTTCCTGTACACAAATACAAACTTTGCATAAAATAAGTGATTAAAAACCCTACATCTGATAAAATCTATTCTTGCACATTAAATTTGGAATCATTCTCACTTTATATGCTACACATGCATTAATAGTGACTCTTCTCCTCCCAGGACAAAGAACCCAGAGGAATCATTCCTTTGGAAAACCTGAGCATCCGAGAAGTGGAGGACAAGAAGCCGGTGAGGTTTCTTCTTGGTCTTTAACTAATTTTGGCATTGGTCTTTAAGTAAAGCTATCTTTTTGCTCAAGACATGGCCCTCATTCATACTCGGGCTGTCCCTTAATTTAAATAGGCTTAGATAATGTAATAAAACAGCTATTTTCTGTTTATTTAGACTGCAGAGGCACATAGACAGAAGTAAGTGATGAAGTTGGTTGTACAGCGCTGTGAAAAAGTATTTGCCCTCATCCTGATTTCTTTTGTTTTTGTGTACATCTCATACTAAATGGTTTTTTTTGGAATACAATGAAATTTATTGGAATACAGTAAAATCATACATGGTATATTAATGACAATAAAGTTATTTTGCAACTTCTCATGTGCTCATTTATAGTAAAAACTGCTCTTCCATCCAGTACAATTGTTTAATCTGAGAGCAAACCCAGCACTATAATGAACACCTGGAATGTTCTGTCAAAAAACGATAAGAAGGTTAAGAGCCCTCCTTATCAGTGTAGGCACGATATGCATGCTATATATATCTCCGTATCTCTAGCGCCTGTGGTTTTGGTACCACTGAACTTAACCCAACTATAAAAACCCTCACAGTGCTGCACTCTACAGCATTACGGTCACTGAAAGTGCGTATTCAACCACAATTTCCAACCTTGTTTGACACATAGATCTATTTTCTTCTTGCCACATTGAACCAGAATTGAGATCAGCTGGGCCTGCTCAGCATTTTTATGCAAGTGACCATAAAAGAGAGCATGGTAGGATGTTAAATGCTTAATTCCTTTGTGCAGTAAACCTGCCTGGAAACATCTGCACAACATCTGGAAGCATATAAACTTTTTTTTGTAAGGGGGTAAACAAGAGGAAGTCTCATCCTCAGTCTGCAATTGTCAGTGCTCGCCATTAGAGGGAGCAGTCACACAGCCTCTTAAGCCATCTCATCGTTAATAAGAGAAAAATATCTCTGACACTTGCAGCGAACAGAAAGTTTTAGAATTTTGAAAAGAAATATTCAGTATTTTGATGCTGTCTATGTTAACTCCTTTGTACAAAAGTTCAGATTTTATTTGCGTCCTATCTCTTCTGTTAAAGCACATATTCAGACGATACGGCAATGGATTTGATCTAACTTGGATAATCAGTTTTTACACAAACTTGTGGAGTCCATCTGGAGTTCCAATTCATGGAAATCTTTCTAAGATTCTACTTTTAACTCAAGTTGTTGCTGATAATATAACTTGTAATGAAAACATTTGTATTGAATTAGAAACGAAAGCACAATAGATACATTTTCACTAAGTGAAAGTAATTAAGCTAGATAACATATTGTCTTTTAAAATGCTTTATACCATGGTCTGTCTGGACAGTCGATCCTGATTGGCTGGAAGGTGTGCGTTCAAAGCCTATAATGCACTGGTAGGTCCAATCAGTTTAATCACTGTTCAAAATTAATGTGCTGCCTATAGACAACTGTAACCATAGTAACATACAGTTACAGCTGCATACAGTAGTTAAACTCACAGCTTCATTATTAGTAGAGACAGACGCAGGTAATTCACACACACACACACACACACACACAATCCCTCTCTCCCACTAATAATTATTTATTATAATTCATTCAAATAAATCTTTTTGCACTACTTTATCTCTGTGTATGATTTAATGTTGGCAGAATTCTAGATCTAATGACCCGTATGTAAAATAATGAAAATGAACCGATATTTTTTATTCTTTCAGTCAAATTTTGCACTGCAAACATCAAACACAGCTTTCCCTTGTCAATGCTGCCAAGTGACCATGGTATAAGCAGGATAATCCATGGCTAGGTGTGCGTGACATGATTTTAATGCACTCTGCTTCCCATTGGGTGGTTCTTTGCCTCCATGTTGTGCATTAAAATCGTGTAATGTACACCTAGCCATGGATTATCCCTTACATATCTATACTTGTCTTGTATTTTTCTGTGGAGAGTATCTGAAATATCCCAACCTGTTTCCTATAATTTAATCTTTACACCTAACTGCATGGTATCTGTGCTTTAGAACAGGGAAGTAAGTCGTATTGATCGTCAATGTTGTCACTTGCGGTTACTTTCTTTTCTACAGTGGAATGTAAGGCTTTCAATCATTTCTTACTTTCTGCCCCCTAGTGAACATGTTCACATTATGTACAAATATGAAGTGCATGACATCATCACTTGTTCACAAATACACAGATGCAGAAGTATAAATCAGGCCTCAAGTGTTCCTGTTGTGGATCTATATTTGATTATTTATATTTGTGCTCCTCAGAACTGCTTCGAGCTCTTCATACCGGACAATAAGGATCAGGTGATTAAGGCGTGTAAGACGGAGGCAGATGGGCGCGTGGTGGAGGGTAATCACACATTCTACCGCATTTCCGCTCCCACCACTGAGGAGAAGGACGAGTGGATGAACAGCATCAAGTGAGTGGACACATCAGTAGGGACGCTTATTACTGACAATAAAGGATTAATGAAGTTAGTTTAAGTCCAACACAATCATCTGGATTTGAGAAAAATCCAGTTAATATCTAAGAAGCATAATAAAGCCATTTATATACTGTATGTGGTGATGTGGACTGCTAGGGGTCACTAATGACTTTTCCTGATAATCCTTTCTGCTGATCTGACAAATGAAATATGATCTGTACAACACAGGTTTAGTGTCTCAGGACAAACACTTTGATGGGTTTTAATTTAAAAAAAAATAATAAATAATTAAATGCCCTTTTTCGGTATGCAGTATAGCATGTATCTCTTATATGATGTATGATCTTGTGTGTGTGTGTGTGTGTGTGTGTGTGTATATATATATATATATATATATATATATATATATATATATATATATATATATATATATATATAAAAACTACAGTATGTCATTCTAGCATGTCTTACATTTGTTGCCACTGTTTTAGACAAGGGTTTATACAATGTTTTTTTTTTTTTTAAATAAATTACTTTTTAAACTGTATGTACTGTACATCCTGAAAAATAGCCCTTGATAATAAATGCTTAAAGTGCTTTAAAATTCTTAAGTCAAAATATGATAGGTATATGCAATGTGCTATTATGAAAAATAAAATAATAACATGTGCCCCACAAACTAAATGATCAGTACTTGTACTTAAACAGACCTAACACTGGCAACTGACAGCCGTAGTTTCATCTCTTGGGTAGTTAAAAAAAATAGTGATTGGAAAGTTTTACAACTACAAATTTGGGGCATCAGTGTGAACCCTGAATTAAAGGAGATAAAACTTTAAAACACCAAATGTTAAAAAAACAAAAAGTGTCCACTGACCTGCTACACAATTGAGCTTGTGTTCATGGGGTGATTCATCTGCTGTTCCAAATAATCCCACATTTTCTATGGAATTCAGGTCTGCTCAGTCAGAGCATCCCAGTGTTCCATCGTGCTTTCACTGCACTGTGCAGTTGTTCTGCCAGAATGTAGGAGTGTCAGTGGTGTGTTCTGCTTAGACATGGTTCTCTGCCCTGTCAGAAAACAAAGTGTTTTTCTACAGTTACAGTTAATGACTGCAAAGCGCTGACACTGGAAAGTCTTTCCAAAACGTTTGTCTTACAGAAAGAATGATTATTTTCTGAATATAATCATATTATATAATATTTGTTATTATTATTATGACAAATAAAAATGATTATACTTTTTTTTTTGTTAAAAAAAAACAACATTTTTTAATTTATTTATTCACATTATTACTATAAATAATAAACCTGTGGTTTGAATTACAGCTGTTAAACTGAAGTAACACCATCTGACTAATCAGATTGAAGAATTCAGCAGGGTTGTGGTGTATGTAAGGGATAATCCACTTTTTGGTGTGCGTTACATGATTTTAATCCATGGAGTGCATTAAAATCATGTATTGCACACCAAGCCATGGATTATCCCGCTTATACCATGGTCACTTGCCAGTATTAAAGCTGTCATTGATGTTTTCAGTGTAAAATTTGACTGAAAGGATTAAAATAACGGTTAATTTTCATTAGTTATTTTATATGCTGGTCGTTAGATCTAGAATTCTGCCCACTCTAAGTCATACACAGAGATAAAGTAGTGTGATAAAGTGAAGTAGTGTTATATATATTTGAATGAATTACAATAAATAGTTAGAGTGAGAGAGAGTGTGTGAATGACCTGTACTATGCTGTGTCTCTTCTAATAATGTATCTGTGAGTTTAACTATTGTATGCAACTGTAACTGTATGTTACCATGGTTACAGTTGTTTATAGGCAGCGCATTAATTTAGAACGGTGATTAAACTGACTGCTGATTAAAATTCAGACAGACCATGGAATAATGTACAATAAGTCACTGTTATTGGTAAATTTAACTAACCTTTAATCCAGGGAGTTAATAATCTAAACTAAACTAGGTGTATGCAGACAATTATTTAGCCTTATATTATCCATTATTATATTGTACAAAATTTTTTCTTCTTTGTAGGGAATTAGATCCCTGTGTGATATTTTCTGTTTTCTCCCCCTCAGGGCAGCGATCAGCAGGGACCCGTTCTATGAGATGCTGGCTGCCAGGAAGAAGAAAGTCTCCTCTATGAAGAGGCACTAAATCTGCTCAGGGTGATTCAGGGCTGTGTGAGTGCTCCCTCTGGTGGAGAGAACTAACACTTGCAGTGGGAGGATGAGACTGGTCTCCTTCCCACTGCTTACCCCCTTTCAATAATGTTGTGTCTGTACTGGGACAGAATGGGGTTTAAGGACTAAGTAGCACATTGGAGATTGAAAAAAGCCAGGACTAGGCTCTATAGTGCCCAGCAGGAACTGTGCTTCTGCTCCTCTTCCTGTTTAAATGTCCCTCACCTCTCCTTCACCTCAGTGTGTGTGTGTGTGTGTGTGTGTGTGTGTGCGCGTGTGTGCACGTCAAGGGCATTCTGCTTCAGGCTCTTCTCTTGAAAATCCCCAAAGAATCAATCTCAGTCCTAATGCTGAACCAAAATGCACACTTTGTCTACCCTGTTTCTATCTAGTTTCTATCTATCCTGGTTCTTTCATATCTCTCTCTCTCATGCTCTCTCTCTCTCTCTCTCTTTTAAACATGTCTTAAAACACACACACACACACACATGTTCACGTTTAATCAGCAGGTCTGACAGAATGTGGGTTACCAAAAAAAAGCCTCTCCTTGATTTCAAAACAGGAAAGACCCTTGAATGCTTTTTTTTCTTTAGTTATGTACAGGCAATAAGTGTATTTTTTACATTTCTATATCCTCTGTATATTCATTTTCTTCTCTTGTCGATTTGATAAATGTCATTGTAAAGCACCACATGGCTTTCAGGAGAAATGGAAGAGGCAGTGTTTAGTGTACACAATGCAGGATGTGAAGCAGTTGTACACTCGTACACTATCTGGTCAAAGTATGCGGACACATGACTATCATACCCATATGTGGGACTTCCCCAAACTGTTGATATAAAGTTGTAAGCACACAATTGTGTAGAATGTCTTTGTATGCTGTATCACTACGGTTTCACTTCACTGGAACTAGGGTGTCTAAACCTGTTCCAGCATGACAATGCCTCTGGGCACACCGACTAATTGCCAGGCCTTCTCAGCATTAGTGTCCTTTCTCTTGAATCTGAATGGGCACAAATCCCCACAGCCACGGTTCAACTTCTCAGAAGAGAGAAGGCTGTTGTAGCTCCAAATGAATGTGTGAAGGTGTCCATGTACTTTTGACTATATAGTGTATGTCAAGCTGGGAATGCCGATGTAGGCCGTGTGTGTGTGTGTGTGTGTGTGTGCATGCTTCTCCAGCTTCCTGTATGCTAAAAGGCCAAACTGTTTTAGAAATAACAATCATACTCCTTTTGGGCTGCTTCGTGAATGCTGTCCATGTCACTTGTACTGAAACATTGCAACAACCGCGAGTTCCGAACTCTAAATCTGCCTAAAACTTAAATCCGCAAATTGTCATCAAATCTAAGGTCAGGGATGAAACCCAAGATAATTTCACATCATCACAGACAAGACTTCCTGTACCTTTATTGATCCCTCATGTCTGAACTAATGTGTGCTCTAAATAGCTTACTGGCCCCTTTTTACCTGCTCTGACAGAGTGCATGCTTTAACGTCACTCTTTCCTTTCTGTGTCCTTCTTTATGATTTTACCAAGCTAGCAGTTTCCATTCTCTGAGCAAAGTCATACATCTGAGCAGTATTGGTTTATTTATCAAGGATGTATATACTTCATTGTATAGTGATTATCTTTATGCATTTTATATAAATATGTGTGTAGCAAATACATTATTAGCTGAGTGCCATTTTTTTCTTTTTTTTTTCTTTTTGTCTATCTTGAAAGTGTACCTTTGGCCTCACGGGTGTGTGTGAGCTCAGTCATTTTTAGTAAAAAAAAAAAAAATAATTAAATTGCAAAATAAAATCTAAACACCAAACGCTTTGTCTTGTAATCATCTAAACTTGCATTATGATTTCAATAGGTGGATTTGATAACATTTCTCTGGATTCTCTGTTTTCCTCCCACCTCCCAAAAACATGGTTTACCTTCAGATTGCCTTAGGTGTGAATGAGTGTGTGCTTGGTGGACTGGCTTCACACCTAGAGTGTATTCCTGCCTTGTACTCAGTGCTCCTGAGATATGTTATAGATCGATCAGGATACAGAGGTTAATGAACATGAATAAATTCATGAAAGAAATAAAAAACAATTAAAAACATTAAAAGGTGATCACAAGGTGGCACTGTATATTAATTTCCATATTGTTTGAGCCCCAAGCACAGAGTGGCATCACAAAGAAAAAGTCCCTTTAAAGGCAATTCCCTTTAATAATAAAAATAAGCCATCTTAATTTTGTTTCCTAAGAACAATCATTTGCCTGTTCACCAAACTCTAATCTTGATGTTACTGCCTGTCTCACCACCTTCACTCCAATAAACACTCATTATACGACATTTTCGAATCATGAGATGCTATAATTCAGGACTCTTTTGTTGCCTGTCTGATAAGCAATGACCTTTATTATTATCTCACCATGATAATCATTACACCGATCTCAGGTTACTGCAAGTCACAATGACACACCAAAAACAAAAGATGAATCTCTACACCTCCGGAAAGCCAGATTCATGTGAATGGAAGTTGATTTAAAATGCAACATGTAATTACCTCACATCTAACTCAATTTCACAGTGCTTCTGTGGTCAGCTTTGTTTCTCTTCCAGAGAAAACAGACATGCAGGTCATGAATTGAATGAATGAACGGATGGGTTATGAAAAGCACTTCTTGTGTAGAATGAAATATGGAATTCAACAGAAATTGCTATCCTTCTTAGATATAATTCATGCACTACAAAGGAAATTAAAATTACATTTCCATCCCCTTTCCATCTGATAAGGAGGAAGGAGGCACTGAAGAAATGTTCAGTTTGATCTTTTATCTGCTATCTGTTTAGATGAGATGCTTGGTTAGGTCATCTCTGAAACCCCTCTTTCTTAGCTACTAGTTATAAAAGTGACAAACATTATTACACATATTCTTGCTTTTACATTTGGGCTGGTTAGAACTGTTTTGCATATTTGTTTATACATGACACGGTCAGTAGGATGGTTTTCGAGAAACCAAGGCGTAGGTTTCATTTCACTGGGTGCACAGGGTGAATGCCTGGAAGAATGCCTTTGTTTTGCTTTTGTAATGTGACTCTCCATGAGGGCCAGCTGTTTCCACTGTCCTCTGTGCATTTTAGTGGAAGAAAACAAACTACCAAGGGTGTGTCTAGGACATCAGGAACAATTTGTGCCTATGTACACTACCAATCAAAAGTCTGGACACACATACACACTGAAGGGGTTTCTTCATATGTACTGTTTTAGAATAATAATAATAACAATAATAATAATAATGATAATAAAGACACTAACTCTATCAAATAACATTTGGAATTATGAAGTCAAAACTGAAAAATTAGGATAAAACTATTTTAGATTCTAAATTCATAACAGTGTTCCCTTTCAAAGGGAACTCAACATTGCGTGAGCTTCAAACTGTGTGAAGTGCGCTCGCATGTGACTGGTATCTAATGTCTGTGTAAAATCACGCCTATTTATAGGCGTGACGTGGCATTTCACGCATCATGTGACTATAAGAAGGCGCCTGTAAACCACGTCATCAGCTTTATTGTCTTCAGCGAATCCACATGTCGGTTGTCTGTGTGGACATTCCTAAAAACTTTTCACTTCTCTCTATTTTCAGGAAATATATATATATATTTCTTTTCTCTTCTGTCACTATCCTGTTAAACAGAATGAGCCATAGAGAGTTCAGAAAGTGTGTTACTCCCTGCTCCTGTTTCATTACAGGGGAGGAGGATGGACACACTTTTTGTGTGAAGTGTTTGGGAGTAGGGCATGCTGTGGCAGCCCTTGAAGGGGCTGACTGCACATATTGTGAACGCTTCACAATTAACCAGCTCCAATCTCAGCATGCTCTCTTCTCAGCTGGAGGGAGTTGGGTTTCGGAACCTCTGGGCTTTGGGGATCCCGTATGGATGTGGAGGAGGAACTGGAAACGACCGCTGCTCTATATCTTGCTCTTTCCTCTGGATCTGACTCTCCGCTTCCGGGTTTTGGAGCTCACGTAGTGACTCCTTCCGGTATGGAGAGTCAACCCACCTTCTCTGACTCCGAGGAGCCAGAGAGGGGAGCCAGTGCACTAAAAATGGAGAGCAGCTCTCAATCCTTTTAAGAGCTGCTCGAAGTGATCACTAGGGCTGCCGAGAAACTGAAATTAGACTGGCCTGGGGTAGAGGAAGTGGCTCATGGCAGACTGGACGAGTGAAAGTAACTCTCCCATAAATTGCAGAAAACTCCCCTTTTTTCCAGAAATGCATGACGAAATATATTGCTTTCTGGGGAAAGCTGTACACCAGCCATCTTTATAACCACACAACGTCGGATTATATCGTGGAGGATTAACAGTACGGGTATTTTGCTATACCGAAGGTGGAGGAGGAGCTTGTGCGGTACCTCTCTCTATCGACGGCAGGGAAATTAGGGCGGCCGGCTTTGCCATCCAAGCTGTGTAAGACCACGTCGGTGTTGGTTGGCAAAGCCTATGTGGCAGTGGTTCTTGCTTGTGGGTTACTGCATACAATGGCAGTGTTGCAGACCTACTAGGCAGACCTGCTGCAAGAGCTTGACAATGGGAAGGGAAATGGGCCTGAGGAAGTGGCGGAGCTTCACCGGGCGACAGATTTGTCTCTTCGGGCGAGGTCGTGGCAGAGAGGCACCTATGGCTCAATCTCTTGGACATGGGGGATAAGGATAAGGTCTCTCTGCTGGACGCCTCAGTTGAATCTTCCGGCCTGTTCGGCAGCACAGTTAACGTCATTGCCGACAGGTTTTGCGAGGTGAAACAGCAATCGGCGGCATTCAGCCAGGTCTTTCCCCATCATGTCGAGTTCACCCCAGCATCCCCGAGAGCAGAGCCCGACATTAGCACAGAAAGAAATATCTCTCTTGGACAAAGGGACCATAGACCAATGTACATTCCGGGCCACCAGAATGTAGGGACAGACATCCTGTTGAGGCAGGGGCTGAGGCCTGGTGATTGGAGGTTCCATCTGCAAGTGGTGGAGTCCATATAGTGGAAGTTCGGCCAAGCAGAAATGGATGTGTTCGCCTCTGAGGAGACAACACACTGCCTGCTGTGGTTTGCCCTCTCTCCTCCCACAAAATTAGGGCTGGAAGCCATGGTACACACGTGGCCAAGGTCACGTCTGTACGCCTTTCCTGGGATCGCTCTGCTCCCACAAGTTCTAGCACTCCTTGGAATCTACTGTCTCAAGCCAGAGGGTTGATTTATCACCCTTGGTCAGAACTATGGAAACTGTTTGTCTGGCCCCAGTTCATAGATTCCGGCATCAACCGAGGTTGTAGAGACCATGTTGAGTGCTACAGCACCATCCACAAGAAAATTGTATGCACTCAAGTGGCAACTTTTTGTCTCGTGGTGTGAGGAACGTCAGTTAAAAACATCCGATGATCAGGGCCGATTATATCCTGTCAATCAAAAGAGGGTGGGAAAACATCGATTTCGTGCTGTGTGTAAAGAAGATGTCTCTTGTGTGTAATGATGACAAAACTGCAGTTTGTAAGCTCTGTAAGCTCTGCACTGCTAAAGTTTTACACCTAAGTGAGCAGCAGTGAAGCGGGAGTTTCGGCATCGAGTCAAATATTTTTTTTGGCCGTAGAATTAGAGCAGTTTTATAAGGAAATGAGCTGTAAGTTTTATTGAGCATCTTGCAGAACCCACCACGGTTCTTCTGGAGTCTTTGACTGTCATACTTGCTTCTTATTTTTGCAGCAAAATCCATCATTATGTTTTGAAAAGTGTCTCTTACCACTGGAAAACTAATATTTATAAATCTAAAACTTTGTACTAAAAAAAAAATTGCGTGCCTAAGACTTTTGCACAGTACTGTATATTAAAATATTAAATACTTTAACAAAATTTTATGGTACATGATCATCTTCCTGATACACGATATGTATCACAATATAAAAAAAAATTAAGCAATTTTGGTTCCTTGTGAATGTGCAATCAGTGACTTTTTACAATGAGTAATGAAGAATTTCTGACTTACAGCAGAGTATGATGATGTCATTACATTACAGTATGAATATCATCACATCATATCACCCTAAGCCATAATACATGCTGTATCTAAACCCTCAGGGCGAATGAATGCCTAGAACCTTCAGTGAACTCTTACAGGGTTGACAACCTCAGCACTGAATTCCTACTCTAAAGTTAAAATATCTTCCACAGTGTTTTAATTTGAAAGCGTCAAACGAATTCCTGAAGTGTTAAAACAATTCGTTAAGGTGGTGTGGATTTTGTTGTCTAGGTCTTTTACATGTGTACTGATGTTAACATTTAATACATTTATATTTCATAATACCAGGTATTACATTGTGGCTTCTCTCTCAAAACACTCAGGAAAAAAACTTGATTTTTGTTTAGCCAGGTGATTAGTCTTTGTGATGTGTGCCTGTGGATCTACATTGTAGTGAATGTAAGAGCGGTTTGTTTTTCTGTCTGGCTTGGATCATTATATTCAGACTAGTCCTGACTTGCTCTCAAAATTCTAATTGGTTACTCTGAATTGTCCCTATAGGTGTGAACGAGTGTGTGAATGTGTGGGTTTGTGTGGTGCCATGTACTCCTGTTACATGCCCTAGGCTCCAGGATCCACTGTTACCCTGACCAGGATAAAACGGTTACTGAAGAAGAAAAAGTGTATGTCAGGAGGAGGTCATTTTGGGCTACCATGAGCAAATCAGCACACATATTCTCACACTACTACAGCATACTTTAACAAAACATTATAACTTGTAACCCTGAATGCTTTAGCTCTTTAGCTGCTTTCTGAACTATACTCAAACACAAATAAACTTTTTGAAAGTAAAAACAATGTACACACTTACCTTACAATATACATTTTCTCTTTTATTTTAGATGACAAATAAGAACTATAGTTACTTTTTATCTCTAAATGCTAATGGATGATCTTATGAAGTAAGTAACATTTAATAAATTGTATGAGAAATTTACTCCCACGCCTGAAGACAATGCAATAGGGAGTCAGATAAAGTTTTTGTTTAGTTCCTGTGAAAACACACACACACACACACACACACACACCCTCCCTTTCTTACATTGGAGTTAATCATACCGCACCTCATCTGGCAGGTTTTTGCCAGTTAAGATTTTGGCCCTGGGGAGTTTTAGAAGAGATAATATTGCTTTAATTTTCAGCACAATTACACATTTACATACATTTACATTTATTCATTTAGCAGACGCTTTTATCCAAAGCGACTTACAAATGAGAAAATGTAAGCAAAGCGATATATCAAGCAGAGAACAATACAAGTAGTGCTATCATACAAGATCCATTAATTGAGTTCCAGAAGAAGCAAAGTGCGCAGAGCAGAGGTGTACACTCTCACACATACATCATACTTTAAAAGAAACACCCACTGTCAGAATGAGAATGTGCATGTATTTATATTAAATTCAAATGAAATACTTAAATACTTGTAATATATATATATATAATCTTTAAAAAAAAATTATAGTACTATTTAAAAAAAAAAAAGTTATAGTAGTATTAATATAGTATATGGCCAAAAGTTTGTAGACACTTTGTGGCCATCACTCTTATATGTGAGCCTTCCCCAAACTGTTGCCACAAAGTTGGAAGCACAGACTTCTCTAGAATGTCTTTGTTTCCTTTGGCATTAAGGTTTGCATTCACTGGAACTCAGGGGCAAAAATATGTTCTAACATAACAATGCTCCTGTGTACAAAGCGAAATCCATGAAAACATGATTTGAGTGTAAGAACTCAGGTGTCCTGCACAGAGTCCTGACCTCAACCCTGCTGAACACCTTTGGGATGAACTGGCACTCCAGGCCTCCTCTCCCAGGAAGAGTTTCTGACCTCACTAATGCTCTTGTCACTGAATGAGCACAAATCTCTTCAGCAATGATCCAAAATATAGTGGAAAGCCTTCCCATAAGACTGGAGGTTATTACAACAGCAAAAAGGGGAACTAAGTCTGGACTGAGATATTCTGGATCAGATGTCCCCAAACTTTTGACCATATAGTGTATATAGTAATAGTAAACAAAAGGAATATAATAATAGTGCAATAAATATCACTTAATATGTTTTAAGTTCTGTGAATGCAGTGATCTGTGTATGAAGGCCAGGTGGATGTGTGCTAGGCTGCCTACTGCCTTCATCCTGAAAATGCTCTTACTCTCAGTCACACTTGTTGGTACCAGAGCTCTTCCGTCAGAGCCTGGTGCTGTGCCAAAATGCTATTTGCCAGATATAAACCAATGTTTTGTTGACTTGTTTACTTTTCTAGATGTTGTTCTATTGTGGGGCAGCATGCTTACTACCCCATTTAGTTCCAGAGAGTTATTATTGTACGTAGTGGTCAAAATGGGAACTGCAGAAGTGCTAATAGAGGCCAGGAAACATTGAATCTACACTTTTATCTAGATAGCTACATGCTGTAACTAGCTAGGTTGTTAATGTGTCTTTGCATAGCTATTATCAGCAATCATAAATCATCAGAATTGCACCAATTGATTATAAAATTATATTGTCTGATTTCAGTATACCCATGATTAAAAGAAATAGTGTGCCTCTGAAAGATTGATGAAAATGTCTTTACAAATGAGGAAACTTAAACAGTCAGGTGGCAGTGTTATGAGATGTTTCATTTTGTTAGGTTAATTGTCTCTGCTGGGGCACTGGGTTTTAGGCCAGACTACATCTTTCTGTTCACTCATTAAAAACTGGTGTATATACACTCCTTGGAAGAAAAAAAAATGGGCCATGGCCAAAATGGCAAAAATATTAAGCTTTTAATGGTATTAACAATAAATCATTGGTCAGAAAATTTGCAAGAATTAAACAAATGCACTCCTGAGACCTCCTGTGCCACCATTTGCTCGTTTACTTTTGCTGCAGTGAACTGTTTGGGGAAAAGCTAGAAACAGGGAAATTCACATATATAGTCTTCTTACGACTAATCTTTAAGGAACAAGGGACATTTTGTACATCCAGACATGTTAGTTTGAATCTTAAATCACAAATTTTACTGCAAACCGTTCAAACAGTTCACTGCAGCAAAAGTAAACAAGCAAATGGTAGCTCATTTGTTTAATTCTTGATAATTTTCTGACCAGTGATTTGTTGTTAAGACTATTAAAAGCTTCATATTTTTGCCATTTTGGGCTTAGTACACTTTTTTTTGCACAGGAGTGCAGTACTGTATGTTTAACTACATTCTTATCAACTTTCAACTTCCTGTTACTCCAAAATAAATCACTAGATAGTAGCCTATAAGGCAAGTGTAATAACCTCTCTACTTAATTTTACTTGATTCTATAGGTTTATTAAATGTTGTCCTGCCCCACCAAAATCTACGCCCATAAGCCGAAGTTGATACTAATCTAAAATTTGTGTAGTATAAGACCGACATGAAGAGTTTTAGTAAGGTGTTGGGCCAACACAAACCACCAGGACCGAAACACAAAATATGTACTCACTCACTTTCAGTAAGTGCTTTATCCTGGTCAGGGTCACAATGGATCAGTATCCTATCCCAGAAATACTGGGTGTGATGTGGGAATGGACTCTGGATGGGATGTCAGCCCATCACAGTGCACCATGCACACACATTCATTCCCACCTAGGAGCAAGTTACTTGCCAGTCCACTTACTGGCATGGGAGGAAATCCACACAAACAGTGGGAGAACACGTCCTCTTTTTCCAAGAATGTAGTTTAATCATACCACAATTCATCTTACAGGGTTTTACCAGTAAAAAAAAATGTTCTTTGTTTTTCAGTAACTGGCCAAGGGGATTTGTTGCAGGTCATTTTGGCCTACAACCAATAAGTCAGCAAATACACTTTACACCCTTTAATGTAATATTGCTACATTTAATTCTGATGTCTTGAATACTTTGGCTTAGCTTCTTAAAAACTCCACCATAATAGTTTTTTATGCTGTTGTACAATAGTTTTGCACCATAATATTTTAGAAGATATTCACCTCTGGAAACTGCCCAAATGTTAATTGTATACCAGACTGTAATTCAGGTTCATTTATTGAAAGTGTTGATTTACAGAGTAATTTCTTATTGTGTTATAAAGCAGGTTTATGCATAATACTGAACGACGTATAGTGCATTATGGATGTCATAATCAGGAATACTATTCCAGAAACTTTTTTTTTTTTTTCCAGGAAGAGAAATAAAACATATACAGGCCAATAAACTATAATAATCCAGGTTCATTATAAAATTATTATTATTAATATATATTATAAGGTTCATTATAAAATACAGCCTTGAGTAGTAGTTAAGTAGTTCAGACCTGGCCCCTTCTCCTTTTAGAAAGCTGTTGATATGGTACAATACAAGCCGATTGCTAAATCACAAGCGTTCATATTTTGGCCTTTAGCAAACAAAAAGGCCTATAGTGTTTTGGTTTGTTTGTTTGTTTTTCTTCAGTCTTCTCTTCATTTTACCAACACTAGCTGATAAAAAAATATATACCAAAACTAGTTTAAATAGACTGTGGCAGGCAAACAAAACATGGCCCTTTCATGTATAGTTTCCACATTTATGGAAAGTCAATTTAAAGTCTTTAGGAAAATACAGTATAAGATGCAAATCTTATACCATTCTCAAAGCAGCATGTCTCTTGTATTTCTTTTCAAACTTTCTACAAAAAAAATCACAAATTAAATTTTAACAAATATTTTTGTGCTATAATCCAGTGAGCAGCTTAGCTTTTTTAAAACTAGGGGTTTTTTTTTTAGTTTTTTTTTTATTATTATTTTTTTATTATTTAAGATTTTTACCTTTGAAATCAGCTGCATCATGCAACAGTAAATCTCATGCCAAAATATGGTTAAAAACAAACAAATGACATTTTCTATAATTTTGGTCAACAACAGCAGCAATTTTAAACATAGGCATAATGCTGTACCCTTTTTAACTCATGGTATTCCTACATATTGACAATTCATATTACATGCAGTTTATCTGGATATGTCTTTAAATAATTCATGCATGAAAGAGCTAGAGCACAGGGTTAATCTGCTCACAAATATTAATAATTTACCGGAACATAGATTCATGAGTAAGGCATTCATAAACAATAGCAAATACAGTACCCTCTTATAGTATTGGAACAGTAAGGACAGTTCATTTGTTTTTGCTATACACTGAAGACATTTGGTTTTGAGTTCAAAAGATGAATATAAAATGATAGATCAGAATTTCAGCTTTCATTTCCTGATATTTACATCTAGATGTGTTAAACAGCTTAGAACATGGCACCTTTGGTGGCAGAGCACTCAATTTTTATGTGAGCAAAAGTATAGAACAGACTGTCTTAAAGTAAATAACACTGAATATTTAGTTGCATATCCCATGCTTGCAATAACTGCATCAAGCTGGCGACCCACTGGCATCGCCAAACTGTTGCATTCTTCTCTTGTGATGCTTTTCCAGACTTTTACTGCAGCTTCTTTCAGTTGTTGTTTGTTTCAGGGAGTTTCTCCCTTCAGTCTTTTCTTCAGGAGATGAAATGCATGCTCAGTTGGGTTAAGGTCTGGTGACTGACTTGGCCAGTCTTTTGGTCTGAAACCCAAATGCCTTCAGTGTATAGCAAAAACAAAATTAGCCTTGCCATTCCAATACTTTCAGAGGGCACTGTATCTTTCTGACTACCATTTACAACATTTGTTTTTTATCCAGGGCTTAATGGTTAGCACATTTGCCTTGCACCTAAGGGGGTGTAGGTTTGAATCCCACCTCCGCCCTGTGTGCACATGGTTCGCCTGAGTTTGCATGTTCTCCCCGTGCTTTGGGGGTCTCCTCCAGGTACTCCAGTCAAAAGTCATGCATTATAGGCTGATTGGCATCTCTAAATTGTCCGTAGTGTTTGAATGTGTGTGTTTGTGCCCTGCGAAGGGTTGGCACCACATCTAGGGTGTCCCCCGCCTTGTGCCCCGAGTTCCTTGGGATAGGCTCCAGGCTCCAGGCTTGATCCTGTGTAGGATAAGCAGTACAGAAAATGGAAAGATGGATGGATGGATTGATGGGTTTTATCCAGATCAAAGTAGAGAAGTGCTTTGTAGTCTCCATCAATAACAAACAAAAATTCCCACACAAGTACAAATAGGTCAGGATCTAAGAATACCATCAAGCTAAAAACTCTGTTAGAGAGGAGTTTGTACAGCAGGAAAAACAATACAAGTTAAATGTTTTTAATTAATGTTCATTAAAGTGCTTAGTGAAGCTGTAGGTTGTCAGTCTTTATTTAACTGCCAGTGACGTAGCTGTTCAGACAGCCAGGAGAGTTCACTATTGAGGGATGGTGGGTCGAGCCTTGCTGGAAGCTCAAAGTGAAATTGGTGCAGAGCGGGGTGTCTTCAGGTAAGTGGGGTCCACTTTTGGATTTGTAGGCAAGTATCACTTAAGCTATAGGAAGCCTGTAAATAGGACATAGCAATGGGGTGATGTAAAAGAACTTGAAAACAAGCTGAGCAGCTTTATTCTGGATCGGTACAGGAGTTTAATAGAGCGCAGGAGCAATGTCCACTGTCCTGCTGAACAAGCACAAGTGTGGCTTGCAGGGGTAGAAATCCTCATCATGCTGTAAAGCAGAACCTGCATGACTGAGTCTGGTTAGCTATATGAGGAGAAAATTATAGTTGGTTTTCCAGAAATACCCCAAGGGAATAACATTTTGCTTGCTGCAAACCAACACACTCTCATGTAGTAAGCCTGGAATCCAGAGTACTACTGAACAGTGCTGATAACACAGTAGAGAATGTTCTTATAAAGGGCCAACCTTACTGGCTGTTTTAGTCTGTTTTGAGTTAACACACAGCGAGTTGGAGGCCTTCCAGAATTATCCAAATCCAGTGGGTAAATGGTTACTTGAAGGAAGAAAGGGAACAGGCAAAAGGGTAACATGCCTCAATGTTCACTAGGTCACTGAAAAGAAGGGCGTGCTGTGAGGAAGTGCTGCACCGTAACTGGTTGGGGGGGAAAACAACAACCTTTTTTTAGGTAAAATTATTTGACGACAGTGAAAAACGTCCTGTGTGTGTAGAACACTGCTCCACTGTGCTCCTACAGATGGTGTGACCAAAAAAAGACAAGCCTAAACATGGCAGTGTAAGCAAAGCCTGAGAACACACGAACTGTAGAAACTCGGCAGGATGAAATACATACCCATGAGGCACTCAGGCATTAGAAACAGAGTATAGTGCATACATTGCAGCTGGAGTTTTGGATAGCGGTGTCTGGATTTTTTGATACAAATAATATGAATGTGCTTGTGGGAGAGCGATAGAGATTGGGTAGAAAGATTGTAAATAGGTGACTCATTTAAAGTAAAGGAAAAACCTCTGTTATATTGATTACAGTCAACAGCCATTATCTGTTGACAATGTATTTTTAGGTGTGGCAGTATGGAAGCATTTGTTAGGTGCTTATTATTTTTTTATTTCATTAGGTTATTGCATGTGATTATTCATATTGAAAAACAATACCAGTTATAATGTAGCACAGATGTCATTTGTTTTTTTCCACTGTTTTATGTAACTTTGTTTGTTTGTAAACTTTCAGTTTAGCTAGACACTAATAAACAAGGAAAATAATGATCAAATTAAATAAGTATGACTTTTAAAGGGCAGACTACACTTTCAGTTAATCATTTGTGGCTTGTGGAATTAATGCAAAATGTAGAACTGGGGAAATGTTCTGAGTTCTGAGAACCTTCATCAAAACTCCAAAACTTCAAAAGTGTGGTGCTAGAAGGAAGAAGTTTCTGATTTGATAGTTCTCCCAGAATAGTTATTGCATATGTTAATTCAGTTACATTCACTTCCTTATTGTAATTATAGCAATCAGGTTCTAGTAATAAACTGACCGGGCTACTTTTTATAGTTAATAATTCACAGTAAGAGCATCGCCTTCTATCTCAGGCAATTCTGTGTGCTCTGTAACAGTGATGTGAGCATCATGTGCTTCCAGTGTAGTTTGTCTCATTTCGGTTTTAACACCTCTATAAAAAACACCAGACACATGAACAGATATCATAAGGCCGAACTGACAGAATGTACCACTTCCTTCTTCATGAGAATGACCTTAACTAAACTGAGCACAATGCATGTATGAGGTGATAGCCAAGTTCCTCAATCATTAGCATGGTTTCCATTCACCTGTTTTTATGCAAATGTTAAATTTATGAATAAGAAAAGCACCAAGCCATAAATTAAAAAAAAAAAAAAAAACACACAAAAAAAAAACCCCTAAATATTGAAACTTTATTCTTGGAAGAGATGATTTCCAAGTTATAGTATTAATAAAAGCTGATAAAGCACGATGGAAACAGTGATGGTTTTTTTTTTTTTGGAAATAAATGGCCAATGCGTGCTCCAACATTTTAAGTTCTCCAGAATATTTGTTTAACAGTAGATGATGGAAAGCAACATTTCACAATTACTTTTTGTGCTGTTTTGGAAATTTGCATAAATCTTGTGAACATTTCACTGGGAAAAAAACTGATGTAAACCATGAGGTTTTATCACTGCAGTTCAGGTAAAACCTGTTGTATTTTCTTTTATCTGCCCATGAATCATGAAAAAAATTTAATTCAGTATCTTAGCTAAAGCATGGAAAATAGTGAGCCCCATGTTGCTAAGATTCTATCACTGTCTTGTAAATGTTTAAGGGCTGGCAATATATAGCTCTTAATTTATTTACACTTGCTGTTTAGAGAGTCACACTGGATCCATTTCAGGTAATGACTTAAGGTTTACTTGCTGCCTTGTAAAAATAAAGTTACTGTTATAAGAAGCAGAAGAGAGCAGCAGTGCTGGGAACTCATCGTTTCCTGGTTGTCTTTCCAAGGCAATCCATTTGGTATGATGACATCACCTCAACAAGGAAGTAGGAGCATGTTTAAATATGAAAAACAAATTTGGCACTAAATATATAACGTGTTCCAGTACATTACTAAAATAGTGCTGGATCTCAAAATTTTTGAAGAAAGATAGAGAAGAATATCTTAAATGACCATAAGCAGAGCTTTGGTACATCTACTGCACAGTGGTGCTTGAAAGTTTTGTAGAATTTTATATATATCTGCATAAATATGACCTACAACATCATCAGATTTTCACAAAAGTCCTCAATGTAGACAAAGAGAACCTTATTAAACAAATGAGATAAAAATATTATACTTAGTCATTTATTTACTGAGGAAAATGATCCAATATTACATATCTGTGAGTGGCAAAAATATGTGAACCTTTGCTTTCAGTATCTGGTGTGTATCCCTTGTGCAGCAATAACTGCAACTAAACGTTTCCAGTAACTGATGATCAGTCCTGCACATCAGCTTGGAGGAATTTCAGCCCATTCCTCAGTACAGAGCATCTTAAACTCTGGGATGTTGGTGGATTTCCTCAATAAACTGCATTCTGATCTTTCAAAAACATTTCTATTGGATTAAGGTCAGGATTTTGACTTGGCTATTCCAAAACATTAACTTTATTCATACTGACAGAAACCCTATGATGGCCTGTGCAGAGGTTGAAAGGTCATACAGGCATAGTCATGATTAGTATCAGTAATGCTGCGTTACAGAATATAGGAAGTAAGGACAAAAGGATGCAAAAGAACAAATCAATTTGCTTAAAAACATGATTAGTGGCAGATAGATGACTAGGAAATAAATGTCTGATCATACTCAGGTATAAAATGTGACCCTGGCCAGGATAATGTGGTTACTGGAGATGAATGAATGAATGAAACACAGACATGATTAGAATATAATGCATTAGCAAGAAATAAAGGAACACAAATAAAAATCACACGGTTTGTGCGATCAAGCACCCCTTACACAAAATAATAAACAGGCAGCATGCATAAAGTAGAGGAAAGGTAGAATTTTCTCTTTGATTAAAGCAGGAATCCATCCATCCATCCATTTTCTATACCACTTATCCTTCAGGGTCAGCGGGAACCTGGAGCTTATCCCAGGGAGCATGGGGCACAAGGCGGGGTACACCCTGGATGGTGTGCAAATCCATTACAGGGCACAATCACATACCCATTCACAGACCCATTCATACACTACGGACACTTTGCTCATACCAATGTCTTTGGACTAAGGGAGGAAACCGGAGTACCTGGAGGAAACCCCCACAGCACATGCAAACTCCGCACACACAGGGCAGCGGCGGGAATTGAATCCCCAACACTGCCAGTGTGAGGTGAACCGCTAAGCCCCTGTGCGCCCTAAAGAAGGAATATTAGACTAAAATTTCTGAAGGTCCAACTACATGCCATTCCTTGCTTACAAATGTCTGGTTAAGCTACTAACATGACAGAGTAGTGACAACATACTTTTTAAAACTTAACAATGAACAATTAGTTTATGGTTATAAATAAGTTTGCAGTGGTTATGTTTTGTTTTGTGTAGCTGTGTTTTATGTTACCACATTTGTCTAGCACCATGGAATCCATGAAATAAACATAGTCTTCTTTGTCCAGTAATCTTTTAAATATATGCTTTTGTCATCATTTCATTAATCAAACCAGAAGAGGCAAATAAAATGTGTGTGTGTGTGTGTGTGTGTATATATACATATATATATATATATATATATATATATATATATATATATATATATATATATATATATATATATATATGAAAATCTGAGAAAACTCTTCCCTTTTCTGATCTAAAGTCACTACTCCTGTATCTAGTCTCTGGTCCAATGGGAAGCCATCAGTTACATAATTTGCATAATTGGTTTCCAAAGGTTAGTGACAGAGATAATACCTGATAACATGGAAAGGAAAACTTTCCTTTCTGCGCATGATACTTAAAAAAAATTTCTCCTGAAATTTGCTTTGCCTTGAAAGGTAGTGACAGAGAAGCAGAAAAACAGGAAGGAATATTTTTATTACGTGTTCTGTACACTCACTGTCCACTTTATTAGGAACATTTGCATCCCTTTGCAGTTATCTAATCAGCCAATCATGTGACAAAAGCACAATGCATAAAATCATGTAGATACATTACATTACAACATTTGGCAGACGCCCTTATCCCGAGCGACTTACAATGATCTCATTTATAGAAGTGAGCAATTGAGGGCTAAGGGCTTTGCCCAAGGGCCCAACAGTGGCAGCTTGGCAGTGCTGGGATATGAAATCACAACCTTCCAATCAGAAGTCCAACGTCTTAACCGCTGAACTACCCTACATGATAGAGGTCAAGAGCTTCAGTTAATGTTCACATCAAACATCAGAATGGGGAAAAAACTGTGATCTCTGTGACTTTGACTGTGGCACGGTTGTTTGTGCTAGATGGGCTGGTTTGAGTATTTCCCGAAATTGCTGATCTCCTGGGATTTTCACACACAACAGTCTCTAGAATTTATACAGAATGGTGTGGGGGGAAAAAATAGGCTGAAACATCTTGTTGATGAGCAAGATCAGATGAGAATGACCAGACAGGAAGTCTATAGTAACTCAGATGATCACTCTTTATAACCGTGGTGAGCAGCAAAGCATCTCAGCATGCACAACACATGAATGAGCTACAACATTAAATTCCACTCCTGTCAGCCAAGAACAAGAATCTGAGGCATGATCAAAATCACAGAGATCACACTTTTTCTTCATTTTGATGTCTAATGTAATCATTACCCGAGGCTCTTGACCTGTATCTGCATGATTTTTTTGCATTGTGCTTTTGCCACATGACTGGATTATTAGTTAAATGAAAGGAAAAAATGTCTTTCTCACAGACCTGCTGTTAGAAACCTCAGCATCCATTATTATATATTGTTTGTCAGTGGACTGGTTCAGATGAGAAACTGAATACACTATTTTCCATTCACAGAAGATCATGCTGTGATAAGCTAAGTATAGCCTGTTGAGCAGTTCATGTTATTTCTCCCACAATTTATAATTCATTCTAAGCACAACAGGTTTTTCATGTCTCCATCTGTCCTTCAATTGACATCTCAGTTAGCTAGGGTGCTACAAAAGAACCATTCAGTCTCAAAACATCTGAATCAGCAACACTTCAATTTATAGCAGTAGATGTAGGTCCTGCAACTGAGGTAACAGGAAAGAAAAGAAAAGAAAAGAAAGAAGGTAAAACATTACTGAACAGCAAAAAAAAATTTGATAGTGTGTGTGTGGCTTCTAACTTTGACATGTCAGCACAACTCCCTTTACAGGAACAAGGAAAATTAGCAAGCCTCATGATGACTGTCCTTACGGTTCTGTGTGCTAAACCTATTCCTGTAAAGTTAGAGAATGATATTACAGAACAGGAAGATGCTGATAGACTGAGTACACAAACAAGAGGAAGGTAATAAATCACTTCCAAAACCTCGCTGTGTGATATGGAACTTGCAGTTAATGTAGTCTAATATGGAAGAGATAATAAAGGATAATAAAACATAAGCAATCATTCAGAGTATCAGATCAGCGCCAGATGCGTTAGAGGTGTCATGTTTCAGGGCTTAATAGCAGATGTAGACCTAATATTGGACCTAATGTTGTTTCCCCTTGGTCTAGGTGTTTCTACCTTCCAATTTCCCTCAAATAACAAGTGACTTCTGCCTAATTAACCTAAGCAACTCCTTAGAACAACTATTATTTAGACCAGCAGCAACAGGTGGCTCCATCATGGGCAAAAAAGAACAGTATTGTATTTAAGGAATAATACTTAGCAGGGCGTTCAGTTATAGGGCAGTGCACATACAGTGTTTGATAAACACAAAATGTACTGCTGTGTATTAGCTACCGTTCAAGTGGTGGCCCAATCCCCACACAGTAATAACAGTGCAGCAGCAAGCATATCCAAATTGTAGGTATACAATTGGGGAGTATTTTTTTTTTTAGGGGGTTGTATTATTTCTGGCCAAAAAACATATACATCAATCAACCATAACATTAAAACCAAAGACAGGTGAAGTGAATAACATTGATTATCTTGCTACAGTGGTACCTGTCAAGGGGTGGGTTATATTAAGCAGCAAGTGAACAGTCAGTTCTCGAAGTTAATGTGTTGGAAGCAGTAAAAATGGGCACGTATAAGGATCTGAGCAACTTTGACAAGGGTCAAATTGTGACTGGGTCAGACTGGGTCAAAGCATCTCGAAAATGGCAGGTCTTGTGGGGTGTTCAGAGTATGCAGTGGTTAGTACCTACCAAAAATGGTCTAAGGAAGAACAACTGGTGAACCGGCGACAGTGTCATGGACACTCAAGGCTCATTGATGCACGTGGGGAGTGAAGGCTAGCCTCTGGTCCAATCCCACACAAGTATGTTACTTTGACACGTACCACCTACCTAAACATTGTTACAGACCAAGTACACCCATTCATGGCAACGGTATTCCCTAATGGCAGTGACCTCTTTCAGCGGGATAATGCACCCTGGCACACTGCATAAATTGTTCAGGAATGGTTTGAGGAACGTGACAAAGAGTTCAAGGTGTTGACTTGGCCTCCAAATTCCCCAGATCTCAATCTGGTCGAGCATTTGTGGGATGTGCTGGACAAACAAATCAGATCAATGGAAGCCCCACCTCACAATTTACAAGATCTGCTGCTAATGACTTGGCGCCAGATACCACAACACACCTTCAGAGGTCATGTGGAGGCCATGTCTCGACATGTCAGAGCTGTTTTGACAGCACAAGTAGGACCTACACAATAATAGGCAGATGGCTTTAGATGTTATAGCTGATCGGTGTACGTCTAAGCCCATTTCATAAAATACATTGGTAATATAAGATGAAGTACCAGAAATCTGAATCATGTCAGTGACTGTTACAGTGCTCATCTTTGTGTAATCAAGATCACTGATACATGCTGTGCTGTGTCTTGGCCATGATTTGATATTAGTCACAAAAGCCATGGTAATATGTGTCTGTGTGTGTGTGTGTGTGTGTGTGTGTGTGTGGGTGTGTTAATTGTCTGGTTGTGTGTGTGTGTGTGTGTGTGTGTGTGTGGCAGGGTGGTCTCTTTTTCTTGTAAATGGCAACACTTACTAGACCTTCTTAACCGAGTTTTCAGTATCTGACTTAGTAATCACCAGCCAGCTGCTGACACCTGAGACACAGACAAAAGGATAAGTGATAACTGGTTAATCATGAACACAGGGGAGTACAGATACGTCATATGAATAAGAATTAACAACACTGATGCCAACACACTAACTACTGCTAAAACATTTATAGCTTTCAAGTCCGTATAGCTAGAAGTCTGTTCTGTACAATTGTTTTAGCGGAGACATATAATAATAATAATAACAATAATAAAAATAATAATAATAATAATAGTGGTTAGCACGTTTGTCTTGCACCTCCAGGATTAGGGGTTTGATTTCCACCTCCGCCCTGTGTGTGTGGAGTTTGCAAGTTCTCCCTGTGCTTTGGGGGTTTCCTCTGGGGACTCCGGTTACCTCCCCCAGTCCAAAGACATGCGTTGTAGGTTGACTGGTATCTCTAAATTGTCTGCAGTGTGTGAATGTGTGAGTGATTTTTCTCTGCAATGGGTTGGCGCCCCGTCCAGTGTATCCCCCGCCTTGTGCACCGAGTTCCCTGGGATAGGCTCCAGGCTCCTTTGCAACCCTGCATAAGATAAGTGGTACAGAAAATGGATGGATGAATAATAATAATAACAAACATTCAACATATGAAATTAATGGAGTGCTTGTCCTCTAATCAGCTGACACTGTACATTGTTTTCAACTCTCGGGCAGTAGACATTATCTGAGAGTGCTCTTTCGCCCAGACTATTTGCTATGAGAGAGGTCTAACGTCAGAAGACCAGCTGTGTTTAGAGGGCTGAGAAGCACAAGACACAGTTACATGATAAGTATGAACAAGCATGCTAAGAAGTGTCATTCATTTTTTGAATGCCTCTCATTACTGTCTTAGTAACACCTTGGAAACATGTAATGATACTTATAGAGATACATATTGGCTATTTTTAGAGTAGTTGCTCCTGAAAACATAATGTAAATAAGAAAGGGGAACCGAAACAGGCTGAGTGTTTTAGCAGAAACTGGACTAAAGAGAATCAGGTAGTTAACACTGAAAAGCCAATATTCCATCTACCCACCACGGGAAAGTTTGACTCTTTTTTTAGAGAGTCAAACAGGACTTTCCATGTCTGAGACGTAAGCACAGCACAGTGACCCATAGAGCACAGACACCACTGACGAAGCACCACACACTTTCTACTTCGACAGCTGTTGTAATTCTGGCAGCTTGTGCTTTTGGCAAGGACCGTGTCAAAATCTAAACATGGTGTGAAGGTGTGAAGGTGCACGTGTTTGGTGACCCTGCGTAATTTAGACTCTGAGATGCCCATTCTAAAATAGATATACACACAAATATTTACCACAACCATGAGGCCAAGTTACTGAATGCAGTGAGTAACCTGCTTACCAAGCACGTAAGTAAGGCAAACAGGGAGGTGTAGTATTTCCGAGACTTGCTGATTAACATTTATGTACTGTAAGTTAATCATTTGCATGGAACAAACGTGTGACATTCGACATGGGAATAAGGAAGGCATGCTATCAGGATTATACAAAGCAGTTCACGTAAGCAGTGTTTGTCACAGGAACCAGCTGTGCTGCTTCAGGGAAGAACTACCCCTTTCTGTCAGTTGGTTGATTCTCTGCTGTAACATATTATTAACTCATTATTAACGATGCTATACGGTATGTAGAATTTAATGGATATTTGTTCTTTGTGGTTCTCATTCTTTAGAAAAAAACAAGCTAAACCTTTCATATGCAAACATTTAACTTGACCTTTTAGCATCTGCCATGGCATTTGTAACAAAATGCAACAATAAAAATTTATTTTTAATAAAACCAACCAGGGCAACTTAATAGCAACTTTTATCATTCATACAGATGTCAATTTGTGATTCTCATTTGACATTTGCAGGTGACTGTGGCACACAAAGTTTAAAAAAACAAACAAACAAAAAAACAATGCACATCACTGATAGTTGATAATAGAAATAAATCACATTTTTTGAATATGAACTGGTTTAGATAGATGATGGTCAAACAGATATCAGTTCAAAAGTTTGCCTCTCTCTTCCTGCTTTAGTCTGACTGGCGGCTATTTAGTTGGTAGACCATCTTGGCCAGTTGGTAGTAAAGTGGTGGCAAAAAGTCTATGAATTACCATTACTAATGCGATTTTATAAAGTTTAACAATACCACAACAGTAATACAAGTTGCCTGCTGGACTAGTGGCTAGCATGTGGTGCTCTCATCACCACAGCCTGGGTTTGATTCCTGGTCAGGGATCCGACCTCAGCCACTGAAGTGTTGCATGAGCCGGTGGCCTCTCAGTGCCACGCCCAAGCCTGGAAAATTGGGAGGGTTGTGTCAGGAAGGGCATCCGGCGTAAAACTTGTGCCAGAATCAATATGCGGATGGGTGATCCACCGTGGCAACCCTGAAAGGGGAGCAGCCAATTTATCCACTTAAAAAAGAAGCTGGAAAATAACTTAACAGTTGGCAAAAAAAACCCCAAAAAAAACCAAAAACATTTTACCAATTTGGCCAGCTCTGCCTGTGTTGTGGCAGCTGTAGCTGGTTTTGACCAAGTTGGATTTTCAGCAGTCCTGTATGTGTTAATATCATATCTAATAAACATCTAATAAAATATATGCCTGTTTCTTTTGCCTTTATAACTCTATCCAGTGTCTTTCATATCCTGTGAACAACTTTAACTGTGTCAGATTCTTCAACTGAGGCGCTGTGCTAAACCCCTTATTCATTTATGTTTATTTGTTTATTTATTTATTTATTTACTTACTTACTTCCATTTTGGATTATTGTCTTGTTGCAGGACAAGCCCACGTTTCATTGTTAACTTCTCGGAATTCTGTTTTTGTTGAGTCATTAAAATAATTAGATGTAGGGCTACATTTTCTTATGTATACAACTTTGTTTATATTTCTAATTTGTATTAGCAACTAAATTGGGTTTGTGATTACCCAACCATCTCGTTTCCATGTTACCAACGCACCGCGTGTTTATTTTTTTGGTTCAGAAAAAATAATCGCACACATATAAACTTCCTGTAAAAGAGCTGCCTTCTCATAGGAGGAACGAGAGAGAGAGAGAGAGAGAGGGAGGGACATGGAGGAAGGAGGACGAGCGCCCGCAAATACCAGGAATTGCGCATTAAAAGAACTTACTGACAGTCTGAATTTACAGGAACTCGCGGGGCGGGGCGTGTACACATGTGCGGGGCGTGTGCACAGGGGGCGGGGCTTCACACTAGTGTATATAGAGATCCACCGGCGCTTCAGCTCACTACAACAGGAGGTTATAAGAGATTCGTTTCTGTTCACAGAGAAACGTCAGAGTCACGAAGGATTTTACTCAGCGGTCCGGGCAGCCTGTAGAGTACTACAGATTTCAATCACTCTTCGGATATAATTCAATACTAAGGACCATTACAGGTAAGATTTAGCCGGAATTGAATTCATTTATTTCCGAAATATATTTAACAGAGCATATGTTTGAATGAACTGAAGTAGCGGTGAAGTCTTAACAAACTGTCGAATTGTCTAGAAGTTCCCCTATGTATTTTTGACACGTAATAATGCTAAATATTTCAAATAATTAACTGTTTAAGTCACATACAGGCATGTATGTGTATGAACGGTCATGTTTACAGTTTATTGTACTGGAAACACCTATTAAAAATAACCTTGGGTTATATTCCTAACTGATTCCCTTCTTAAACATTGACCCCATTATGATGATGATGATGATGATGATGATAATGATGATGATGATTATTGTGTTACCTTGATCCTCATTTATCTATGTAATAGTAGTAGTGTCTCTGATCCATCAGACCTCTCCATCTAAGCGTAACAGCTTCACTGTTGTCTTGAGTAGTCTGTTATTCCCTGTTTCACACCCTGCTTGAGATACCTTACCAAAATATCCATAATATGCTGTCTGTCCTCTTACTTTGTCTTACTGTATGGTTGTAACACATCTCCCCTCCTTCTCCGTAGGTACCTCTCCATCTGACGTTTATTCCAGATTATATGTGTGTATAGCACCATGGTCACACACAGCAAGTTTGACACAGCAATGAGCAGCTGCGCCATCACTCCTCACTGCTACAGGACATTCAGCTCCAAGCTGCAGTACCAGCTGGTGCAGCAGGCATGGTGTCGACTCCAGCAGAGTGGCTTCTACTGGGCCTCGATTAGCGGAAAGGAGGCAGGTGCTATGTTGGCACAAGAGCCGAGTGGCACTTTCCTGATCCGTGACAGCGCAGACCGGCGGCACTTCTTCACGCTGAGCGTCAAGACATCATCGGGCACCAAGAATGTCCGTGTGCAGTGTGACAACCGCTCTTTTTTCCTGCAGACAGATCCAGAGGGTGAGAGGACAGCACCGCGGTTTGACTGTGTGCTCAAGCTTGTACACCACTATATGAACTCACCGAAACAGCCCAAGGACAACTCGCGAAGTGCATGCTACATCTTCACAGGAGGAGAGAAGGTTCCTCTGGAACTATGCAGACCCTACTCCTGCAACATGTCCTCATTGCAGCACCTGTGCAGAAAGACAGTCAATGGCCACATGGATATTTTGGCCAAGAGGGATGAGCTGCCTCAGCCTCTAAAGGACTTTCTGCAGGAGTATGATGCTCCAATTTAAATGACAAGTACAAGTGACGTGATGTAGTCGCACTGATTATCAAGGATTTGAGTAGAGCAGCTAAGAGAATGGAAATGAGGGAATGGAATGACCAGTGTGGTGTGGGCTCACTGCCATCAAGCACATGGGAGAAGGTCAAGAAGATCGAGAATGACTGAAGTGATGAACGTAAACAAGCTAGGCGTAGATAGACTAGGTCAACAGGAGACTGAACTCCGAAAGGTGAAACTCTGCAAACTCATCTAACTTCTGGGAGCAGAGATTTGGTGTGTAACTAGTTGGTTTGAGTTTTGGATTAGTCAACACAAACCAAGAGTGCTGCTATTTGTCATGTTGGGAGAGACGGACCCCCTGAACTCTCTCGGACACTCTTATTTGCACAATAAATTAACATCAAGACAGTGGTCCACTGTTTAATACTTTCAGCAACTGCAAGCCAGGAGATAAGTTTGAGAAATCACAAAAGAACCACAAAAAAGAAATGTTTCTACTGGTTTAGATCAAAACCTGTATGGAGAAATAGGCAATTAAATGAAAGAGGAAAAAAGCACTGTAATGTTGAGGTTTTTATTTATTAAATTTTTTTTTTACTTACTTCATTGAGTAATCTTTGTAGAGAGTGTATTTTGTAGAACGTGAGAAGGCAGTAGTAGAAAGTGCTTGCTTATGAATGTATTTAGATGGAGAAACTTAACTGTTTTAAATGGGCCAATGTCCACACTCGTATTATTCTTGTACTTGTTTACATTGTTTACGTGTGAAGATTTAAAAAAAAAAAATCTGCTGTTGTTTTAATGCCATGTTTGTTAATGTGACTCCATATTAATGCTTGAAAAAAAAATACATTGAAACAGCAACAAAAGTAAGCAGACTGAAAATACTTTGCACATATTTATATTTCTAAGCAATTTCAGTAAGTTATATTAAAGAGCACTATTTTTCTACAAATTGATTCTTTCTGTTTTTTTGTGGTGACTCCTTCAGCTTCACAAATGATACTAGTGGTGCTAACACTGCTAACAATGACTGAAAGTTAGATTAGGCAAATAAAATGTGATTATTATTATTATTATTATATGGAATTCAATTTTTAAGATATCCAAGTAACATTGTCTCTCGCACACATTGACACAGGAACATATTTGTGTAATTATTTAGACTTCTGATCTCAAAGCAACCCATCCTGTCAGGATGAATCAGAGTGTTGATTCAGAGATATTCACTGCTAAAAGTGGGAATTTGCCCCCCCCCAGCATTTCCAGTAAGACTTTAACTAGAATGAGTAAGACTGTCTTTGTCCACATAAGATTATCATCGCTGTATCATACAATAATATGATTTTAAAAATAACATTGAAAAATACATCAATGAAAAGTAGGAAATAAACAGAATGGGTTTATACTTCATGACTTACTTAGTTTGCACCTGTGTGACTGCTGGTCCATGGGATGTGTGATAAAGCAGTATAATTAACTATGACAGCATTTGGCATTCTTGCTATTATCAGTAACATTTAAAGGATATTGTTAGTTATTTTTTTCGCTTTTATAATACTTGTTGCTATACCTTTGTATTTAATTAGACACTTAAATATAACCTGCACTTCTACTTTCCCACTGTTCAACCTGTTGTCAATGATTAAAAAAAGGCTTGTCTATGGCCACACCCCACAATCAGAGCCCTAAAAATGTCTCACAGGCTGACATGGCACACACCCATTGCCTGTTTGTATAGTGTATACAGTACACACATAATGATTTCAGATGAAGAGAGCTGGGAAGGGGCGTGTTCTAGAAAGGATTAGTGCTGCTGCCGCTGTGTGCTTGTTAGCCTTAGGCGGGTGCTCCTCGTCTCTGTGTTGAAGTGGTTTGTATGAGGAGGTCTGGCATGTCTGCTGGGAAACCAGTTAAGGCTTACTCTGATAAACAGTCAAAGCTGCTTTGTGGTCTACACAATATGAATAGAATATAGCTGCCATTTCCCCCACTCACTCATGGCCTGGGACTGTAAGTGGCTAAGAGCCCTTACATCTGTGTTTTAGAAGATGTATACAGTCTGAAAGGTATCGATAATCCCCTTTCTATATAGGATGTTCCCCAAAAAGTGACGTCAATGTACTGAGATTCATCAGTGTAAGCACACATTTTTAGAAGTTGCTAATAATTCTAGTTGTATAAGCCTATTACAAATAAAATTCCACCAAACTCCACAGTTTTTTCTTGCTAAATTACTGAAAAGTCATTTTCATGAGATGATTACTCACTTTTTTGCACATTAATTTCAATAACCCCATGGAAATTTATGTATGGGCTGTTTCATTGCAGCAGGAGTGAGCAGACCTTGTATCACTTCCTCTGCATTTACGTTGCACACACTGTTCTCTTCCTGTTGCTCAGGGGTATTACAGGAAACCAAAAAAAGAGAAGAAAATCAACCTGTTTCAAAACACATGTGAACTATGAGTCCTTTTGATACTAGGAAGCAGGTGTAAAAAACAAAAACCAGAAGAAAAAAAAAAAACGGCTCACCCAAAAACCAGAACCGATTTGCAAAATGTAAGAAGTGTAAAATTGTTACTGCCAACTACTTCCTGTCAACTAGAATTGTTAGACTTGCTTTTGATCTTGTTCTCGTCTCTCCCGTGTGGCACAACAGACAGGAATGTGACTACCTTGCTGTGAACAGGTATTCCCGTTACAGCATAGCTTCTCAGAAGAACCACACAAGACTCAGCAACCAGTCAGTCAACAATAGCTTATTTCAACTTGTCATACCTTCCAGAAATATAGACTTACTGTACCTTCACATCTGTACACTTCCTTAATCCTAGCACTTAATTATTGATATTATAAACATCCTCAATGGTAGGTATGCTATAATATATATTTTGTTAATTTCATTTATATATATATATATTTCTCATTTATGCAATTCAACAGCGAGAGCGATAGTCAAAGTCTCCAGAAGAACTGTTGCTGCTTCTGCATGATGCTCAATAAAACTTACAGCTCATTGCTTTATAAAACTTATAAAACTGTTTTTATTTATATTTTTATTTTTTGTCACACCAAATATTGCCTTTATTTTTTTTAAATGGAGAAACATTAATAATAAAAAAATAATAATTATTTGAAGGCATCTTTGCTCCACAGCATTTCTTTGCATGTGCCTAAATCTTTTGCACATTACTGCATGTATATGTATGTATGTATGTGTATGTATATATATATATACAGTGAGGGAAAAAAGTATTTGATCCCCTGCTGATTTTGTATGTTTACCCACTGACAAAGAAATGATCAGTCTATAACTTTAATGGTAGATTTATTTGAACAGTGAGAGACAGAATAACAACAAAAAAATCCAGAAAAACGCACATCAAAAATGTTATAAATTGATTTGCATTTTAATGAGGGAAATAAGTATTTGACCCCCTCTGCAAAACATGACTTAGTACTTGGTTTAAAAACCCTTGTTGGCAATCACAGAGGTCAGACGTTTCTTGTAGTTGGCCACCAGGTTTGCACACATCTCAGGAGGGATTTTGTCCCACTCCTCTTTGCAGATCTTCTCCAAATCATTAAGGTTTCGAGGCTGACGTTTGGCAACTTGAACCTTCAGCTCCCTCCACAGATTTTCTATGGGATTAAGGTCTGGAGACTGGCTAGGTCACTCCAGGACCTTAATGTGCTTCTTCTTGAGCCACTCCTTTGTTGCCTTGGCCATGTGTTTTGGGTCATTGTCATGCTGGAATATCCATCCACGACCCATTTTCAATGCCCTGTCTGAGGGAAGGAGGTTTTCACCCAAGATTTGACGGTACATGGCCCCGTCCATCGTCCCTTTGATGCGGTGAAGTTGTCCTGTCCCCTTAGCAGAAAAACACCCCCAAAGCATAATGTTTCCCCCTCCATGTTTGACGGTGGGGATGGTGTTCCAGGGTCATAGGCAGCATTCCTCCTCCTCCAAACACGGCGAGTTGAGTTGATGCCAAAGAGCTCCATTTTGGTCTCATCTGACCTCAACACTTTCACCCAGTTGTCCTCAGAATCATTCAGATGTTCATTGGCAAACTTCAGACGGGCATGTATATGTGTTTTCTTGAGCAGCGGACCTTGCGCGCGCTGCAGGATTTCAGTCCTTCACGGCGTAGTGTGTTACCAATTGTTTTCTTGGTGACTATGGTCCCAGCTGCCTTGAGATCATTGACAAGATCCTCCCGTGTAGTTCTGGGCTGATTCCTCACTGTTCTCATGATCAATGCAACTCCACGAGGTGAGATCTTGCATGGAGCCCCAGGCCGAGGGAGATTGACAGTTCTTTTGTGCTTCTTCCATTTGCGAATAATCGCACCAACTGTTGTCCCCTTCTCACCAAGCTGCTTGGCAATGGTCTTGTAGCCCATTCCAGACTTGTGTAGGTCTACAGTCTTGTCCCTGACATCCTTGGAGAGCTCTTTGGTCTTGGCCATGGTGGAGAGTTTGGAATATGACTGATTGATTGCTTCTGTGGACAGGTGTCTTTTATACAGGTAACAAACTGATATTAGGAGCACTCCCTTTAAGAGTGTGCTCCTAATCTCAGCTCGTTACCTGTATAAAAGACACCTGGGAGCCAGAAATCTTTCTGATTGAGAGGGGGTCAAATACTTTTTTCCCTCAGTAAAATGCAAATTAATTTATAAAATTTTTGACATGCGTTTTTCTGGATTTTTTTGTTGTTATTCTGTCTCTCACTGTTCAAATACAACTACCATTAAAATTATAGACTGATCATTTCTTTGTCAGTGGGCAAACGTACAAAATCAGCAGGGGATCAAATACTTTTTTCCCTCACTGTATATATATATATATATATATATATATATATATATATATATATATATATGTTTGTTGTTAGATCGTGTGCTGTGGTGGACAGTAGGCTAACCTTTCAGTTATTTCAGTTAACTCGGTGAAGTGATATGGAACTGTAATGTGGTCAAGACCTGCCTGGAACTACTTTAGTTGTGCATTAACTGAAAAATAATTGCACATCTTAAAACGTCTGTGTGTGTGTGTGTGTGTGTGTGTAATATGTATATACTCAGCAAAAAAGAAATGTCCTCTCACATTCAACTGCTTTTATTTCCATCAAATTTCTTAACATGTAAATATTTGTATTAAAATTAACAGCTGTTTTAAGCACCAGATTTATCAGTTCTTGCTGTGAGATGTTACTCCACTCTTCCACCAAGGCATTTGCAAGTTCCCAATCATGTCTGGGGGACACGTTTACATGTAATTTTCCACTGCAAGGATGATCAGCTGTCCTTCCTGTCTCCTTATAGCACCGTCTAATATGTCTTACATTATGGACATTGCAGTTTATTGCTCTGGCCACATGTGCAGTACTCATGCCTCCCTGCAGCAGGCCTATGGCATGTTCACGCAAGTGAGCAGGCACACTAGGCATCTTCTGCTGTTTTTCAGAGTCAGGAGAAAGGTCTCTTTAGTGTCCTAAGTTATTGTAACTGTGACCTTAATTGCCTAACTGTTCGTGTTTTAAGGACTGTTCCACAGGAGCATGTGCAATAATTGTTTATTGTTCATTAAACAAGCATGAAAAACATTGTTTAAACCCTTTCCAATAAAGATCTGTAAAGCTTATTTGGATTTTACAAACATCTTTAAAATACAGTTTCATGAAAAAGATGTTTTTTTTCTGAGTGTATATACAGTACTGTGCAAAAGTTTTAGGCACATGCAAAGAAATGCTGTAGAGCAAAGATGCCTTCAAAATAATGAAATTAAATGTTTCTCCATTAAAAAAATACTATAAAGAGCAGTAACAGTAATAAATGAAACAAAGGCAATATTTGGTGTGACGACCATTCGCTTTAAAAAAAAGGTAGTCTCAGGTAGAATTAGTGCAGTTTTATAAGGAAATAAGCTGTAAGTTTTATTGCGCATCTTGCAGAACCAGCCACGGTTCTTCTGGAGACTTCTTATTTTTGCAGCAAAATCCGGCAGCTTTCATTGTGTTTTTTGTCTGAAAATTGTCTCATCACTTAATATGCTGGTTTCTTTAATGACATACAAACGTTTTTCTGAAAATAAAATTTTGTGCTGGAAATCTAAAATGTGTTTGTACTGACTAAATGATTAGAAACCATGAAATAAAAATCTATAATAAAGTGTGTACTAAAAAAAAAATAGGGTGCCTAAGACTTTTGCACGGTGCTGTGTACACAATGGGTCTTCAATTTTTCACATACTGCTAAGTTTTAATAGCTAGTGAAAAATAGTTTGCACTGCTCAAGCTATCTGAAAAGAAAATGTCAGTATATAAATTTGACCACCCCTAAAATGGGGCACACTATTGTCAATGCATGAGAGCGCGCAGTAGGCTAAATGCAGGAAATACATATCCAGTTGTGCACTCAATCGGCTGAATGCAATCTAGATAGCACAGGAGATACCGTAAGTGTTCGAAAGACACTTTTTCTTGTAAAATAAATGTCATAATCTAAATATAGTTGTATCTCAAGCATAAATGTCCTACACAGTTAATGATTAGTGTTCTGTTCATGTACTGTTTTAAGGATACAGCACAGTGGTTCACTGCATTACACAAAATGCAGTTGTGTAATCTGCACCTTGTTCAGGTGGTTCAGGTGGTCTTGATTCAAGATTCAGGACTTTCCCTTCATTGGAATCATTTCTGAATTAACTAACTTGCTACTTGAGTAGTTTTCTAAGTGGATACTTTATTACTCTTACTCAAGTAATTATTAACATTAATACATTTACTGTTGCTTCAGTAATTATTTTTATAAGTAGTTTTACTTGTACTTGAGTAAAGTTTTTGGCTACCCACCTCTGTATATATACACACAGTAGAGCTGTAGATTTCTAGATTTGGTATAGGACAAGAGCGAGTCAAAAATATGGATTCCAGTGGATTTAAAAAAAAAAGTCCAATGTTCCATTCTTTGACTTCTGAGTTTAAGGGGATCAGTGGCACAACAGTGCCTCCAGACTGTTCCTCAGTATCTATTAATCAATTACACTAAAATTCCTTGGTAAATGTCTCATGCATGAAATTCCAGAGAAGTACAAACATGATTGCACAAATAATGTCTTTCTCCTCTCTCCTTCTCTCTCTCTCTCTCTCTCTCTCTCACTCTCTCTATCTCACACTCCCTCCCTCCTTGTCCCTCTTTCTGTTTATCTCTCTCTGTGTCACTCACACTGTTTCCTCTCTTTCGTTCCCCTCCTCCCTCTCACCCTCTGCCAACTTATGTGACCTTTGTTTAACTGTTCTATATAAATACACGCCTCCTGATTCTCTTTCTCTTCTGAAGAAGTGCCATATTTACACTGGTAATGTTGCAGATGTCCTAAATGAAGACAAGTGATGCAACCAACATTGCTCCACCTTTACAAAAACCACTTCCAGTGGAACAGATTCAATCAGATTTTTCTTGCAGTGTATCTGAATTCGTGTCCAAGCGTACAAGCATGCTGAACAATATCGCTGAAGACTCTTTTAGCGGGATCTAAATGACTTCATGACACAAACTTGTCCCAATAGATCAACATGCTGCAGGGATACTTGCCGTCAAGAACTCATGTCCGCCATTTTAAAGCACTTCTCGGAAGCTTATCTCGTTTTAGTGATAAGAGTGTTGTGATAAAAACATATGTAGTAACCTGACAAATCTGCAGTAGAAAACGGTTAATCATAATGTAGGAATTCCCCTCCTCTGATGTGTGGCCTGTCGTCATATTTGTCATATGAATGTGTCTCCACATATGATTATAGAAATTACACAAGTTTTTCACAAGGGGAAAGGCAGCAAGACATGAGATATGTGTGAATGTCACTGTACCGGTCTTAAACCACTGACAGGCAGAAGCTGTCTCAGTCAGATGAACACACACACATGCTATACAGTATACAGTATATACAGTTGAGATACTAACTTAGCAAACTGAATTTAAACTATCTACCAGTTTAAATTCAGAAATGCCTCAGTGAAACAGCCCAATCCTACTGCCACTCCTACACTGCATACACACATGCCCATGCAAACATTCATCTTTACTAACCACTTTATCCTGGTCAGGGTTGTAGTGGATCTAGAGTCTATCCCAGGAACCCTGGATACAAAACAGGAATATATCCTGGATGGGAAGTCATTCCATCAGAAGGCACCATTAAAACACACATTCAGACATAGGGACAAAAACATCACCAATCTACCTACTAGTTTGTTTTTGGGAGGTGGGAAGAAACAAGAGAACCTGGAGGAAACCTATGTGGACCTGTGACTTTGCAAACATTTACACTCCGGTTCCCGCTACTGATGTCTTCAGTGTAAAACGTCTCTCAGCCCTAGTGAAACACATCAATCCAAAGTGAGATCATAGCTCTCAAAAGCTGTGAATAAATATTCATTCATACATCTTCAGTAAATGCTTTATCATGGTTGTGGTGAATTATGAGACAATCCCAGGAACAATGGGTGTGAGGAGAGAATACACCCTGGATGGGATGCCGGGTTGTCACAGGGCAACATGCACAAGCATGCACAAGCACACACACACACACACACACACACACAAAAAAAAAAACCTAAGGGGGTTTAGTATAACCAATGCACCTACCTGCTCTTGGGAGAACGGATGTGACCCACACAGACACGGGGAGAACATGTAAAACAATAACCGAAGCTCAAGATTGAGCTGGGGTCCCTGCAGCTGTGAGGCCGCAACGCTACCCCAGCACCACCATGTTGCTCTTATGCTGCATATAATCTGGATTTTAAATTATATGATGGTCAGCAGACCCCCTTAACCTCTATCATCCTGTTAGGTTTATGTGAAATTCTATGGAATATTATTATGCTTTCGTTTATGACTCAATTTTAGATAGGATATTGACTATATTAAGGCTTGTAATGTATCATCATTAGTAAATTCAGTGGAAAGGGCTTTCCCAGAAGTCAGGTGGTGTGGGTTTTGCATTGCTCTCATTGCTGATCTTGGTTAATAGGATTGACTTATGTATGTATGTATGTATGTATGTATGTATATATATATATATATATATATATATATATATATATATATATATACATACAGTATCTCACAAAAGTGAGTACACCCCTCACATTTTTGTAAATATTTGATTATATCTTTTCATGTGACAACACTGAAGAAAGGACACTTTGCTACAATGTAAAGTAGTGAGTGTACAGCTTGTGTAACAGTGTAAATTTGCTGTCCCCTCAAAATAATTCAACACACAGCCATTAATGTCTAAAGCGCTGGCAACAAAAGTGAGTACACCCCTAAGTGAAAATGTCCAAATTGGGCCCAATTAGCCATTTTCCCTCCCCGGTGTCATGTGACTTGTTAGTGTTACAAGGTCTCAGGTGTGAATGTGGAGCAGGTGTGTTAAATTTGGTGTCATCTCACACTCCCTCATACTGGTCACTAGAAGTTCAACATGACACCTCATGGCAAAGAACTCTCTGAGTATATACTTACAACATTGTTTTTACAAATTGGATGTCATTGAATTATTTGATTGGGGAACCTGCAAGAATATTTTCAAATACTTTTGTTAAAAGGATTTCACTTTGCAGATTATCAAAACAGTGTAACTCTTTTTTTGTTGTACATTTGTTTGTTAATAAGTGTGATAAAGTAAACAAATAAATAAATAAATACAATAGTTCAAGGTACATGGCAGATATCATTATCCATACTGCTAGAACATATCATTAATGTTACAACCATTATTTTATCATAGTACACCTCCAAACCAGAAGCCTAAATCATATTCCTACTTGTTAAGCATGAAATGCATGTACATGCAGGAACACTAAGACCATACTTTACAAACAGCTCTAAAAAAATTTAAAAAAATAAAAAGCTACCAACACCCATTACATACAGTGTTCAGTACAGTGAGTTATAATTCCGTGGAATGTTCTGTGGCACCATTATTAAAAGCCTTATCAAATAGATCGTACATGTAAAATGGATGTTCTCTCTTTCAAATGAATTGTGCTGTTCAAAAGAAATACACAGTTATGATTCATGTGTGAACACTGGGAACACCAGTACGACAGTACAGGGCGTTGGCTTCCACTTTCAGATTCACCACTCATCTCAATGCATAAGAAGGCATAGGGATTTCCAATGTATTTTTGGAAAGACACATGGGCCTAGCAAAGGCTTTTGCAGGAACTCCCTGGTAACTACAGCATACTAATTGTTAGGCAGTTAAAGTATATGTAATTTTTTTTTGTATTGCTATTTTCTTGTTATTTTAAAATATTTTTGCAATAAAGATCTGGTTTATAAAAATAACAGCAGAAGTTATGTTACATTGAGTTGCCACTTTGTTAGATCTTCCTTCCAGTCACACTCACTGGCTATTCAATTCAATTCAATTGCAATTTTATTTCTCCTGCATCATTCGACTGTAAGTGTGCCGCACAATCCTGAAAAGTGAAGCCATAACATTTCGATCGCCCCCCAGGTGGCTGGATGCAGTATAGGTCATAAACCCTGCCCTCTCCATGTAATCTAATAGGATGTGAGACAAACTAAACAATCAAATTACATTTTAAATACATTTTTTCCAAAGATGATTTCTGTCATTTTAGGTAGTTTTTATCATGCAGATATAAGTTCAAGTGTTGTTGTTTTTTTTTTTTAATAAGTTTGATTTTAGCTAGTTATTTGATGCTATAAAAATGGGGGTGTGACATCATGATTGACAGTTGTGATTGACAGCTTCTCTGAGCGAAGTAGTCACTGAGGCACCAACGGACTTTTGTCAGGATCCTCACGAGAAGATTGGAGCTTTAACTTTAATTTATACATTTCTACATTTCCATAACTGTTTATTTCACACTGACATAATGAGTTGAAAAAGTTCAGGGGCATGTGCTTGTGATTGATTCTGCAGGAGTGTGGGCGGGACGTTGATACCGCGGCACCACTTCACGCTCACTACTGTGCAGACTCGGGCTCCAAGATGTCTGCACCATATTGGGACACTTTTCTACAATGGGAGACAGTGAAGGTGAGTCGTCCATCTTTTTTTACAGTATTTGTTCGACTGCTACCAACTGAGGCCAGTGAAGGAGAACGCATGCCTCCTCCAAGACATGTGAAGTCAGCCAATGACATCTTTTCAAACTGTTGCTCCTACAGTGTCACAGGGTAGTGTAACAGAGTTGAAGGAAAGCACTAACAAACTCTTCCACATAAATGAGCTCAGCGTTGCCTAGAATTTGCTCTCTTGGCTCACAGCCATAGATTGTTGTGACAACGCAGGATTCAAATTTGCCAACTCCCAATAAACATTTGCATCACTCAGGAGCCCCCTATATTTTAACAATACATTTTGTCACAAATTATATATTTTATTATAGTCAGATTTAGATATCTACTGAGAAAACCAGAGGTGACAGTTGCGAGAAAAATCTCCCTGAAATTACATGAGGAAGAAATCTACAGTGGAACCAGACTCAGAGGGATGACACTGGGATCATAAATCATTACCCTTCCACAAGAGTACACTGGAAAATAAAACAGTGCTAAGTGTTTTGAAAGAATGTTCACTATGAGCATAATGTGAAAAAAAATATAAGTCCTGGGATGAGCACATGACAGTCCTTGGGTACAAGTCTATCCAGGTGAGATTATTATGAAGCATGGGTGAGATTCTTCAACTACCATGTCAGCAGCATTGCTCAGTGTCATGATGTTCCTCACACAAAATAATATCTAGTCAGTGGTGGTTTCTTTTCATTGGTGGATAGGGTTGATGGTGTATAACAATTTGGACACAGAAATTGATGGGTTATAGTAAATCCCTATATAGTAGGTGTACCTGATAATCTGGCATTCTTTTACAGTCAACCTCAGAATTATTACGAACCGGACTTAAAATGACAGTGAAACCAATCAAACACAATAATTCAAAGTGTTTACTCAAATAATTGATTCATGTAATTATTTGTGAATGAATGGAGAAATATTATTAAAAGAAAACTATACAGTGTTTTATGCTTAAGATGACAAATAAAAGGTATGATGAGTATATTATAATGTTTTGCCCATTTTCATGTAGGGTGCAAGTAAGTTTGGAATTGACTATAAGTACAGTACCAGTGCAGATAATGTTTTTGCAACTTGTGTACAAAGTTGAATGGTTATATTGGGATTTTCATTGCCCCAGACCAGTAAAACACTGATTAAGCTAATTACTTTTCCATTTATCAATTTTTCCTGGAAAATAGGCTTCTTGTGTGTGTGTGTGTGTGTGTGTGTGTGTGTGTGTGTGTAATAATAATAATATGAATCCACAAATCCTGAGCAAGAATCCTCCCCATGACAGGGAGAAGGAAAGGACCTCAGTTACAGGAAATTAGGAAATACTTTAGTCACTCAGATAGTACACAATACATGATGACATGATAAAGAGGACACTTGGTTCTTGGTCAAAAGTTTAACACATCTCCACTGAAATTCAGAAGATACTGAAGTTCCTTCAAGTACAAATGAGCAGGAACATTTTTAATACCTTCAGATAGCATAGTGGTTAAAATCAAGCCCTCTTTATAACTATTCACGCACATTTATTTCTCCTGGAACAGTGTGTACCTTGATATAATCAGATGGAACAGTTCCTGCCCCAAACATCCTGGACCATATCCAACAATCTTTTTCTTCCCTCGTACTGCTAATCTGATACAGACATGTACACAGATAAACACACACACACACACACACACACACACACACACACACACACACACACACACACACTACAAGTGGAACTGAGACAGCACATTTAACAATGGCACTTAATACTTTCATTTTCGGTCATGCTACAGGCATTTACTGTAAATGGTCCTGGAGCAAATTAGTAAAGAAAGGTAAAAAAAAATGTAAAGGTACATTGAGGGCATGCAGTCTGAGTCATATTGAGACTTAACGATCAAAGGAAGTAAAGTAGCTGATTCGAGAATTTAGTGCCAACACACCACCTGGAACAATTTGAGAGTTAGATAAAGATGTTCCTGGTCTCTCATACACACAACATACATTACATAGTCACAGGACTGACACAATGCACAGTGAGCAAACACATCCTTAGAGCTTTACCTAAAAATCTCCACATGATCTACGATAATGTATTATTTGCAGGGTTCATCAACTTTCATTCATCCTCAATAAACACTTGGGTCTTGATGGAGCTGGAGACTATCCCAGGAACACTGGGTGTGAGGCTGGAACACCCTGAATGGGAAAACCAATTCGTTCTAGTCAAAGACAAAATTTCCAGTTTAATTAGGTGGTCGAGTTTAGTGTCATGGCACAGTGGTGCAGCTGGTGGCATTTCCGGTTTCAGCTTGTACTCAGGTTACTGTCTTAGTGGAATTTCTGCGTATTTCCATGTGGGTTTCCTCCGGGTTCTCTGGTTTCCCCCCACTTCCCAAAAACAAACAGTATATTAGCTACATTAAATTGCCATTAGGTTTGAATGAGTGCGCCTGCCCATCCAGTGTGTATTCCCATTTTACTCCCAGTGTTCCTAGGGTAGGCTCTGGATTCAGTATCACCCTCACCTGGATAAAGCAGTTGATAAATGATATGCAGATGAATGAATGAATGATGAAAATTACAGTTATAAGGAATAAAAACCATGCCCTTCATGCCCATCCAGTAAAGGGACATTGTAATGCTACAGCATAAAAGTCATTCTATATATTTGTGTGTTTCCAACTTTGTAGCAACAGTTTGGGAAGGACCCCAAATAGGTGTGATGGTCAGGTGTCCACATACTTTTGGCCATATACTGTATATAAATATTTATATTCATACAATTCTAACTACAATATACAGCTAAAACAACAATAAATGTGTTAGTGTCCAAATATTTATGGACCTGACTGTATGTTATAAATAAAAAATACTCTGAATACACTGTTTTCAGCATGTTCAGAACACAAAGAACAAATTAAAAGTGTGCCTCTCAAAATGCATCAGAACTGAATCAAGCATGTTCACATGAACTAAAAAAAACCAAAACACAGGGAATGAAAGCTGGAGGCTCTCCCAGAAAAGGCAGGGAAATAAATACTCCACTTCCATAGCAACCACAGGAGAGCCCTTACGTCAGCGCAGACTGTGGTGCATTCATGGAAACCACCAGTGCTGCTTGGAAAACCTTTTTCAGCACACACAGTACTGTAACACAGCTGTCGCTATGGACAACACCAATGGAAGAGATACATGACCTCACACTAATGCACATATCCAAGTTCATTTCAGTTCAGTCAGTCTGTGACGTCTGCTAACATGCCCTGAAAGAGCTCTGTTATATCTCGGAAAGATAACTAGGTCCAACAGAAATATATATTATGTAAATTAAAAAGTCGAATTACAGTGTGTGAATGTTTGTTTGTTTGTTTGTTTTTGGTGAATTTTTCAATAAGTCACAAAAGGTGGAAGTCATTGCAAGTGGAAGTACAATATTGTGCACTAGGTTTCTACAAGTTTATTTATTTGTTTGTTTATTATTATTATTATTATTTTTATAGTTTCAGAGTGGTTGACTACATTGTTAGAAAAGATTGGCCCTATTTTTCTAGATTATACTACCATCCATCTATTTATCTATCTGTTTTATTTTTTTACTTGTTTATATGTTTGTTTATTCAGTATGTTCAGAATGGCAGCCAATATTGTTCTAAAGTTAATTGTGCATTGTTTCTAGATCATACTATGATTTGGACAGTTAATCTATCCAATCTAAAAGGTGCTGATTAATTTCGTGAATGTATACATTATGGCACAGCTTGTTTCAGGACAACATAGTCTACCATCCTGAAACTATGAAGCAGAGAGTCTAGAGTTGTTGCATCATATCATACTTGTTTAAAAGCTATTGCATATTTTCTTAAATAAACATTCATCAAAATTCAGTAACAGTTAAAATTAATACAATATATTATCTGCTTTTTGAAACAATTAGTCAATTTCACTCAATTTTCCCCAAATTGTAATTCATTAAATTCAGTTAAACTGAAAACAGTTAAACTGTCCACACAATATATATATATATATATATATATATATATATATATATATATATATATATATATATATATATATATATCAATCAACTACAACCCAGACAATGTCAATTTGTCTTAAAATGATATTTCACTAAAATGAACCTATTATTTACTAATGTTTAGCACTTATGCACTATCCATTTGATATATTTATACTTGCTCTGGACTAAATGTGAACACAAATATATTGTCACCCACCACACAGAAAAATCAAGGACTATGAGTTTGAATACAGGGGGATTCTAAGGTGTTTAATTAATTCATTTAATTACTGTATCATAGTCAGTGTCAGCTGGATCAGGAACCTACTCCAGGGAACCATGGCCACATACATTCACACATTCATTCACAGCTAGGCATCATTTAGTGTAGCCAATCCACATCCACACAGACAGTTACATGAGCTCAGGGCCAACACTAACTCTCTCTAAACTCTCTCCACTAGTAGTAAACTTGACATACTTCTATGTACAGTACTTGAGTGGGAAAAAATATAGAGAGACTAGAGAAATTCTGGAAGGAAACTATGACACACTGGAAAACACCATGCCAAAAGTTTCACTTGCCAGAAACTGAATTTGACTAGTCAAGGCCATAGATTCTAGACAGGTACAGCATTCAGCACTTAACTGCAATGATAAACAACATTTTCACTTGAATCAGGAAATTGTACTCATCTTCAGCTAACTTGTGAGTTCCCAATCATGTCTTCATAGTATTTCAGTGTTTGGATTGAATCATAGGGTCAAAAGCAGACAAAAAAAAAAAAAAAACCCTGACTGTCAAGACAATGGAGTTTTGGAGTATTTCGTAATGAGATGCAAATAGAGATGCAAATTAGATGCAGATAGCATCTAACATGACATAAAGATTTCTCTGTAAAATCACAAGCTGCCTTTTGAGAGAGAAAGAGAGAGAGAGAGAGAGAGAGAGAGAGAGAAAGAAAGAGAGAGAATGAGAGCCAGAGAGAGATAGTTAGAGAGAGAGAGAGAGAGAGAGAGAGAGAGAGAGAGAGAGAGAGGCTGGTTCCTCACTACGACTGTTTATCATGGCTATAACGTAAGTTAGAACAGGAACTAACTTGTCTCTTGGACATTCCACAACATAGTGTGTGGTTATATGACAATAATGCACTTTGGGCCATGATCGTGGCACTCCGATTCATGCTGTCCCACATCATGCACAAAAAAACCACCCCAAGGTGCATTATTTTCGTATAACTGCCCAGTCTGGAGTGCATTATTCCTATATTTACTCCATTCCCCAGTGGTAAAGGCAGCTTTAACATTAGCAATAGGAAGACTGCTAAGCAAAAGAAGACATTTCTATTTTTAGTATCTATTTTAAAAAGAGAAACAGCAAGGCTTTGGTCTCTGAATGTTATATCTCATCGTATGCCAACTGGTCAGACTTCTCCTTTCCTAGAACACATGAGGCTGATACTCTCAGTGACATTGCACCACACTTGCACATGTGGATGCAGCTTCCTGTTATACATTAAAGAATGACACAATTTCTAAAACTGTGATCTTACAGTATTTAGCAATATGTATTTTTAACAGGAAACAGTATTGAACTGGAAATACTTTAGGTTGGCTTTGTAATATGCTACAGTTTGTAAGGGTGTGTTTGGATTGTAAATATGCTGTAGTTCTTTTTCACCTACTTTTGTATTACTGTAGCTAATTTCTGCTATGCCTACACTAAACCTTTCAAATTAGATCTGTATTATTTTTTTACATACAAAAACACATTTTTGTCATCACAAATGCCTACACATACACACAAACATTTCAAGAGCCTCATTGGAAATCTTATGATCTTAATTTGGTTTCTCTGAACAGATAATGATTAGAATTTACTTGAATTTCTACTTTTATAATGATGTTCTGCGTTCACACTAGTAGTAAAAGCTAGAGTCAAGATTTAGGTCCATGGAAAATCTGAACGATCAGCAATGAGTCTTAAGTCTCTTTCCCTCCCTCTCTTTCCAGATCCTCTCTGACTCACAAACTGACCATAAACTCATACTGTACAACTTACTTTACTATAACCCTCATGTTTACAGTCACAGTCTGGCACGGAGATTCAGTGTTATAATGTTGTCATGAGCCCCTGTGTGCAGCAGCTTCCTGCTTATCTATTCACCTTCCTTTCCTGGAACCACAGCTGTGTTTTAACGACAGCTGTGACATGCAAAACATTGCTCTGCTATCACACAGCCAGGTGTACCTGCATTAGATCATTTTCCTGCATACAGCCTGAAAAGGAAATTAAGGTACTGTAGCTTGGCTGATGACCAACGGCTGGTTAGCAAGAAGGGAGAAGAAGATACACAGAGCAGACAGTTTAGAGGAATAGCAGATGTCATTCGCATTTCCAGAGCATGGCTGCTGGGCTGCTTCTCTTCCATGTAATTGTCCTCAATATGCATGATTTCATGTTTAGCAAGTTAAAAGTTATTTTTATTTATTTATTTATAATAACCAGAAGATAAGCCAGAAATTGCACCAAGACACTGAATATCTACAGTTAAACATTTCTTTTCCTTTAAAAGTGGGTCATATCATATCTTCACTTTGATGTTATACAATGCAGTACAATATATATATATATATATATATATATATATATATATATATATATATATATATATATATATATATACGAAGTAGAAGGACAACAGCGTCCTTTGTTGAATCTAGGAGTGAAGGGATTCTCTTGCAACACATGTTTTTTTAGAAAATGTATCTCAGATCCAAGAAAAGTGACTCATTGTTAGGATCAGGAATTTCTTGAGATGATACATGCAGTCAGTGCTTAGCCAATCTGGAGGGCCAATCTGATCACACTTTTGTTCTGCTGATCTGTTTCCACCCTCCTCATTGAACACTGTTCCAGAGATTATATATTATGCAATCTAATACATGTTTTTTTAATTTATTTTTTATTATTGAGCAAGCCTGGATCATGGTAGGTTAGAACATAAGCTATACTTTCCCCCTCAAATATCAGTCTGATACAAAACAAGTCTATAGCAACCAAGACTAGTGTCATAACATTTACCATGAATCACAATATAACACGTCACAGTCAGGAACACCATTGCTAAACTATGACAGTATCATAACTTAGCTACCATAAAGCATCAGTGTAAAACTAAGGCAGTATTAATACATTTATCAAACTTTTTACCATATTAACTATCATAGTAAAACCATAGTGTATTATTAAACCAAAGTACAGTACAGTAAAGCCATTAATATCAGAATGAGTAATATCCTTGAGTGATTATTTGAAACTGCATATGTTCCTCACACAGCATGAAGTCATTTAGAAGATACCCATTTAAAGATCAGAAAGAAAAGCAATACTTGGTTCTCTTGCTTAGAATGAGGAAACCCTTCCTGTGCACTCATTTGCTTTTAACAGGAAGTGACATACAGGGAGACTCTTGTGAAATTACTGTAGTGTGCCAAGACACCTACAGCAAAGCATGCCTGGCTTCCTCTGGTAGTAGATTTGAGTAAGCTGTACATAGCTGTATAAAGTTGTGTGGTATTTCTGGTGATAGAGACGTGGTGACTCAGAGGTGACATAAAGGTGGCTGGTGTGACGAGATTCGGGTTAGTTTTGGTAGTAGTAATCAGGTAACTGTGATAATCAGTATGTGTATGCATCTGCCCACTTGTTCTGTCTGCTATCAGTGGGTGGCTAACACTAACACAACGACACCGCAGCAATGGCTAACATGTAGAAGTCTACTGGAAAGTCCTGAGAGCTTTGTGTCAGATAAAACTGAAGCCTCCTACTCACAAACCTCTTAACAAACACACACACACCCTCCCCTCACACACAAAGAAAAGGGGGAAAAACAGTACACAGTACATTTTATATATATATATATATATATATATATATATATATATATATATATATATATATGTGTGTGTGTGTGTGTGTGTGTGTGTGTGTGTGTGTGTGTATATATATATATATACAGTACAGTGTGTGTGTGTATATATATATATATATACACACACACACACTGTACTATTGGTCATATATATATATCCATCCATTTTCTGTACCACTTATCCTTACTGGGTCGCGGGGAACCTGGAGCCTATCCCAGGGCACATGGGGCACAAGGCAAGGGACACCCTGGATAGAGATTGCACAAATTTGATCTGCATGGGAGGCGTGTCAGGAAAATGCCTTTGCAAGACTACAGTTTGCCAATGAGCATATAGGTAAAGATCAGGCCTTTTGTAATAATGTGCTCTGGACAGATGAATCAAAGATAGAGTTTGGCTACAGTAGCAGCAGACATGTTTGGTGCAGACCAAAGACAACTTTTCAGCAGAAGCACATCTTATCAACTGTGAAGCACGGTGGCGGAAATGGTATGGTTTGGGGTTGCTTCGCTGCCTCAGGAACTGGACAGCTTGCATTCATTGATCCAACTAAGAGTTCTGCATCATATCAAAGAGTGCTTGAAGATAATGTGAGGCCATCTGTCTGAGTCCGAAAGTGGACCTTTCAACAGGCTAATGATCCTAAACACACTAGCAAATCCACCAAGGAATGGCTAAAAAAGGAGAAATTGGTTATAGAATGGCCTTGTCAAAGCCCTTAATTGAATCCCATTGAAATGTTGTGGGGGGATTTGAAACGGGAAGTACATGCAAGAAAACCTTCAAATATCTTGCAATTGAAAGAATATTGCATGGAAGAGTGGTCAAAAATTCCAGCAAGCCTGGTGGACAATTATGCAAAACGCCTACTAGAAATTATTTCTGCTAAAGGGGGCAATACTAGCTTCTGAAGCCAAGGGTGTAGTTCCACAGAAGAATATCACATCTATTGATATTTCTGTGAAATATATGATAGAAAAAGTAAATTTTCCTTGTTTTGTTTTGTTTAAGTATATCAACTTTATTAATAGGCACTGTTTCAAAGAGGATAATGTTTGCTTTTCCAAATATGTCAAAAAAGCCAAAAAAAAAAAAGAGAGCCTGATTTCAACTGTTTTTGTGTATATTTCATACTAAATTGTTTCAGAAATTATTTACTTAAGCAAAAAATTTTATCCAATACCAACTAGGCCTGTGTGAAAATGTATTTGTCCCCATACTTATTAATTCCCCAAATGTATGAAACTGCATTCTTAATTCCCCAAATGTATGAAACTACATTCATAATGGGGTTCAGCTTGAAGGGTTACAAAGGCTCTGGCACGCCAAAGGACCATATTGAGAGCCATTATCTCCAAATGAAAAAACTCGGCACAGTAGTGAACCTTCCCAGAAGTAGCCCAACTTCCAAAATTCCTCCAAGAGCACAACAACTACTCATCGAGGAAGTCATGAAAGAGCCAAGGACAACATCAAAGGAACTACAGGCCGTTCTTGCATCAATAAAGGTCAGTGTTCATGACTACACTATCAGAAAAACACTGGGCAAATATGGCATTCATGGAAAAGTGGCAAGGTGAAAACCACTGCTAACCCAGAAGAACATTAAGGCTCATCTGAATGATCTGAATGATGAGCAAATGGTAGCACAGGAGGTCTCAGGGGTGCATTTGTTTAATTGTTGTTAATATAACCAATATTTTATTGTTAAGACCATTAAAAGCTTAATATTTGCCATTTGGGGCTTGGCCCATTTTATATATTTTTTTTGCCCAGGAGTGTAATAGAAGAAAAATCAACCGTACGGCAATTTAAAGTTGTTAGAGTTTGTTTATTGTGCTGATTTTACTGTGTAGGTGTTGAGGGTGAAACCCCACTGAAAACCCACACCTAACCATGCATGCTCCCTGTTTCCTGGAAATAAACTTTACAGCGCTGCCTTGATGTACTTCTCTGAAGACCTTTATGAATAAACCCCAAGACTTTCCCACAACAAACACTTTCTTAGCACTGTTGGAGATGTAGTATATCAAAGAGAGCCAATTCTTGTTAAAAATAGAATTAATTTCCTAACAACAAATTTAGAAGAATGCCTTAGAAAGGTTGGAGCACTGTAGAAGAACTGAATCTAATGGTATATCTGGATAGTTTTCAAGAACATTTGTTCTTTGAATAATCAATGACCTGAATATCCATTTCTAGAACTTTCACTGAAGGTGCAATCACAACTAAATCCCAAGTGTTGAATTAACACCTAGTGTTGAATTAACTCTTTCAGTGTTAATTTGTGTGCAATTGGACATGAATAAACACTGTATAGGTGTTATTTCTTCACTGTGGATTTTACTGTGATGATGTTGCGATCTGGTGTCTGGCATTTAATGATCTTGATGTTCATGAAATTACCTTAAAATGTGCTTAATGTGTAGCTAAAATATGGGAACAATGAGAGAAACAGTAGATTCAGTTTGGTTCAATTTTAATTTTATTTGTATGTTACATTTTACAACAGACATTATCATAAAGCTTTGTTGAATGGATGAAAAATTACTTTTATCCATTGTACACACTGGCAAGTAAACCTATTACTCAGGAATTAACTAGGAATTAAGTGTCCTGATGGAATACAGTGCAGTACAGTTCACTGAGACCCCTCAGCCATAAAGTACCCTTTGTAACCTTTATTCAGTGTAATTATGAAAATGAGCTTTTATCAAAACTGTACTGTTTCTCTTTTCCAGGAAGTGCCTACCTACAGTAGAATTTCTTTGGTAAATCATAAGTTACATACATAGAGTCATTTAAATTTATTTTCATCAGAGCATAAAGCAGCATCACTCAAGCATGTTGCACACACAGACCAACTGTTTTCAGAATCCTGTAGGTAAATAAATAAGATGCACTCTTATTAAAGAAGGCAAGGCAAGTATAGTCATATAGTCAATATAGTCATTAGGATGCACACAAGCAATCAAATTTGATATTTTATGAATGACTTTGAGTTGTGTATGTGACAACAACATACAACATGCAACTTTCCATGAGTGAGTCACTAGTAAAAGAATTAACTAAAGACAGATGCTGTATTTGGCTACGCATAACATTTTCCTTGAGCATACACTATGAATGCCCCAGCTGATCTACCTCTTCCTCATTGTAATCTTTTACAGCCATCAGTCTCTGTCTGTACAAACAGGTACTACCCCGTCAGCTGCAGCATGTAATATGATATGAAGTTAGGGAATGAGGAATGAATAGTAAGTCCCCACTGTGAAAGTGCTGAAGATCACTGCAAGAGTGACTTGGTTGTTCCTTGGCAAAACTGTGGCTAGCCAATCAACACTCATTCATAAGTTAATCATGTCTAGAAGTTTCCATAACATCCAAAGTCTGCAAAATGTTTAGTCTTAAAGACATTGCCAAGTCTTATTTGTATACAGTGAGGATATGTTAACTAACAGGGATGAGTAAACTGCCTTTTGTATAAACTACAGACTTAAGCTGTTATGTACAATCATAGAGAATGAGCAGTGTCTAAACCAGTGATCATTTCTAGCCTAAATTTGTCAGTTTGTTGTTTCAACTCGCCAGCAATACATCAAGGTTTAGAAACTTGGTACCATAAGCCTGGAAGTCATAATGTCATTCGATTGATTCATCATTGCACCTCAGTGTCCCCCTTCTCTTTCCAAATAAGAACTATGTGGACCCACTTCTTGGGAAGTGCAGAATTTTTATTCTTTTCTGTTCTGTAAACTGAAGCACCTTCTTGCTAATATGGTAACTGATAGTTGCCAAAAGCTTGCTTCCATGAAAGCTAGCTATGGAGTTCCCAAGAACATATTTTAAGGTTAGTGATAGGGTTCACTTGGACCAATGACTCATATCAATCTCTGTTGGAGGCTGATAGCGAAACTCATTCCAGGAACTCTGAAGCTCTGCTTCAGTTTCCAAGTGCTAACCACAGCCAAGGTGACTGTGCTGTATTAAGTTAGTGGCTTCACACTTTTCTGTAGTTAGACTTGTACCTGGTAATGTGAAGTACAAAGAACAAATACAGTAGGTCACAGAGCAGAGGCATACAGCAATGGGCTCCAAGTCCCAGAACTACCAAGAACTAAATTTCACAATCTATCTAACCAATCGTATTTTTAAAAAGCTGTTCAGAGAATCATCGTATGAAGTTGCCATAAGGAATCATAACAAACATTAACTAGTTCTAATAAACATCCAAGTCACATATTGCCATACAAACATTTGGGGGGTTAGGTTAAGGTTAAAAGTTAACCTTTTATAGGTAAACAGTCTTTTTACAGGAACACTTGAAGATACAACCTTTCCAATGAAAAAACCTTTTCACTGCTGGAAATTCATTAATGCAGAGTTCTTTGCTGTTAAGATACTGCCAAAACAAAACCTTGAATCCTTGGAAAAAAATCTTGTATTTTGATTATCATCTGCTCCTCCTCTTCCACCAATGTTGCAAATGATCTATATGGAAAAGTTTATTTCTCTTCCCTTCCTGGAGTTTATTTTTCAGGGGTAACAATGTTGGCAAGCATTAGGCCAAGGAATTATTTTGTCTTCCATTTACCATATCAAGTACACAGGCCATTGCCTTCAAAACAGTACATTCTTTAAGGTGTGCTACCTCATTCTACACATGTCAAAGATCTGGTCCACAGCCTCATTTCATTTAGCTCACATAAATTGAATTAATTAATAAATTTCAGTGAGAGGCGGAAATACACAAATTAAAATTACAATTGGGGGGCACAGTGGCTTAGTGGTAAGCAATGTTTGCCTCACACTTCCAGCATTGGGTGTTCAATTCCCACCTCTGCCCTGATTGTGCAGTGTTTGCATGTTCTCCTCGTACTTCAGGGGTTCCCTCCGTGTACTCTGGTTTCCCTCCCAGTCATTCAACTGACTGACATTTCCAAATTGTCTGTACTGTATGAGTGTGTGTGCGATTGTCCCCCGTCCCCTGGGACGGTCTTTCCATATTAATAACATTGCCATTAAATACCTTTAGAGTCCATACCGCATCAGACTGTATGAGCCAGGTTTTCTTAGCTCCAAGTAAGGGATTGATAGAGCACACACACAAAAAAAAAACAGATAGCGAGGCTTGGCCCACCACAGAGCAGTACTGTTTGTTACATGAATTAAAGATGTATTGTGATTTATTTATTATTTTGGGGGGCTATTTTAGTTATTATGTAATGTAAGCATGTAGTCGATTTTAATATATACAGTAGCAGTAGGCTAAAGTGCTGTTTAACATTGAAAGGAGCGTACCATATACCCTGCCTGTGGTGTCTCATAAAAGCAACTTCTGCATCACATCTCCATGAAGGAAAAAAATACAGTCTGATACTTTTCAGAGAAAGGAATTTGTCATTTTGAACATTTGTGTACTAAAACCTTCTTTGATTATGCCGATGTATGATACATGGACAAGTTATACTGCACAATATCCCTTCAAATTGTAGACAATTCATTATTTGGCAAGTAATAAGCTATTAGATTGATTAAGATTACATTTGTTAATGTAAAGCGTTGATTTACACTTGGGAATGAGAGTGATTTAGCTGTTTTTCCTCCATTAGATAGATAGATGACCAACCATTGGAATTTCTATCAGAGATACGGCCGTCACCATCACATTTGTGAATCTGCAGGATGTGTGAGCTTGTACTACGATGGAGCTGTGCAGCTTCATTATGACAGCTTCATTATCGCAGCTTCATTAGGCAGCAGATGCTTAGTCACTAAGGGAAAGATCTCCTTTTTCGATAATATAAGTTTCCACCATGTCTTCCACCAGTTATAGGAGTTTGCATTGTGTAATCGACTCAGTTAGCTTAATTAGCTATTTAAAGGCTGTTAAGAGAGGATTTCTCTTTAATCAACACAAACAGACCAGGTTAATTTAAACATTAAAACATATAGGCTAATCACATAGGCTATAAGAAGCTAGGTGCTTTTAGACTGAAAATGAAAGAAAATGTGCCTGGCAAAAAGTTAGTAATTTTAATATGAAATTACTTGTTGGTAGCAGGTTTGTTTTGCATCAAGGTGCTCTTTGATCCTGCAAATTTGCAAACATTGTAAGTGTGAGCCAACAGGAGGGTGGATTATGGTGGCTTCTGTCTTTAAAAATGTAGAAACTGGTCATTTTTACATATTATTAAGTAACGGTCACACACTGGACCAGTCCTTGGATTGGGCAGTATAAATGACATCAGGCCTCTGAGTTAGCAGTAAATGACAGTAAGCAGTAACACTGACAGCAACATCAAGATTCTCCAGGATCACTTATATAAATTTTGCTAATTTATCATATTTATCAGTATAATTTTATATGGTCAGAAATTAAATAGACTTCAATAGTATAAAATAAACAATTGTCAGTTTCTTAAACTCATTAAATATTAGGACAATGACTGAAGCATGTCAGTACTACCAAGTTCCGAAAAGCCTCAAAAACATTTTGGGCTTATTTTGGATAATTTGTACAAAAATGACACCGTAAAGGATTATTAAAAGGGATGTGGGAAGATGTGGGAAGGTGTTTTACATTTCACTGTGATGTGCACTATGACATCACACCTGAATGATAGACAACAGAGAATGTGTGTTGATTCCTTAAGAAATACTGTCTGAGGAAGAGTACTGTTGTACAGAATATCAGCACAGCTGTGATTTGGCCATAGTCATAATCACATATTCAGTACAACAGCACAATTGTGAGTGTGATCTTGCTTTTATACAAAAGTTCTATAAAGCAGAAATTTATATATAGTAACCAATATCTCAGACACAGTATGGCCAAATATTTTGTTTATTTTTGTTTTGTCAGCAAATGCTGACACACAGACTGACTCATAGCTTGCAGAAAGTGTAGTAACAGTTTCAATGTAAAGAACTACAAACAGTGTAAATATACAAACAGTGAAATATCCCAGTGCTGTTATACTAAATATCAGGACTCTTGGAACACTGCTTGTCCAATCAAAGTAGTGGGCCAAAATGGGCTGTTAAGTTATAAACATAAGGAATAATTGATGGTGGGCTGTTGAATTACTAGAAAATTATGCACACCCTGAGGTGGTAATGCGGCCACGATGCCAAGCGAATTGGCTGTTACACCTCAGGTGTGCATTAATTTATAATAATTCAACAGAGCGGAGTCAATTATTTCACTTATACCACAGTTAGTACACCTCAAGATATTGTTCAGATGTTTGATTTCAAGACATTTGTCAGGTATTTGTCCTTAAAACGCTCTTGTGTTTGGAACTAAATGCCATCTCAAACCTCCACTGATAATTCCAAAATGTCATTTTAGAGCTAGTAATGGAGGCTTGGGTCATTGATATGGAGTTATTGGAGAGAGAGAGAGAGAGAGAGAGAGAGAGTGAGTGAGCGGGCGAGTGAGAGAGAGATTACAGTGTTTTTTGTTTCATGCTGATAATATAAAAATAGAACATATAAATAAATAAATATTGATAGGCCTACTTGTTCACAGGGTTTTCAGGGGTTTTTTTTTATTATTGTAGAAACTACAACGAACAAATGAAAAAATAAATATTGATATTTGATACTCACTAGCTTTTCTGTCTCATTACTGCAATCACACGTGCTCTCGTTCTTTTTTCTTGCTCTCTCTCTCTCTCTCTCTCTCTCTCTCTCTCTCTCGCTCGCTCTCCAATAGCTGCATATCATTGGCTCAAGCCTCCATTTCACATCGTGGCCGCATTGCCACCTCGGGTGCGCATTATTTTTCTAATAATTCAGTGGCCAGTCATAAATTATTACTTACTTATTTCTGGAAAATCTAAATTGTCATTTTCTCTGTTGTTACATCTGTGTGCTGTGGTGGACAGTAGGCTAACCTTTCAGTTCAGTTAACTTGGCAAAGTGATATGGAACTGTAATATGGACTGGAACTACTTTAGCCGTGCATTTACTGAAAAATAATTGCACACCTCAGAATATCTGTCAGCCAATCAGAATTGAGAATTCAACAGCGCTGTGGTATAAAATGATATACACCATAGCACAGTTAGTTTATGAATTCAAAAGGTGCTGGTTAATTTGCTATAACAGCACAAGACTTATAACAGTTACAATTGTAACATAAATTATTAGTTAATATTGATGCATAATTAAGAGTGTATAATCGTTAATAAGTTTCCTGTAAGGAGAATATAATTAAACATCTATGGAAAGAGTCATGAGTGTATATGTCAGTAAGTTTCCAGATTACATGTAGCTATATATATATATATATATATATATATATATATATATATATATATATACAGGCATTCCCTCACAAGTCTCCTGGTAATGAAACAAAAAAAACACAGCTTCTCATGTTACTGAGAAACCATGCAAGTGAAAAGAAGTGTGTACAAACAATATGCTCAATGGAATCAGTACAAGTGTGTTATGTGGCCTAGAAAACCCATTTGGAAAACTGTGGTCTGGTGTGCTTGTCTGCTTATTTATAAATGGGCCTTGTTAGTCTTTTTATAGACACTCCCCAACCCTCCTTGCACTTTCATTCACATGTCACATTTTCCCTGCTTCTACATTTCTATTAGGGTTTCTGTGTAGTTGTGTACTGACTGCTTTGTCATATATGAAAATGGAGAACCAAAGTTCAATGAAAAATGTTTAGAAGATGAAAAATACCAGAACTAGTCGGCACCAACAAGCAACAATTTTGAAGCTGGATACAAAATGTGTCTAGACATTCTAGTTAAGTACAGTGGGGATTAAGGAAGTCAATTATCACTTGAAATCTGAGAAGCACCAGCATTTTACTAGCAGGCTAGATAATTCTAAGGAGGCCATGAATCAGTGTCATGCGCTCTGGAAAGCAGCCAAAAAATACATTTTGACTCAAAATTTTTTCTGACCTTGAATCGGTGTATGTCTAAAAAGGCTTCTTGTGTGTGTGTGTGCGTGCGTGTGTGTGTGTGTGCGTGCGTGTGTATAAAAGAAGAGAAGCCTACGTGTGTGGCCAACCCAAAAGTGTATTATTGGCCATTGCCATGGAGACCAACTTGGCAGCCCAGAGTAACAATACTTTAGAATTGTTAGTGCCAAAGGTCAACAGGACTAAGATATGCAGTGAATCTGATTTAGAAGGCACTTCCACAGAGAAAAATAAACTCTAGCATGAGAGAAAGGCACAGTTTGAATAATATTTATCTTTATTTAACTTCTTTCAGAATTGCTGACTATACCTTTACCTTTAATGTATGAACCAAGATGATCAAACTCAGATCCTGCAGAGTGATCCCTTTAGATATTTCTTTTCACTCTTTTAATACACTAAATGTAATCCATGGAGAAGAAGAAGAAAAAGAAAAAGAAGAAGAAGCCTTTTTTGTCATATATACATTACAGTATAGTGAAATTAATTTATTTGCATATCCCAGCTTGTTAGGAAGCTGTGGTCAGAGCACAGAGTCAGCCCCTTGATCAGAGATGGTTAAAGGGCCCAACAGTGGCAGTTTGGACTATCAGACTGCTCTGAGGGCCAGATGATGATCAGCTCCTTGACTTGCACCTTTGCCATTGTTAAACTGTGCACAGGGAACATGTAGCAGTCCTTTGATTTCAGTAAGTAGAGCACATCTTTCTTAAAATATCAATATTTCCTAGTGTGTCCATGAAAGAACAAGACTGCCCTGCAAATTTGAATGTTTTTCCGTCTCTAACACACCCACGTCTTAGAAATGGCTGTTAATTAGCAGACAGTTTGAATCAAGTGTTTAAGAGCAGGGAAAATACTCAAATGTGTAGGACAGGGGGTTCTCTAGAACCAGGGTGGGGAATCTGTCACATATGTCCACAAAAACACCATTGTTCTCTCTTAGGCATTGAGACCCGGGGTCTCATTTATCAACTGTACATACATTTTGTGTGTACATTATGCATACTCATATTTCTATGCATAAAATGTGATTTATCAAATTATTCTTGTACATGTAAATATATATATTGGAGAATATCTAGAACTGCTGTACTCCTGACCATACATATGCTAAAAAAATCTCTAGTGGTAGAGAAGTGTAATCATGGGTAAACTGATTGTGAGGGGCTCTCATCACATTTATTGTCAGTCATGTCAGCATAACTGACAGTAATTGCTACCTCTGGTGGTCAAAAGGTTATTACAGATAGCGCAAATCAAATGTGAAGTAAAATCATATAAAGTCACATCTCAAATGCATAATGTCTTGTTTGATATTTGGCACACAAATCTTTGCGCAGGAAATTTCTTTGCTTGAGAGTGATAAATGGACAATTTAATTTGCCCAGTGCAATTTTATTTGATCCCTGCCAGCAACTCACCCCACACTGGGCGAGGTCAAGAAAATGCAGCATTAGCATTCCCATGCATACTCATATCCTTCCTACCCTGTCACATTTCAGTGGGAAGTTGGAGAGAGGTCTGGCATTTCCCAACCAACTCTGATCCGAATAATGACACATCATGCATGCATTTATATCGTCACGCCACCAGATATTACATTTCCAAAAATGGCAATGGCGAAGACAACAATAATGATGCCGATCATGCCATCACAGGTTTTCCAAATGTAAATGGGGCAATTGATTGTGCACACATAGCCATAAAATCACCCTTTTAAAGCAGGGGTGTCAGTCTAATTTTATCTAACTGCAGGACTGCATTACACTGCATTACATAATGTCAAGTGGGCCAGAACAAAAAATCTGTGTAGAGGACCAGTAAGACATCAAAAACTGTTCTTGGTTTTTTTTTTTTTTTTTTTTTTTTTTAAAGGAATTATAAGTGTTAACAAAACAAACAAAAATGTGATTATAAATAATGAATCTACAAAATTCTCCATAGTATTTAAGTCAGGGGGGAAAAAATCATATAATGTGCTTAATTAAATATTATCATAGCACAAGTATCAACCCTCAGTACTTTGATACCCCTAACTGAGATCTTTTGCTAAGAGACATGGTTAAAGCATCAAATTTTCAGCTTGCTAATGAAATGAAACTCATTGGTCAATTTTGGGGGGCAGAGTGGCTTAGTGGTTAGCCTGTTTGCCTCACACCTCCGGGGTTGAGGGTTCGATTCCCACCACATCCCTGTGTATGCGGAGTTTGCATGTTCTCCCCATGCTTCAGGGGTTTCCTCCCCCAGTCCAAAGACATGCATTGTAGTCTGATTAGCGTGTCCGTAGTGTATGAATGTGTGTGTGAAGGTTCCCTGTAATGGATTGGCACCCCGTCCAGGGTGTCCCCCGTCTTGTTCCCCATGCCCCCTGAGATAGGCTCTAGGTTCCCTGTGACCCAGTAAGGATAAACAGAGCAGAAAATGGATGGATGGATGGTCAATTTTGCCCCCTAGTGGAGGAAAAGAGACTCTTACATCTTATTTAGTTCTGTGTCATCTCATGTGATTAATGTGTTGTTTTATGTAGCACCATGGTCCTGGAGGAATGTTGTTTCATTTCACTGTGTACTGTACCAGCTGTATATGGTTGAAATAACAATAAAACCATTTGAACTTGAACTTAAACTCTTAGCTCTTTCAGTTCAATGGACCCCTTGGATTCAGTGTTAAGATGCATTTCGATGGAAAAATACCCTTTCCGCACAGCAACCTGCCCATCTTGGTGTGTGTGTGTGTGTGTGTGTGTGTGTGTGTGTGTGTGTGTGTGTGTGTGAGAGAGAGAGAGAGAGAGAGAGAGAGAGAGATCAGGTATGCACAGTTAGCTGAATTGTAGAAGCTTGCAGTCTTCTTCAGTCTGTGCACTCAGATTCCAACCCCTCTCCAATCCATCGGTGGATTCTCCCCAAGGATAACGTGTCACAAGAACAATTTTTATGCAATAGATCTAGTTTATTAATAAGCACAAAGTAACACAAAGTAATTCTTGTAACTTTATCATATTCATACATTATGTTATAGGGCTGGGTATTGCTGTCTACCTCATATACTGTACATATTATGATACATCATAATATAGTGCAAAACATCATATCCTTTTCACATATTACATCAAGATAGTTACTGGTCAAAGCCAATTATTTCACTGTTTAAATGTTTTATTGTTTAAATATATAATAAATGTGCCATTTTAATTAAATGACAATTGACACCAATTAAGTAAAAGCAGAAGCCAATAATTTCAATACAGATATTTAATATTTATTTGTAACTTTGCCAACACAGTATTTCAATCTGAATATTTAAGTACAGTTTACTTGTTATTCAGTTGGAGAAAAAGATAAGCCCATAAAGGAAATGTAGTGAAAAATACCTTCATTTAAATGTAGAGTAAAATTAATAAAATATATTACAAAACAGCTTTAAGGGAGATACAGAGAAAACACTTAAAAACAGCAATAAGAGGATTCCAACTCGTGAGCCTTCCAAGAGGAGGACTATAAAATAATCAACTAACATTAAGTTAATTCCTATCACATTTCCACTAAACTCCTGGGCAGTTTCAGGCAAAAGTGTGTGGAGTTACACAGTTCATGGAGTTCTCCGTATGTTTGTGTGGGTTTACTCAGAGTTCTCCGGTTTCTGCACTCTGTCCAAAAATATGCATATAGGTGGATTGGAAATGCTAAAATGCTTATAGGTGTGCATATGTGTCTGCATGGTACCCTGTGATTGACTGGCTTCCCATTTGGGGTGAATTTGCCCACCTTGTGCCCGGTGTTCCCAGGATTGACTTATGAACCACTGTGAACCTGACTAGGATATTGGTGGTTATTGAAGCTCAATGAATGAATGAATAAAATTTTTTTGAATTAATAACTCCTTTTTTCATATTATTGCTGTAGTTTTTATTTGACATTTTGCGATTTGGAGATGTTATTTGAACCTAATATTTTATTATTTTGAATTAAGAATGTATGATTTCAAGATATTATCAAGTTATTACAAGATATATTATTTTCATTTAATAACATTATTTTAACTTAATAATTCAAAATTCCTAGTTAATATTTTATTTGAATTTGTTAGCTCATTACTTCAACATATTATATCGTTATTTCGACTTAAAACATCCCACAATCTTTCAGTGAGACCAATTTAATGAATATTAGCTTATAGTAAGATATGACCATAGCACCCCCCACCAATTTGTGATTCAGACTTACATAGAGTACATAGAGTAAGCAATTTGCAATAATCAGTGAATTCAGTTTCCTAACTCTTAGGGCACGTGGTTTGATGCATGCAGACAGATTCCAGCTGAGGGGTTTGCAGACATTCTGAGCATGTCCATATGAGACAAGGCAGCAATACTTGAAGAGATGTTTGAGTATTACTTCCATTTGACAGACCTGAGCTTTATCGGTACCTAGAATAATGAAAGCTTTAGTAACGGTAACGTTTTTTTCATACAAAGCCCTGCATTCATCGTACAACGTTCATGTTAGTGTTTAGCAATCAAACAACATTTTGCTTGAGTCTAATAAAGTCTAATTAAAAATATAATGCATACATTCTGCTTATATTTGCATGGTTTAGACCTGTAGAAATGTTAAATCCTATCAAACACAGTGCCATATTTCTTAATATCTGCTAATGGTGACTGTTTGTTCTGAAACAAAAATTCCAGACTACATGAATGTCCATCTCACTAGTGCATCACAGACCATTGTCATTAAGCTCAACCGAACCAGCAGGAGCCCTCGAATACTCAAGTTCAATGTCAAAGGTCATCAAGACTAAGGCATGCGATGGATCTGATTTTGAGCACTTCTGTAGACCTACCACAGAAAAATAAAATTAGTCTTGGATGAAATGTAAAAATTATTCACTGAAGAAAGATGCAGGGCTGAGAGCAGAGGTAAAGACAAAATGTGTGCTCAGAAGTCAGTATAGTTATAATATTTGGAAAATAATTGAATATACCTTTTAACCAGGATTGTCAAGGTGGACCTATGGAGACATAATCCTGTGGAAATGTGTGTTTTCCATTATAACACACCAAATGTAACCAGTAAAGGCTTTAAAATAGCTCCTGAGTTTAATCAGGTATTCTAAATGAGGACAAATACTCAACTTTATACTTTGTACTGTCTAAGCTAAACAATCAATATAAAAGCTACATAATAATAGAAAAATTATGAACTGCAGCAGGCGCCAGAGCCTTTTCTCTCCAATGTCCCCCAGCTGTCAAATAGCTAAAAGTTAGTGTTCGTAAATCTGCTAACTGCTAACAGCATCTTAGGGCACTGGTGGCTCAGTGGTTATGGCTCAGATCTACTTATCAGAAAGACATATGACAATAAATCCCATCATCTACAAGCTTCCACTGCTGTGTTCTTGAGCAAGATCCATATCCCCCACTGTTCCAGGGTTGCTGTATCACGGCTCACCCTGCATTCTGATCCCAGCTGGGATATGCAAAGAAAAAAAAATCACATTACTGTAAATGTGACAACATTTCCTGCTGCCCAGTGGTACTACAGTGGAAGATCCTGCAGTAGTTCCTCTTGCCATTTGAACCAGATGACCCTGAAGGAGGAACGTACAACATTGACCAGCATGGTTCAACATTATCTGATATTCATAGAACCAGTTATATCCAGAAATAGGGTTCTATATTACTGGCTCTAACTGCAAGGTCAGAGTTCAACACCTGGATTCGAGGTTGCCACGAGGTTGTGACTCACCTATTGCTGTTCGGAGATGATCGCAACACTCAGGTGATGTTGAACTTATAGAACCTGAGTACAGGCTGATGCTCAAGTAGCTGCAGCTCAGATCCTGGAATGGCACACCTCTCAGTAATGCCAATAAGGATGAAATACACCCATGCAATGGCATGTCTGGATGTTCAGTTTGTGAATATACCAATGGTGATTGGTATATCACAATCACCCAGTGGGCCAATCTCTGATTAGACAGGGGAGCACTGTGGTAGATGAATAATTGGTCTGATGAATGACAACTGCCATATGGTGTAGATAGTACCATAAGGCTCATACTGGACAGATTGACTGTCGTAGAATGCTATGAGGTCAGTCACGTGGTATAAATTGAGATACATAACCTTAGAAAGACAACCAGGTTTCAGTAATGGTGTTCTTGAATCATCTGCCTAGAACACATCCAGAGTGAGCTGATAGCTAAAGGGTGCAATTCTCCCACTTTTCTTGCTGAGCTGAATGCCAGCAGAAGAGCAGTTTTCAGTGATACCTGTTTCAGATCAACATGATATGTGGGTATATTGTGATGGGATAGATGGGATGCCACACTTCAGCACGTCAGAGGTGGGAGATGCTTCCTTGAAAGGTGAAGTCGATGGTGACTAGCAAGCAGAAGAGCATGTCCAGTGTTATCAGTTAAACCACAGTGTCACAGTGTCTAACCTTATTTGGACCGCCATGTTAATTTTAGCTGTTGCAGCTGGTCTGGAGCCTGCCAGCTGCATCTGTGAGATAACAGAAGCTGATAAGAATATTTTCCTGGGTCTGGAGCCAACAGTGGTTAAGAACCAAGAGTGTGCTCAGTCCCAGGCTCTGCTGAAGGGTATGAACCTTGGTGTGCAGCTTCAGGTCTAAAATGAGATTTTTACTGTGCCATGACTAATGTCAAACCATCAAAAAAATTTGCCATAAACTTGAGAGATTGCCATTGCGTTTCTCGGTTTTAGGTAGGCACACAGCTGATGGCTATCCTCAGACTTTAACTGCAGTCCAGCATATGTGAAGGTGAGTAGAGAAAAGGAGAAGTGACTTGGACAACATATCAGTTTACTACACCAATAACACCTCAGCAACTCCTCTTACTGTATATGTGTTAATTTGTTTGCATATATCCATTTGTATATTCTCAATACACAAATGGATATATCACTTACAAAGCAGAACACATCATAAATTCGTCCCCATTTTTGTGAAACCATTTGTTCCTTTGGAAAGAGACATGGTTACAATATAATTTTTTTTTAGATTACTTATAAAGGATGACATCTCATTAGCACATTTAGTAAGGAGCTGAATTTATGGCCCTGAATCTATTGCTCTATTTTGCCTACTGGTTAAATAACACAGGATAACATTTTTTTTTTAATCTGATATTATTTGGATTCTTTGGATTCTGATTTTTTAAATAATGTTTCATAAGGTAATTTTTTCCTAGCATGTTCGTTTAACAAACCAGACTCTGAAGAAGGCTCAGATGCATCACAGATAGGGGGATCAACATGGCACACAGAGATGTTAACTGTGTGTTGTGTGTATCCGTGGTGCTCTGTATTCACCGGTCAGCAGAGAGGTGCGCAGCCAGAAACGTTGTGACAGTTCTTCCATGAGTTAAATCTAATTAATAATGACATTGTTTAAGTCACAGTAATATTATTCTAAATACATGTCAAGCGTAAACAATAACATATAAAAAATATTGCCCAGGCTATGACACTAATGTTTTAGTGGTGGTGAGAAGAAATTTATGGGTGCTTGAGCAACCCCTAAAAAGGTCCAGATCTGCTAGTGCCTGTGACTATATTTCAACTTAGTGTGCCTTCTGAATCATTGCTCATGACAGGTTACAGATGTGTCAGTGACATGGGCTGAAAAAAAATATGGCCAAAAGGGCTAATCTTTTGTTCTTCTGACTACTGGTTCCACAAAATCTTGTGAGATTGCTAACAGCTTATAATCTAATTTGGATGTAGAAAAAAGGAAACTTTATATTTATGTCTTTTTATCTTTAAAAGACAAAGGCAAAACCCTGCTAGCCCCTTAATAGCAGCCTCTGCTTATCACCCACCAGTATAGGCAATGGCCTAAGTAGATACCAGGTTTGAACAGCATGACCATCTAATTTATCACCTTCTTGATGAAACAGGCATGACTTATTGTTATATACCGTAAATATACTAACTATATTCTGACTTTCTGACTATATGCTTTGAAGTTGAGTAAGGCTTCCAGCTTATGTGGGTTTCTTCTAGGTTCTCTGGTTTCCTCCCACCTCTCAAAGGCATGCTGGTAGGGAGATTGGCTATGCTAAATTGTCCTTAGGTGTGAATTACTGTGTGAATATGTGTGTGCATGGTGCCATGTGAAGAACTGGTCCCATCCAGGGTGTATTCCCACACCTATCACCCAGTGTTCCAAAGACAGGCTCTGGATTCCCTGCAACGTTGACCAGGATAAATCAGTTACTGAAGATCAATGAATAAATCTAAAAGGTATATTGGTATTAATATACTCATTAAAAAAAGAACAACACAATACATTTTAACATCATGTTCTTCATTATTATCACATAACATGATCTCTTCATGTTCTGGGAGACTCAGTGACATCCATTATTTAGGCTAATATATCAGCACTTACCTAACTAAACATAAGCTTGATCATGAGAGTAGGTGGCTATCCCCATTCAAAGGTTTAGTTTAATATGCATGATCTACATTATTACAAGAATTTAGATGCTAATCCAGCAGTAAACATCTACTGTAAGTATGTGCCTGCTTACATATGCCAGCTATGCCAGTTTGTTATTCAAATATCAAAATAGTTGGAGATCTATCCTTATGTGCTATCAAAACCATATGCAGGCTATGAAATATATATATATATATATATATATATATATATATATATATATATAAATATTCTGATTTACTGACTCAAGTACTTGAATAAAATGTACTCCTTAAAAAAGTTCTCCTTAAAAAGACTTTTGTAGTCAGAATGGAATATATAGAGAATATGTATTCAGTTACTGCCCAACAGTCTTAGTATTATGGCATTTATGGGTATTAGTATTTTATTAGTCTTCACTAAATATTAGTATTTGTTTCACAATTCTTCATATTTCCCACAGATATTTGGATTGTTCTCTTAAACAGTCTGCAAATTTTCTTTGTCAATGTGTATATGACTGTATGAACTTGTATATGAATGAGAGCGAGAAATACTCAAGCCATAGATTTCCTTGAAAAGCAGATAAAAGATCCAGCCTTTGTTCCAGCCTTGTGATCCTTGTAATCTTTGATCCAGCCTTGTAAGAATTTGTTATGTTCATCCATCTAGGTCAAATGCACTGTGTTCAGCTCTGAAACCATGACCCTAAATTCCATTCCCACAGTCATTTATAAGGATTTCATGTCTCTCTGCACTGTCAAAGGATGTTTTGTTTTGTACTAACCACACACTGTCAGTCTTAATCAGCTCAATCCATTACCACATGTGAATAAAGATACTTTTGCTCAGTGACATGGCATTGAATAAATCAATAAATAGTTAGATAGTAGGATTGGCCATCACAACAATGACGTAGTCGTGGCTCACACAGGAAAGTATGTAGTACATTTTAAATGTCAATAGCAGAAAAAAATGTCTTATCTTCGATAATCATCATTCGGTCCAGTCCTATATTTTGCATACATTCCTCCTTCTTTACTAGCAGTTTTCAGCAATTATGCTCAGTCAAAATAACATAAACAGTGCAGGTATATTTACATTTATATTTACATCACTGCTGATATGCAGAAACTGTAACAAAGCATACGTTGTAGAAATCAGTTTAATAAAAGTAGGTTTCCTGTTTATTACAATTTATAGGATGATAAAGAATCTCACTTGTAACTGCTCTAAGGCTAAGAATGCAATATAGATCTGGTTATGTAGTATTGACCTATGTAGTACAACACACTATTACTGGGTGTGAAATACATATTATTAGGGATACACCGAATGTTCGGCAACTGAAATTATTCGGCCGAAAATAGCAAAAAAAAAGCACTTTTGGTGTTCTGCCGAATAAGTGAAAATGCCGAATAAATTTGACCGAACAATGATGTGTTTAATGACGCACCAAATAGCCTAGCAACCAGAGTGAGACGCGCGAATTTCACGACCTCCACTTCCGGCAGTGCGTTCGGAGCGATGAGGGGGCGCGTGCATACACGTGCTTCGTGCACGAGCGCATGCTCTTCAGATGTTGACAAAAGTGACATTGTGCGTTTGATTTGTTTCTGTTCCGGAGTATTCTGTCACGTCGCGAGACATAAGGGAGTAGAGTACGGAAGCAGGTAAAGACGTATTTATTTAAGGGCAGGCAGACAAATCCAAATCGTAATCCAAAAAACGTAGTCACAGAAAACAGGGTCAAAACACAAAACAAGAAACATGAACTAGTACTATGGACTGGGAGTGGAACAACCAGCGGGGACTAAATGAACTAATCTATAGTTTAAACTAACTAAATCTATCAAGGAACATAACATTAACAATGTATCTAACTATACTATATCTACTATAATACTCCTCGAGGTGTACAGGGAGGCGAGCGGTATATATCCCCAATATAATCAGCCGTATAGAACCGAATAGAACCATTTTTTGCACTCTTGTCAATGCACTTTTTAATGCACTCTTTGTTGTAGGCTACAGAGTGTTACATTCTTTCAGCAGTCAGTTATAGGCCTAACATAGGCTATTCAAGGGGGGCTCAAAGATGACCACATCAAAATATTTTTATTTTACTCATTTATTTATTTAAAGTTATATTGTGCCTTGTTGGTAGCCTATGCCTGCTGGAATAAAAAAAAAGTTCAGTGTTAAATAAATATTTTGAAATTGTAGTTTTTGTAATTGATTTTTTTCTTTAAAAGCAAGACAAAATAGTAAAAAGCACATTTTGACTATTTAATTATGCAATGGTGAAAAAAATGGCAAAATAAATGGAAAAAACATCAAAGTGTTCGGTATTCTGCCTTTGGCTTTCGGCCAAGTTTTTTATTATATTTGGTTTTTGGCTTCGGCCACGAATTTTCATTTCGGTGCATCCCTACATATTACTTAAGGTACAGTCCCCTCTGAAAGTATTGGAACAGCAATGCCAATTCTATTGATTCTGCTATACATGTTTTTGTTAAGACATTTGGGTTTGATATCAAAAGATGAATATCATATATGATATAAATATGATAGATCAGAATTTCAGCTTTTATATCCTCATATACCCCAAAATTCCCCCATTGGCCCTTATCTATCATGGCCTCCTAATACTACCCATCCCTGAATTAGCTACATCATTCTCCTCTCCACCAATAGCTGGAGTGTGGTGGGTCGTTCAGCCATGCCCAGTTCGGCTTGGATCTTGGTGGTGATTTCTTCTTTGCCCGATGCAGCTGAAGTTGTAATTTGGCGTGGATGAGGTAGTGGTCAGAGCCGCAGTCAGGTCCTCTCATTGAACTCACATCTTTGAGTGACGATCGGGACCAGCGATTAATCAAGATGTAGTCCAATACGGCTGAGTCTTCTCCCGCCGGGTTACGCCAAGTGAGTCGATGTCTTTAAGGGTGCCGGAATAGGCTGTTACTAATCACGAGGTTGTTTGCTGAGGCAAATGTCATAAGATGCAGCCCATTGTCATTGATTCCGCCAATGCCAAAGTTGCCCAACGTCTCTTTCAAGCTGTCATGATTGGAACCGACATGCGCGTTGAAGTCTCCCTCCAGAATGGTCAGTTTGGTCCATGCGATCAAGTCCAGCATGTGCTGTAGCTGATTATAGAAGTTGTCTTTGGTCTCGTCCGAACTGGTTTCCGTCAGGGTGTAGACAGCCAGTAGGTGTGTTTTGATGGTGTCGCTGATGGGCAGCACGGTGAGGTGGTTCAATATTAGTTGGAAGGCCAGAACTCTCCTTGCTATCCAGTTGTCCACCATAAAGCCAACACCGGCTTCTCTCTTTTCTCCGTGAGAGTAGAACAGAGTCATTTGTTCTTCCATAGCTGGGATTTGTCATTGTTCCAGTTCCTGTGAGTCGCAATTCTGATAAGGCTTGGGACTGGCACAACCACTGGTGCCATATGTTATGGTTCGTGTCATATATTATTTAGCCTTTGTGTGGGTCAGATGTTAATGTTCATGAATGACCTCATACTTGCTATAATTGTAGTGTTGTGCAATTCATCTGCACAAGCTATAAATAGAAAAGAGCATAGCTGGTGGCATCATAAATTTCGAAATATCTAGCAGCAATGGGCAGAAGGACCATTTACTGAGTCAGGCAAGCACTGACCTTTCTGGAAACGTTCAACAAAAAAAAAGAAAGAAAAAAAATCAGTACACACTATAGTTGGTGCTATTTGAATCATTATATCAATTGAATACACTATCACATCTTCTGAATAGCATGGAAGTGCCAATCATCAGGAACAGATGCAAATACAGGCAACCAAGGTTTTATTAAAGATGCAGGCAGACAAATCCAAAGGGTTAGGCAAAGTCGTAATTTAAAAACAGGCAACTGTCAGGCAATCAACAAACAGCGGAAACTAGGCAAGACTATGGGCAAAAACCAGAAAACCGGAAAAAAGAACAAAACCAAAGACACAAGATAGCAAAAAAACAGGTACAGGACACTGAGCATATACTTCAAAATGTTTGTGAGAACTGAAGGGCCTTATACAGGTGCATCTCAAAAAATTAGAATATAGTGGAAAAGTGAATTATTTTCTGTAATTTAATTAAAAAAGTAGAACTTTCATATATTCTAGATTCATTACACATAAAGTGAAATATTTCAAGCCTTTTTTGTTTTAATCTTGATGATTACAGTTTACAGCTCATGGAAATAAAAAAATCCAGTATCTCAAAATACTACTATAAAGAATTTATAATACAGAAATGTCGACCTGAGAAGAGCTCTAATCAGCTAATTAACTCAAAACACCTGCAAAGGTTTCCTGAGCCTTTAATCTCTCAGTCTGGCTCAGTACACACAACCACAATCATGGGGAAGATACAAGTAAATTTTGCATTTCATTTGGAAATCAAGGTCCCAGAATCTGACTGAGAATTGAGTGCATAAATTAACATACTTTTCAGAAGTTTGACATATCTGTATTATAAATTCTTTATTCTAATATTTTGAGATACTGGATTTTTTATTAGATTTTTGAATAATGGCGTGTAGTACTCTGTGAGTCATAGGGGTGCTTCTCAATACTCAAATTGATGCTTCCTCATTTCCTCGCTCCTCTGTCCTCCAGCCCGTGACCCAGAAATTGATTGACATCAACCATCTTGAAGGACATATCAATTCTCTAATCTCTGAATGGCAGTGAGATCATCCAACTGAGCACAGTCGTCATTAATTGACGTCGCTTTGAGGTGATGTTTGAGAGAGTGAGGATATTTAATTTGACTTGCTTCCATTCCTCTCTCCTCACATCCTTGCATCTTTGCATCCTTCTCTCACATCCCAAGAGGGTGGAGGTAACATGCAAGGAAAGGAAGCAAGGAAAGGAAATGAGGACAATTTTTTTTTTGCACGTTCTTTCGCAGTGATGAAATGACACATTTTAGGTGTTCAACGCATGTGAATCGAAGAGGGCTTTGACTGAATTTGCAAATTAATGAAAGGTATACCACAGATTCTGAAGAAAGTTGGTAATATATCAGTCAGAGGCTAATATATTGAGTCATATGGTATCGTAGCAGATTCAGCGATATTGTCAAGTATCGCATCATTGCCTAAAGAAATGAAATTGCATCATATCATGTGGAAGTCTGAGGTTTAAGCCTCCAACTGAGAACAGTGTCTCTTAAACAACCATTTCTCTCACAGAACCATGCCTGTTATTTTTTTAAGTTCAATTCAACTTTATTGTTATTATAACTTTATACAGCATAACCAAAAACTTTTCTCACTGTTCTCTCCGGTACTACCAAACATTAGAAAACAAAATAAATAGCATGCAGTACAATGAAAAGATATATATAATTTTTTAAAAGTATAATTTACTCCTTATTCCAACAGATATGATGCAGAAATGTTTCTCTGATATCACAGTGGCCCCTAGTGGCTTTTATGTACTTAAAAATCACCTACTGTCTTCAACTGGAAAGTAAGTACTATGATATCTACTGACACAGACAGCAGGACACCAATCAAGGTCTTGAATTAGTTTGTAATATGATTTACTCAGCACAGATGAAACACATTGAAGTGGATGGATTCTCACAGTGCGACATTTCTCAGAAATAAATTACAGTATGATTCCTGTCTACACATGCCAAATGCTGAACATCCATTCTCAGTCAGGGCCATGGAAAGACATTTTGAGGTGCAGGTGCTCAAAGTTAGAAAGGACTATAGCATGAAAGACAATATCGTACACTGTTAAAAAGAAATGAATCAGGGTTGAGTAATAATTTTCATGATTGTCATGATTCCACACTGTAGACAAAAATATGGGTAAATATTTCACTAATAAAATAAAGATAACTAATTGTTTTGAGTAAATTTGTGCACTTAGTATTTAAAATGGAATCACTTAATTTTATTTGCGTGACCTACACTGCAGGCGTATTCCACTGTACACAATTAGAGTACAGGGGTTAATTTTCATTTCAGTAGAATGTAAGTGTAGTCTTCTAACTGTATAGTCATGGAGTTGGAAGAAATACCTATACAGAGCCTGGTTTTATATTTTTAAACAGTGTTGCTATATTTCTTTTTGATATTATAGAACCTGTTGTCACGAATTCCCCTTCTATGGGCATGGCATGTTTTTAAGAGTCATAAGCACTGTATTTTGGTTATGTTTTGGTCGGTCACCTAATGTGTGCACTTGTTCTGAGTTCATTGCTTGATTAGTTTGTCTTTATGCACCTCAGGTGTCCTTTTGAATGTGCAGTTCTGAGTCTTAATTTCTCACATTCCCCATTCTTTGTTTTCTTTGTTTGTGTGTTATCCATGATTATGGATATGCCAATGATTATCCTGTCTGCCTGATCCATGCTATATTTCAGGACTACAATTCCTGGATTTCCCTCAGGAAAGAACTCAGATTAAAAAAAAATAATAATAAAATAAAAAAAAAACTGTAAAATAAAATTGCTCACAATTTTTGTGTATAACCTCCCCTTGGAGGGGTAATCAGGAAGCTGATCCTAAAAACCTTTAGGTAGGAACAAAGACAGGTTTTGTCTATATTACACATATTTATGATGAATATATACATAGGCTGTATTACAGTAGCAAAAATAAATATAAGCTTGGTTCAAATCATGTACATATGTTTATAATTTAATTTTCAAGGTGTCACCAAATATGGCTTTGACAATTTAGAACAATAATTGTGACAGTGTAGAGAAAAAAATGACAGCATGTAATGTATGCATAAATGGATGCATGAAACACTCCACAACTATAGTTAAATGATGCATTGATGTACATTAAATGGTGATTTTATGAAGCATCTTAAGAAGCCGGGGAATAATGTAGACTGGGGAATATAGAATGTGTACTGTTTAGTACACAGAGATTTTTACTTTATATACTGTACATATAATTTAAGATACTACTGTTGGTTTATTTTTTAAAACCTACTGCAAGAAATAAATAATAAAAATGACTTTTATTGGTTGTTTCGACAGTGATTTTTATGTAACTTGTTCATGGTAAATTTAATAAAGATTGATTATGGATTTGCTCCCTGGGATAGGCTCCAGGTTCCCCGTGACCCTGAAAAGGAGTAAGCAGTAGAAGATGGATGGATGGATTGATGGATGATTATGAATTTGGAAATTATTGAAGATTCATAAGCCAATAAAAATAATAACATAAAAAAATAACAATAAAAAAGTGTTATTTGTTATCAAGTGTTGCTCTAAGAAGTTAATTATAGAATGTCACTTAGTACAACATCTTAATATGTAAAAAAAAAAAAAAAAAAAAATCTATTTAGTCTGCTCTGTCATAACATAGTATAATATGTTGATGAATTTGGATTTGGATTGTTATTGAAATTTTACTTATTGATGCAATGAATGCTATAAATAAATAATGTTTTAAAATTGTCCGTGAGAAGTAAGGCCTAAGCCAAAGATGTGTCCCAAATTACCAAACATGTCTTTTAAAAAATGGTCTTTCAGAATGGTAAGCCATGCTTCTTTAGAATATGATATAAATATATATTATCCCCTTGCAGGTGTCTGTTCTCAGTATGTAGTCTTCACTTTCTGAATCACTCATGGGTGCACACAAGAGGCATAAGGAATGAAGACGCATGCTTGAAGAAGCTTTAGTCTAAAGCAATTTTATCTGCAATGATAAATCCAGGATGAAATAGATAGCAATGCAGCAATGCATCCATAAAGAGGATAGGAAATGATGTTAGGGTTTTCCTAGAAGGATAATGAAACCTTAAGTGTTCAAAAAAATTTTGAGTGTAGTTATCTATTAATTATTTAAATATTTTGTTCTCAAAAGTAGGCCACAGGTATTTTTTTTTTTAAATAGTACATAGATAAATAAATAAGCCAATCTAGAATGTTCTTGGTTTATTTTTATAAAAAAAAAACAATTCCAATTTATTTACACTCTATTGGCTGACCACAGACAGAGTGAATGATGACCGTGGTTTTCAAGATGACTAGGAACATCAATTCAGGATGTGATCAGACTAATTAAGACAAATCAATCCAGAACTACTAAAAAGGGGCAATGAAATTGGAAGGCATTTGGCATCTCGTGCTGGCCAAACACTTTATTAAGACACTAAGGCATGTCTGTATATCATAGTATGCTAATTGTACTACAGTATATAGTACTTTATATAGTATCTGTGTACTAGTTCTATTGCTAAACTTTGACAAAAAACATATTGTGCAACACTTTTCAATAATTAATAGATAAATACACTATTTTTTTTTTTTTTAATTTTTTTTTTTTTTTACACTTTTATAGTTCTTTAGTATAGATTTATAGTAAAACCTTAATAGTCAAACCTTACAATGAACCTTTATAAAGGGTCACAAATGTAGCCCTCTTCTGGAAACTACTAACCATTAATTATCCAGTGATCCCTTCAAGAATGCTTCAAGAATCCTAGTCAAATTAATAAATGTATGAAATATCTAGAGAATATATTGAAGATACTATTAGTACTAGACACAGTACTAATAGACATAAACTGTACATAACTGTAAGCACCATATTGGCTGCAGTACATATAAGTACATATAAGAGAAAAGCACAACTGGTTCTCTCCCATCGTATAAAGGCTAACAATGAGGGAAGGTCAGGGTACTTCATCAAAAACAATTGAAGCTAGTCTACAATTTAAGTCCTATCCTGGCGATGCATTGTTGGGATTCAAACTTGTGATCTCTTGATTCACTTCGGAGCTGTGAACTAGTAAAAGGTAACCTTATTATTTCTGACTTTTATTCACTGATTAGTTTCATGAGAATGAAATGCTCATTCCAGAGCGTAATAAATTCTTAAAACCTTGTGCGAACAATCAAGGCACCCTTAAATTGCAAACTGAGGATTTAAAGTTGAAGATAACTGATGCTTACAAAGCAGAGAAAGGCAATAAAAAGATATCAAAATGCTTCTAGCTTGCAATTTTCATTTTCTGCAATGTCATTAAGAAACAGTGGTTAAGGGGAACTCTATAAGTCAAGGCAATATCTGGAAGACCAAGAGCACTCAGATAAAAATGCCTGCATGATGGGCAGAAAGGTAAAGCAAAATCCCCAAATGATAGCAAGGACCTGTAAGAAGATTTAGCTAACATAGGAGTGGTGGTGCTAATCTGCAGTGTTGTTGGCATAAAACATGATCATCAGAAAGAAACCTTACCTCATCACAAAAGTGAACATCTCATGTATGCAAAACATCTAGGGTTTCATTATTCCCTTATTACTTTGCCACCACTGACGACTATTAAGCATGTTGCTGGATCTATTATGCTGGAGTTGTGTGACAGCCAGTGGCACAGGACACAATGTACAGGTAGATGTAAGAATAGATTTCAGTAAACATAAGCAAATTATGAAACCAAATGTGACAGAGTCAGTCAAGAAACTGAAGCTGAAATATAAATATAATTGAAAATATGTAGGTAAACGTGTGCATGCAAGACACAACTAGAATAGAAGCGTTTTACAAGGAAATGTTGGTTAAAATTCCTAACAGAAGAATCGAAAGACCCCTAGCTGGCTACAAAAAGTGCTTTGAAGCTGTTATATATGCCAAAGGGGAGTGTTACTAAGTGTTCTCTCTCTCTCTCTCTCCCTCTCTCTCTTTCTCTCTCTCTCTATATATATATGTGTGTGTGTGTGTGTGTGTGTGTGTGTGTGTGTGTGTGTGTGTGTATAAAGATATGCACACACAAACACCGTACTAAGTTAAGTTTATTTGATTCAACTATTCAGCATCTTATGCCTCATTTATTATATTTATACAAAGTTATAAATATAATTTGTTTACTATTTATCTATTTATTTAACTCATTATATGAAAAGATAAGTACACCCCATGGAAATTGTTTGGTTTTAAAAATATATATATTTTAACATTTGATCATCTTTGAAACAGTGTCTGTTAATAAAATTGACATACTTGATAACCACAAGGAAAATTAGCTTTTTCAATCATTTATTCAATAGAAATATCAATAGATGTGATAAAAAAGTAAGTACACCCTTGGCCTCAGAAGCTAGTATTGCTCCCCTTGAGCAGAAATAACTTCTTGTAGCTGTTTTGCATAACTGTCCACCAGTCTCTGACATCGGCTTGCTGGAATTTTTGACCACGTTTAACTGCAATATTCTTTCAGTTGCAAGATGTTTGAGGGTTTTCTTGCATGTACTGCCAGTTTCAAATCCCCGATAACATTTCAATGGGATTCAAATCCGGGCTTTGACTAGGCCATTCCATAACCCTCCATTTCTTCTTTTTTTGAACCATTCCTTGGTGGATTTGCTAGTGCGCTTAGTATCATTATCCTTGAAAGGTCTAATTTCTGTTCAACTTAAAATTTTGGACAGGTCACCTCACATTATCTTCAAATACTCTTTGCTATGATGCAAAATTCATAGCTGAATCAATGAATGCAAGCTGTCCAGTCCCTGGCAAAGCAACCCCAAACCATAACATTTCCACACCACTGTGCTTCACAGTTGGTATGAGGTGCTTCTCCTGAAAGCTGTCTTTGGTCTGCACTAAACATGTCTGCTGTTACAGTGGCCAAACAACTTTATGTTTGATTCGTCTGTCCAGAGCACATTATTCCAAAAGGCGTAATCTTTGCCTATATGCTCATCGTCAAACTGTAGTCTTGCTCTAATATTCTTTTTAGACAGCTAAGGGTTTTTTATGGCACACCTCCCATGCAGGTCAAATTTGTGCAATCTCTTTCTGATTGAAGAAGCATGCATTTTGAAACCAACAGTTGCAAGACTTACTAGCAAATACTGTGAAGAAATTTTGGGGTTCTTGGAGACTTCTTTTTGCATCAGATGGTCTGCTTGGGCTGAATTTGCTGGGACGGCCAGTCCTGGACAAATTGGCAGTCGTTTAAAATGTGTGCCACTTGTAGATGATTTTCCTTACAGTGGAATGATGTATTTCAAATAATTTGATCTTTTTAAGTCCCTTGCCAGACTCATAGACATCCACAACCTCTTTTCTGAAGGCCTTATAGAGCTCTTAAGATCTTGGCATGATGACACCACACACCTCAATAGCAAATGAACACCAGACACTAGATATGAGAGGGGTATAAATAAGACAAGTTCCATCTGCACTCCCTAAGCAAATTCACTGCACTGATCACTGGCACTCAAACTTGAACACCTGGTTCTAATTTTATGGATTTGAAGGTGTGATAAATGCAGGGGTTTACTTACTTTTTCCATGTGACTGATTCCCGCTGTGGCCCTGTGTGTGCGGAGTTTACATGTTTTCTCCGTGCTGCGGGGGTTTCCTCTGGGTACTCTGGTTTTCTCCCCCAGTCCAAAGACATGCATGGTAGGCTGATTGGCATGTCCAAAAGTGTCCGTAGTGTATGAATGGGTGTGTGAATGTGTATGTGTGCCATGCGATGGATTGGCACCCTGTCCAGGGTGTACCCCGCCTTGTGCCCGATGCTCCCTGGGGTAGGCTCCAGGTTCCCCGTGACCCTGAAGAAGGATAAGTGGTATAGAAGATGGATGGATGGAAATTGTGAAAATTACTACAAAATGTAAATTTCATGTCATTTGATAATGTATCACCTTTATTATTAGGCACTGTTTCAAAGAGTATCAAATGTTTGCTTGTCAAAATATGTAAAAAAAAAAAAAAAAATTTAAAAAAAATAAAAACAACCCCAACAATTTCCATGGGCTGTACTTATTTTTTCACATGACTGTAAAAAAAGATTATATCATGTATAAATATAATTAATGAGGTATAAGGTGCTGAAGAGTTGAAACAAATTAAATACTGTGAACTACTTATATCATACTGGCTCAAACTCAGGACAAATCAAAGACTGCTGAATAGCTCTGGAATTCTAGTGGTGCTTGAAAGTTTGTGAAGTTTGTTTAGAATTTTCTATATTTCTGCATATATGTGACCTAATACATCATCAGATTTTCACACATGTCACAAAAGTAGATAAAGAGAACCCAATTAAACAAATGAGACAAAAACATTATAGTTGGTCATTTATTTATTGAGGAACATGAGCCAAAATTACATATCTGTAAGTGCAAAAGTATGTGAACCTTTGCTTTCAGTGTCTGGTGTGACCCCCTTGTGCAGCAATAACTGCAACTAAATGTTTCCGGTAACTGTTGCTCACTCCTACACATAGGCTTGGAGGAATTTTAGCCCATTCCTCAGTACAGAACAGCTTCAACTCTGGGATGTTAGTTCAAGTCCTTCCACACATTTCTACTGAATTAAGGTCAAGACTTTGACTTGGCCATTCCAAAACATAACTTTATTCTTGTTTAACCATTCTTTGGTAGAACAACTAAGGGTGCTTAGGTTTCTTGTCTTGCTGCAAGACCCACTTTCTCGGATTCAGTTCACAGACAGACGTCCTGACATTCAGTGATATAATTCAGAATTCATCGTTCCAGCAAAAACAGGCCAAAACCATGATACTACCAACAGCATGTTTCACATATGGAATAACATATGGGCATGGCTATTTAGCTATACTGAAGGTGCAGGAGGTGCTTGCGAGCTACCTCTCTCCATCGACAGCAGGTAATTTAGGGGGGCCGGCTTTGCCATCCAAAACATGTAAGGCCAACATGGCATTGGTGGACAAGGCCTATGCAATAGTGGGTCTTGCTTATGGGTCACTGCAGACAATGGCAGTGTTGCCGGCCTAACAAGCAGACCTGATGATTGAGCTTGACATATGGCGACATTCAGCCAGTTCCTTCCCTGTTGTGTCGAGTTCACCCGGACATCCACGAGTGGAGCCCAGGCCAGCGCTAGTGTGAGGGAGGCGCAGAAGGCGAGTACGGGAGCCTGCCAACCCCTGCAGACAGCCAGGGGAACCGGGCAGTCACAGTCAAGGCCTGTTAATAGGCCTGATCTAAGAATGGTCATAAAGGCCAAGCAGACAAAAGAGGAATGGTCCTAAGGGGTCGTGGAGGGATGTATCAGGGGACATGAGGTTGTTAGGGCAGTTAGCACCCAGACCTACCGTAAGGCCTCCTCTAGCCAAAGCTGTCCCAAGTTTTGAGGGTTCTCTGGTCAGCGAGCTGTCACAGGAAATGAAATCTGATGCTTTCCCTCCAATAAAATGTGGAAAAGTTAATGTCGTCATCTGGCAGTGTGGAAACTACTGCCAAATGTGTCTCCATGCATTCTGTCTACCGTAGAAAAGGGTTACCGGGTCCAGTTCAGAGCTCGACCCCCCCGGTTCAGAGGTGTGCTCACCACAGTTGTCAGCACAGACCAGAGCCCGACATTAGTGCAGGAAGTAAGATCCCTCTTGGACAAAGGGGCCATAGAACATGTACCCCGTTCCCTGAGGGAGGGAGGTTTTTACAGCCGTTATTTCCTGGTCCTCAAAAAATAGAGGAGTATGCGGCCAATTTTAGATCTGCGCCATCTGAACTACACTCTTCAGACATACAGGTTCAAGATGCTAACGCCCAAACTTATCGTTCCACAGATTCAGCTTGAAGACCGGTCTGTGACGATAGATCTAAAAGGTGCATATTTCCACATATAAATATCGCCCAGTCACAGGAAGTTCCTGGGGTTTGCGTTGGAGGTAACGCATACCAAGATCAGGTTCTTCCCAAGATGTAGTTCTCACCCACATGTAAAGCTTGGGGCTCAGGTTTAACCTCAGAAAATTTCTCCAGTCCAGTGGACAACTTTTCTAGGGGTTATAAGGATTCTACTATGATGAGGGCGTTTCTATCCCCAACATGCATAGGGTCAATACTGTCAACATTGAGCAAGATAAAGCTGGAACTTGGTATCCCCTCCAGTCTCTATGGGAGACTGTTGGAGTTTATGGCAGCAGCAGCCAACATCATACCGTTGGGCCTATTGCACAGGAGACCGTTTCACTGGTGGCTGAGAAGTTGGGGGTTTTGTCAGAGGATCAAACCTCTGAGAATAATCAGAGAATTTGGAAGTGTCCCCAGTTTCTAGCCTTGGGTCACACTCTAGGGGTGTCTCTTTAACACAGGACAGTAATGACAGACACCTCCCTCATGGGCTGGGGCTCGGTCTTAGATGGCCATCCAGCTCACGATCTCTGGAGCGGCCCTCATCTGGAATGGCATATAAATTGCCTATAAATGTGGGCCATATTTCTATCACTGAAATTCTTTCGTCCTCAATTAAGAGGTCACCATGTGTTTACAGACAGTACAGCGGTGGTCTCATATATTGACCACCAGGGAGGATTATGTTTGCGTTATCCATCCATTATGTTATCCATCCATCCATCCATCCATCTTCTATACCGCTTATCCTTTTCAGGGTCATGGGGAAACCTGGAGCCTATCCCAGGAAGCTTGGGGCACAAGGCGGGGTACACCCTGGACAGGGTGCCAATCCATCGCAGGGCACACTCACACACCCTTACATACACTACGGACACTTTGGACATGCCAATCAGCCTACCATGCATGTCTTTGGACTGGGGGAGGAAACCGGAGTAACCAGATGAAACCCCCGCAGCACAGGGAGAACATGAAAACTCCGCACACACAGGGCCACAGTGGGAATTGAACCCCCAACCCTGGAGGTGTGAAGCGAACGTGGTTTGGGGAAGGAGGAGTCGCGACGCGAGCTCCAAAGTCAGGCGGAGAGCCGGACCCGGAAGACAGAGCAAGAGATAGAGCAGTGCTCGTCTCCGGCTCCTCTTCCAAATCCATACATGATCCGCAGGACCTGAGCCAGCTGGCTGCCTCGGCAATGGCCGGCCCAGATCCGCAAGGCTCTGAAACCCAACTCCCTTTGGACGAGAAGAAAGTGAGACGCGAACGGAGCTGCCTAATCGTGAAATGTTCACAATGCTGACAGACAGACCCCTCGAGGGCTGCCGTCGCATGCTCCACGCCCAAACACTTCACACAGAAAACATGTCTGTCTCCTCCCGTGATGAAACGGGAGCAAGGCATAACACACTTTCTGAAATCTCTCTCCCTCGCTCATTCTTTCTTTCTCTTTTCTTTTCTTTTTAAAAAGGGATAGAAAAGTTTAGAGATTCTGAGAAAATATAGAATAGAAATGAAGCGTCTTTTTGTCACATAAACAACAGACAAGCAGTCTCGTTGAAGTTAATAAAACTGGTGGTGTGATTCACAGGTGCCATATATATATCATGCGATGCACTTAATTGCCACGTCACCTGATCATGGCAGGCCTATAAGTAGAGGCATGATTTTACACAAGATTCAGATACCGGTCACGCGTGCAAGGGCGCTCCCATACTGTTATGCTAAACACAACTTTGAAGTTCCCTTTGAAAGGGAACATGGTTTTTGGGGTGCATTGTGGGATTTTTTAGGGAGCGCACGTCCCAGAGCACTGGAAGGATTTTGCAATTGAGACAGCCCTTAAAATGGCTCCTTGATCAGTGCCCTGACTACTGAACTAGGGAGCTGATTGAGACACACTGATGGATTACACACCAGTTTTCCATTAAATCCTGAAAGATCAATCAGTTGTACTGGCTTTGGTGCCTATAGTTTTAGTGTATCTCAAATGCTAACTTGCTGTCATATCTTCCCCTGTGTGTTACAAACAGTTTAGCATATGTTAAAGATCATTGAAGCTTTGCTTGATAGCAAGTATCCAGCTGGCTAGCTAGTACAAAGTAGAATGAATTATAAAGGACATTACCAATGATATGAAATACTGAATTTTAAACACTTATCCAACATCAATGCTAGGTAGAAATGATTACATTATCCTCTTTCATGAATCAGTTACAGTATGTGTATGCATCAGAAATGACAGACACCTTAATTTTCAGTTTTCCAACCCTGAACAAAATACCAAAGTTTTAACAGAGCTTTATTCTAAGGGGGAAAAAATCAGCAAAAGGCCAAAATTACAGTGCTCAGTCACAGACCAGGCAAAGCAAACAGGAGAAAAGAGCATTCTGTGGTGGCCCTACAGCTCTCACACATTATGTAGTAGGAGAGATCTGAAATATTACGCTCCATTAAAGTTTAATGAGTTTTGGGTCCAGCCTAATCCAAAGCTACTGATCTGTGACAGCCTAGTGCCTTCATCACAAGTTCATTCATTTCACTGAGCCAAGACCTGATCCGCATATACAGAGTGTGTAGACCACTTCACCTTGATAGTTAAGCTAATGTTTATCAAACATTTGCTTCCAAATTATTCCATGAGCAAAACCAACCAATTATAATCAGCTGATTAAATGGAAGATCAGATAACTGTGAAAAGAGAAATAACCAATATTTGGAGATTGTCCAAGTAGATTAACCATTGCTGGACTATGGCAATATAAAATGTGTAGATTACATGCATAGAATTGCCTTTTATTCTCCAACCTCATCAGGCATTATAGGAGAAGACTCGGAGCTGTTATCTTGGCAAAGGGAGGTAGCACAAAGTATTGACTAAAAGGGTGCCAATAATTGTTGCACACTTATCTTTAAGAAATATTTTTTTGATAAACCTGTGTTGTGTTTGCAATTGTCTGATATCCATGAGAGTAGATTATTTAATTTTTTGAATAAACGATCAAAGGTTAAACAATAAAGACAAATTTTCACAGCCTTCTTTGCTCATATTTACCAAGGGTGCCAATATTAGTGAAGGGCACTGTATTGATTGTCAATACGGTGTTATACCTCACATGTTACTTGTTGGAAAGTCTTGGAATGTGTTTTCACACCCACAAGAACATACCCAGGTGATTCTCACTGCCCATGGCCATTACCCTGGGTTCATGCAAGTACAGTTGTAACTAGAGTTTAGAGTTCCCATTACCAGATAGACTAAAAGTAACCTCACTCATTTGTATTCATTTGAGATTTGCTGAACATTTTATGCTGCAGTGCATCTACATTGAACTCTTAATTACCAGTGACATGGGTGTTTTACTTGTAAATTTAGCCAACAAATATCAGCTTAGATATTCTCAAAAGTTAAAGAATAATTGTTTGACTGACTATGTTGATGTATTTTTCTAATGCTTTAACATCTCAGTGCATAATGACAACCACACACACAAAAAAGAAATACAAACAGACTTGATTCATCCAGCCTACCATGCAAGCTAATGTTTTACTTAGGCAACTATTTGCATTAACATTCATTAGCAAGCTCAAATTTGGCCAGTTGAGGAAATGAAAGCAGATAAGAGCAAGTGGTACTATTCTGAAGTGAAATACTGTGCTGTCCTGAGTTCATCCTAAAATAGTTTTATACCTTTATTGCCATCCTGTCTGTCATTTGCATTTACCTGTCATTTAACTAGCAACAAACATAAGTTGTCAGAATACAAAAATTGGTATGGTGGCATTGTGGGTAGCTCCAGTGTCCCAGGTTTCATCCTGAGCTCAGTTTACTGCCAATTTGTAGTTTTGCATGTTTACCCCGTGGTTGCATGGATTTCCTCCATGATGTCCTCCAAGAGCAGAGGATTCCTCTCACTGACCAGGTGTGAATGAGTGTGTGAATGTGTGTGCAAGATGACCTGTGATGGATTGCTTTTTATTTCATATTTAGAGCCGCATTTTTTGCCAGATTGAGAGAAACCATAATGTTTTGATGTATGAAATCACACAGGTTTTCTATAGTGTTAAAGCTCATTTGATGAGCTTGTTCTGTGTTCAATATGGTGCCCTATTCCCTACAAAATATGAAACATTAGGAGAACTATATGTATTAAGGAACAGCATAAGTGATTGAAGTAAAATATTTAATTTTCCTACAGTCACATGGAATCTCTATAAAACACATCAGTTTACTTTTTGCTGACATTTTACAAATGAGCATTAACCCCATAGAAAACCTATGTTATTTCATACATCAAAACATCAGGAGAGCAGTGACCCCCTGACTGTTGATGGCAGTGAGGTCTACAAGCATTGATGCAAAAAGAGAAAAACACACATCCATATCCTTCTGAGACTAGCTCTACTTTGCTGAGTTTTATTTGTTCACTATTATTTGCACAATGTATTTCAGTCCAGCAATAAGTGCTGTGTGCATGTTGCCCTGCAATGGACTGGTGTCCCATCTTCACATTCAGTGTTCCTGGCATAGTCTCTGGATCCACCTTGAACCTGGCTGGGACAGAATGGTTACTGAAGATGAAATAATAAATTAATGAATATAAACACATCCATATGATTTCTTAGCAGTGATACCACACCTCTCCCTTCCATTATCAGCTCATTTTAGACAAATTGATGAGTCACTGTTGCCACTGCAGGCACAAGACATCCTGGCTAATCAAACATAGGCCTTGGGGAGCCTGCTGTAATTGTTTGATTAAAAATACTAAACATAATGCTAATATGAATTGTTAAAATAATATGACAAACAAACAAGCAAATAAATTATATGAAACTGCATGTAATACAAGGACACCAAGTAGCAAGCATTATTTTGTTTATTATGGCACCCTATGTCAATGTTATTTGATGGTCATAAATTGGCTGACTTTTTGGATATTTCAATAGATTTCACAAGACATTCATAGAGCAATAGACCCAAAAATGTACATAGCATACTGGAGATATTGCAAGGTCTGTCTGAACCACTTTCAAGTATTTACACATATTTGACAACTGACACTGATCACCTGTGATTATTAAATTAAAATTTATCAAAATCCCTAAATAATATTTTTACATACAGTTGTATGCAAACATTGAAGCACCCCTGGCCAAATTACATATTTTAATGATTTTTGAAGTAAAATGAAAGAATGTCAACCACTGTTACAAACAGTGGTATTTTTAAAATATAATTTTTTGCTAATGTTAATGCACAGTTACAATAAAGTTTAAGTTCACTGTAAAGTTCAAGAACTTATTCAACTTAATTGACTCACTAGGTCTTGTTACTCAAGTCAAAAATTGTCATTAGGAATAACAATTCCCGAGCACAATAAATTCTCTGAATCTTCCAAACTTGTGCTAGTACTAACTAGCCATGCACTTCTACAAGCATTTAACTAAGCATCTGAAAATGAGGCTAATTGATTCCTACAAAGAAGACGCAATAAAAAGGCTATAAAAATATATCAAAGCTCACAATTTCCACTGTGCAAAATGTCATAAAGAAATGGTAGTTTAGTAGAACTAAAGTCAGGGAAGGAAGTCAAGGCAGGATCTGGAAGAGCAAGAAGATGCTTGGATACAAAATGCCCATAGGCAAAGCAAAATTCCCAAATGACAGAAAGGACCTGCAGAAAGTAATTTGCATGGAAGAGTCATCAGAAGAAAATCTTCACAAAAGATTATCACAAAAAGGAAACATCCAATGTATGCAAAATTATATCTGAATAAATCAGAGGCATTTTGGAGACATGTGCTGTCAACTGATGAAGTAAATATTGGAATTTTTGGCCACAATCACCAAAGGTATGTTTGGAGGGTAAAAGTAGCAGCATGTGATTAAAATAAATAAATAAATAAATAAAGCTTGCCAACTATTAAGCATGGGGTGGATCTTTGGGGTTGTATGACAGCCAGTGGCACTGAAAACATTGCACAGGTAGATGGAAGAATGGATTCCAGTTAAATAGCAAATTCTAGAAGCAGATGTAACACAGTCAGTCAAGATATTGAAGCTAAACAGAGAAATGCAAGCTGGATCTTTTGAAATGCCCCTCAGAGTCCCTTGACTCCAAATCTGTGGGCAGATCTTAAAAATGCTGTGCATGCAAGATACCCCCAAGAATATCTAAGAACTAGAAGTGTTCTGAAGGGAAGAGTGGGTGAAAATTCATTAAACAAAAACAGAAAGACTCATTGATGTCTAAAAACATGTTCACAAGCCAAGTACTGAATTAGTATGGTGACCAAACAATTGCACATGCCACACTTACTACTGCAAATGCCCTTCTCTAAACCTTCAAGGAAAGCTTCCCAAAGTATCATAATGGAAAAGTAGAATATTTTAGACAAAGAGTGAATGCAACACTAACACAAGTATCATATTTTCTGTCTGCTTTTACACTACATCAGAAATTGTGGAGAAAACAGCAGATGTCTTAAGAAAATGTTTTTGTTCAACCCCCTTTCCTTAGCTTTAAGCAAGAAGCCCTGACACCATTGACACTTTAATTACAACTGGAGTGTGAGATCTGTTACAACAGTCATGGTTTTAATTAGAGTGTGTCATATTAAGTAGTGTTATTTATCCATATACAGTGTAAAGGATGGTAAACACTAAAGTTGCTAATGTACTGCTCATCACCTTCTGTGGGATCTTTGCATGAAACTACTTAATTAGAAATTTCTGGCACATATATATATTTTTAAATTCTTCTGTGTTTTTAAATTGATCATAATGCTGCAAACACTAATATGAAACAAACTATAACCATATTTACAAAACAGAATGAATGAACATAATGAATGTAACAGCATATACATTTACCAAAATAATAATAATAATAATAATAATAATAATAATAATAAGTTAATGTTTGAGTACTGTTCTACACTGTATGCAATAAGGCAAAATGCTCATCGGTGGGATCCTAATTTTACACAGAATTTCATGTAAGCAAAATATTTGGCACACAAAGAAATGAAGCCACAGTAAAAAAAAAAAAAAAAAAAACCCAAAGAAACAAAAGAAAAACAGACATGTATCAACATAAACCATTGTTCTTTGTCAATACTTTCAAAGAGCCAAAAGGAATGTTATTTCAAGAATCCTGTAAGACCTAACTGCCTCGATGATAAGCATGTTTGTCAGGTTATTTTGTTCATTTATTGCTACAATAAAAAAGTGTACTTAATTATACCCTAATTAGTCATCCTCTAAGAGACACTAACAAGAACATGTGTTCAAGCATCCATAATACAGCTCTTAATAAAATGTTTTTGACCAATTATAGATAGACACACAAGCATGATAACATAGTATTCAATGACTCTGGACACAAGCATCTTTTTCTATATTTTTAGACAGTTTATTCATGTAGTGCTGGATGATCAACATGTAATTGTTATTTAACACAAGGGTTTTACATTCATATAAATCACATTTCTTTGATAAGGTAGAGCTACTTCTGTGTTCCATCAAATAAGGAAAATTAATTTTCAAAGGTGACTTGCATATGCTTTTTTTGTAAAAAAAAAAAAAAAAAAAGAAGAAGAAGAAGAAGAAGAAAAAAGAAAAAACATCAAACAAATAAAACAACAACAACAACCAAAAAACCCCCCCAACAATATTAATTCAGTGAAGAAATAAAATATATCGCCCAAACATGGAGTTCCTGAGCTGCTGTGAGCCCTGGCAGTCCTGTATACATAGTAATTCACAGTCAGAGCTATAGGATTTGGAAGGAGCTTTCAGACACATACATCATACACCATTTTCAATAGGTCCAGCTTTACACAGAGCCAATAGTGAGCTAGCAGTTAGCTAGAAACCAGGCTTGAGAACACAAACAGGGTAAGACAATAAAATACACTGATCAGATAACAAAATACATAGCGAATACAGGATGAATAATTAAAAACACAAACACCAGGAGTGTGCAGGCGTTTTGCTCCCCACACTGTATAGCTTGCTATCATCAGCCTCAGGGAGAGCAAGTAAACGCACACAGTGACCCTGAGGTAAACAGCATGCTGAGATAAAGTAGTGCAACCCTTTCTCCTTCGAGAATAACTTATGTCTTTTTCTATTGGTTTTGTGCTGTGCTTTGATTCCATAGCTACACAGCAGAAGAGCCAGAGGTTAGAAGCTGACAAAAGTATTGGAGTATCAATAATAAATTTGTATATTTAAATTATACACACAACATATATATTTTTTTCCTGTGGCATATTTAAATTATGATTTGCAATTTCTAAATAAAAAAAAAGAGAAAAGAAAGCTAAATACAAATTTAAAATCTCAAAAATACAGATTTTATGCAGATTAGGCCAAAGGTGAAGCAGCTGGGATGCCCAGAGAAACGTATATAGTTTCAGAGTGGTGAAACAAAATTTAAAAAGTCTTTGATCAAACAGCTACTTTTTTACAGTGAAACGTCTAGGCTACGTATGTAACCCTGTGCCCTGAGAAGGGAACGAGAGGTTGAGTGAATTTTATGGTCTGGGAATGCCTCCGCACATGACCGGTATCTGAAGTCTGTGTAAAATCACGCCAATTTATTGGTTTGCCATGGTCAGGTGATGTGGTATTTTGCACATTGAGGAGGCGAGCCCCCTAGTGGTATGAACCCTTATGCCCAAAGGGATAGTGAGACTGCACAGCTCATAAACAATAGATATTGCTTTCACTATCTAATTAGAGATGCGCTGTTTTGACACAGCATCACCTCTACTGTCACTGCCAAGCATGACAGCAACTGCTCTGACTTACGCTACTGGCCTGAGCAGTGGACATAAGTACCAAGAGCCCTTACTGTACACAGTAGGTGCAATCCTTCTTGTTCTGGTGTAAGGAATGGAATAACGCAGAACGGCTGCAACACTACGGGCTGGGCAGCAGGCATAGGCTCTTAGGAAAATAATCCAGTCTATGATATAGTAGGGCCTTGGCTAATCCAGGGGCAAAGTCAAGGGAGGAAGGGGCAATAGAGAGAGCTTACAGATCTCCTACCTATTTGGAGGTGTCCCCAGTTTATAGCCTCGGGTCACAGTTTAGAGGCATCTCCTTATCGCAAGACAGTAATGACAGATACCTCCCTCACAAGCTGGGGTGCAGTCTTAAATGGCTGTCCATCTTACAGTCTTTGGAGCGGCCCTCATCTGGAATGGCATATAAATCACCTAGAGATGCGGGCCATATTTCTAGCACTCAAGTTCTTTCTTCCACAATTAAGAGGTCACCATGTGTTGGTTGTGACAGACAACACAGCGGCGGTCTCGTATATGAACCACCAGGGAGGGTTACATTCACGCCCCCTGTTCAGGCAGGTGCAACTAATTCTTCTCTGGGCATTGGGAAGGATCTTGTCAGTGAGTGCAATGTACATTCCGGGCAGCTGCAATGTGGGGGCAGACATTCTGTCGAGGCAGGCGCTGAGGCCCAGGGGTTGGAGGCTGTGGAGTCCATATAGCGGAGGTTCGTCCAAGCGGAAGTGGATTTGTTCACCTCCGTGGAGAAAACACACTGCGCGCTGTTGTTTACCCTAACTCCTCCCACACCATTAGGGCTGGACGCCATGGTGCACATGTGGCTGAGGTCGCATCTATATGCTTTTCCCCGATTGCTCTGCTCCCACAAGTTCTAGCCAGAGTTCGCCAAGACCGTTCATTTCTGCTACTAGTAGCACCTTATTGGCCAGCTCGAATATGGTTGTCAGAGATAGTATCCATGCTAGATGGCACTCCTTGGTAGATTCCCATCCACAGGGATCTACTGTCTCAAGCCGGAGGGCTGATTTATCACCCTCGGTGGGAACTATGGAAACTGTGGGTCTGGCCCCCGAGGGGCACCAGCTCATAGATTCTGGCCGCATAAGTCAGAGCAGCTGCTGGTCTTCATTGGTGGCGACAGCAGAGGTGATGCTGTGTCGAAGCAGTGCATCTGTAATTGGATAGTGGAAGAAATCTCTATCGCTTATGAGGCGCGCGGTCTCGCTACACCTCTGGGCATAAGGATTCATTCCACTAGGCTGTCGCCTCCTCGAAGGCTTTGTCCAAAGGGGTATCCTTACAAGATGCGTGTGCTGCTGCAGGGTGGTCTATGCCACACACACTCATTCGATATTACAGCCTGGATATTCATTCCACCCCGGGCTCGAGTGTCTTGCAGTGACCCTCGGGCTTGGGGCTTTTTGAACAGGCCATACCCTTGGTATGACGGAGGGGGTATTCTCGTTTCCAAAGCATTGTGCTAACGCAACATGGAGTTCCATTTGAAATGTAACAGGGAACAGAAATGTTCTCAGGGAACAGGGTTACTTTCTCTGAAAGTGTCTTCTATTCCTATGAGAGCATCATTGAGAGTATCACCTTTGGCCTAATTTACTCTGTATCTTCGAGATTTCACTTTTGAAGGTTTTGAAGTTCAAATTTAGATACTTTAATCAGCATCCAAGCTCCATACAGAGTGAGCTGGCTGACTAACACTGACTAAAAGACAAGCTCTGGTTTAAATTAAAAGGTTTTGCTCTTGCAGTATGTAAATGGGATAGTATAATACAATTTGGGTATTACTATAACACTTCAATAATACTGAGGAGATGGTTAGTAGATAATACCTTCAGAATCATGAAAACTTGGGCCATGACCCAAACATTATACAACACTACAACACAGAATGCCAGTACACCAGTGGTGTCATTATACTGTATATGTTATTTAGTGTGTAAAATGCAGACACCACCTTTTATTCTCTCTGAATGTGTATTGACTTGGCATTCACAGCTTTGAGATTAATCCATGCAGTGCATCATAATTCACATTCAAATACGCTCTTTTTGTATACAGCTTGAAATACTTTTTTTCTACCATTAATCCCCAAATCTCCAACATCGAGTAGCTTCAAGATTCGTTGCATTTTTAAAACTAACAAATTCACTCCTAAATATTTTGAGATATGAACACATGTTAACACTCAAATCAAATTAAATTCAAATCAGTTCCAATAAATAAATATGTGATTTTTGATATGTGACTTTTTGTTTGCCTCCACCTGAAGTCAGGTTCTTGTAAGAAAGCCTGCCTCAAACACAGTGGTAAATTAAATACACTTCCTCTGTAGTGTCTCTAGGACATGGCAAAAGCAGTGGTAGGCTCATGGTGTAGCTCACGATAAGCAAGACGAGCTGCGAGTATGAGCAGGACGCCACAGGCCACCTCGAGTGTATAAGAGAGACAAGCTGAGGCCAGGGACCAGCCGAAGTACATGTGTATGTGGGCGAGCAATTCAGAGCTCACCAGCTGCTGCAGCTCTTCCAAGGCCTGCTGAGAGTAGCTGACGTAGATGCACACACCAGTGAGTGTAAAGTGGCCTGTGGAGAGAAAAGAGAAGCCTTCAGGACCTCTTCACTTTCAGCAGTAGGTAAATCATGTTCGATAATTAGATATCATTCACGGACAGTGTGGCACTATGGGCAAAATTAGTGCTTTTGTTTCACATTGTCAATTTTTCAATTTTTATTTATTTATTTATTTATTTATTTATTTATTTATTGATTGATTGCAGATTTTCCTTCTACTTCCTGAAATGAACAATTATTAATAAAAACACATACTAGAAAATATTATAATACAAGTTATTATATAATGTATACTTACAACAGGTAAGCATACATTATTTTGCATGTATAATATAAGTATATAATATATATAATATAAGTTTCACTCTGTTCATAATAGGTCATTGTTATTGCTTTATATTTATATAATTTATATTATATTTATACATGCAGTATATATTAATATTATCTGAATAAAATAAGGCTACACAATATAAATAGGACACAAAATGGTTTTTCACACCTGAAATTGTTGGGTCATTCTAAACCAGGGTATCTGCAGGGATCAGCACTTCAAATGTAATACTTATTAATACCATATTCAAGACATTTCCAAAACATTTTAAGACCTACATGTCACATCAATCATGCTACACGATACATCAGCCATAACGGATTGTGTTCGTGGATATACATCCATTGCTGGGTTTAAGTAAACAATAGCAGGGTAAACATCTATAGAGGTAGATGGGAGACCAGAGCAAATATCTTTTTTGGATTACCATTTGCTCCAACAGTGAAAGAGCAAATTCAGTATCCAAAATCTCTATGGAGGGCACCAGAGCAAACTGCGTGTTCTGCACCAGGAAGCAAACAGCTTCCATTTAAGGGCATAAAACCTCCTTGTAGAAGGAGCTCTAGCATTCAGAATGGCCTCCGCAAACAGAGCCCTGAAGTGGCTGAGCAGCAGAGCAAACCTGTTCTAAAGCAGGAGACCTTACAGTCTGATTTGACACAGGGGCCCCAATCATACAACGTGGGAGCATGACATCACTGTACAGGCCATGACCTGGCTTGTGTACACCGAAAACCGTACAGGCAAGAAAACCGATGTTCGCAGTAGGTGAGTGGTCTGATGTCATCCGACAAACGAGATGTGGAGGAACTGACAACACAGAAATGAGGGGGCGGCCAGGGGAGTGGAATATACCCCTCAGCGGTCTGATGCCGTCCCCGCTTTAAGACCCGTAGATCAAGGACGGCCTTCAGCTGAAGGTCACGGGGTTTTAGGTGTTATCCTCAAATCCAGGTGCTTGAGGGGGCGTTGTCGTGCCACAATGCGTGGCCGAGGGCCCTAGTCTCCCTGAAGAGGCACCTGAGCTGCGCTGTCACCCTTCAGTCCCTTGCAAGGGTGCTGCAGGGAATTGGAGTGGGAACAGCTAGTGCCCATTGATGGCTATCATGTTCGCAGAGGAATCAACTGCCTAAATGCTGCTGACTGCTGCTTCGTCATGCAGTACCTCTCGACAATGGAATTAACCTCATTGCCAAATAGGTCCATCTGGGAAACAGGAGCATCTAGGAGAAAAGCTTTTTCCTTGTCCTTGATATCAGTGAGCATCAGCCACAGGTGCCTCTCAACTGCTATCAGTCCCACTAATCGCATGGGCCAGCTCTAAGCGCCAATTCAGTGGCCCGCCATAGTTCCTTAACCACCTCAGCGGTGAAGCCAGCACCCTTGTCCATTTCCTGGTATGCCTGCAGAACCGGCATTGTGTGCAGAGATGCACCCACCTGGCCAGCAGCAATGTATGACTTACTAATCAAAGTCAAAGAAACCAGTGACTTCCAAGATTTTACAGAAAAATGTCAATTCAACTTGCTCGAAATTCCATGAATATTATATAGATGTTTTGACTCTTTTATTCCTAAATAGAAGGAAGCAATAATGAGCGCAATAATAGTACAAGCATAAGAGCACATCTGCAGTAAATGATAAATGATATGTGTGAGAAAGAGAGAGAGGGAACAAACATATTCATCTGACTCTCACTTTGGAAAAGTGGAGGCTTGTGTAAATGGATCAGCATCAACAAATAAAAAATATATATTAATATCTGTCCTATCAATGAAAGCTTTCCAAAAGAAAAAAAGTGGGCATTCAAAGATTGAACTGAACAGAAAAACACATTATAATCACAGTGGAGTCACAGAATTGATTTGGGTCTCCTCATGATTCATGTGCTACTGATTACATGAGAGTGTGGAGTTCTGCACAGGCCAAATAATTAAGCACTGCTTAGTACTCTGAGCTCCTTCATCGACTGCAAGTGGCTGCACAGCAGTGAGGTGAAAACAGCTTCAGACAAAACAATGCTATGTTGCAATGCAGTATGTTCTAAGGTAAAGTGGGGCTGGAGTGATATGAGCCTTGTTTTTCCAAGACTGATTGGAGAAAGAAGAGACTGAAAGTGCACATTAAAATGAGTCTCATGCTGAGCAGAACACCCTTTAAAAAGTAGCTTCAGGTCAGAAAACAGATGGTAATGGAAATTCTGCTACTGTCGGTCATCTTATTATGTGCAGCCAATTTGTGACTAATTAAACACCCGAAAATTCTGGATCTCAAGAGAGATGTTTTGAAGAAGTAGAAAAGGCAGCCTATTATAGTCACAACAATTCCCTGTCACAACAATTTCACAGAATTATTTAAAAACATGTCAACATTTAGAAGTGAGCCTTTATGAAAAACCATAGCTTGTGATAATATGAAGCCAGATCTACAAACCAATGTGGGTTTCATTGGAAAAAAACAACAATAACAACAGCAACACACTCATCTCAGCAGGTGGATTCCCAAAGAACAAAATCAAAGATAATGATATTAGTAAGTATGTGTGGGGCAATGTGGTACATATTTCTGACACCCAAAAGCTTACCATTTTGATGCCTGTCTAAATGAATAAGAAACATGTGCACTCGGCTGGTTTATATTTATTTATATTTATGTCTCTTGCATCAAACAATGCAACAAAGAGAAACATTACTGCATAAAAAAAATAAGTGGAAAAAAGGATTTCTATGGCTTGACCTCCACCTGTGTCCAGTTTGAGTGAAACCTAACAGCCCTTTGATGCAAGTATAGGTCTCTGAGGAACATAAATGCACATTTCCCAATTAGTTTCTTCAGACCAGATAGGCATTATTCATCCATCAAAATTGGATGATCCAATCAACTTATGCTTAGTGTTAAGGTTAGGGTTTGGGTTATTTTAACAAATAAGGTAAGCAGTTGAAAAACGCCTATCCTGGTTTGAAAACACCCAATAATTGGAAAATTCCCCTTTTTCGGTTCTGCAGAGACAGCATACGCCTTTGATGACAGGCTTCAACACTTTCTTCACAGCCATTGGATGAATGTCAGATGAATGCCATTGACACTTCATCAGCGATACAACTGATGTTTTCAGTCTATTTCAGTTTATAACATAGTGAAATATTATCATAGAAACATGATGAAACAATAACTAAAACCATAGTGGAACACTTTCCCATATTTGGATAACTCAAAAGGCACCATATTCGTTATCTTTCACTTCACTTCACTGTTTTATTTTATAGACATGCATGCACAGTTCTGTGCTGGTTGGCTCTCTCTGTCCTTCGAGTCGCCCACCTCTCCCGTTTTTATTCTCGCCTCGGCTCACTGCAACACAGAACATTCATTACTATAATTCCCTGCAGATGCACAATCCTTACCACTCACCTTCTCAGACTCCGCCCTCTATTCACAAACCGGCGCTCGAGAACACCACATTCAAATTTGAGTTAACTCTTTATTTCCAATCAAAATACGGGACATCATCTCATGTTGCGGGATGTGGGAGAAAGGACTAAAATGCTGTGCATTACAACACAAAGTGGGACGTCTGGACACCCTAGCTGGATGTTATGTATTGAACTTATGATTAGATGCCTGGTTAAAGGTAAGCTATGTACTAAACTAACTGTGACCAAGTGAATCTAATAAGGTACAGTTAGTCTCAGCTTTTACTCCTCTATCAGCTGCCAAACTAAAATACATACTTTTAGTTGATATTTTAAAGACAATCACATTGATTGTGTGGTAGTCTGGGAAAACTGTCAATGATTTTGCTGTAGCTACATTCTGTCAAAGAGGCAAAAGATGAAAAAGCAGGCCAAAACAGGCCTTTTCTGCATATACAGTAGCATACTTTGACACCTCAATATTAAGAAGGCATAAAATTATATGGAAATGTTTTATTTACTTTTTTAATCTTGCTCAGGCTTGCCTATCTTCCCTCAAAAATAATTTTGTGTTAGGAGCCAGTTTAACAAGAATGCAAAAAAATTATCTTAGCAAATGAAAATATACTGAATAAGGTCAAATTTATCTATTATTTCCTATTACAATATTACAAAAAATCAAATATAAGATTTCTAGACATTTGATTACTAATTTCAAGCTTGAAATAGGCTTGTCAATTGGCAGATCATTTTTGCTAATTTTAAGTATTTATTTCCATAAAGAAGTAAAATTATCTGCCAAAAAGCATTAGAAAATTTATAACTTAAAATTAGTAAAATGAGGGTAAGACATCTGTAACAATTAGAACTTCAAAATAGAACCAAGGAAACAAGCAAGTGATTTTTTTTCCCTACTCAGGGGAGGTAATGCTGCCACCTCCAATCACCTCCCTAATTGTCAGTCTGGCATCCACAGAAATCATTGTTTTTATTGATGCTTATATTCCTTGTAATGTTTATCATCAAATGTGTCCATTATAGTCTCTGTAGCTTGTTCCTTAAGATGCTCTGAAGATACCTCCTTTGGGAAATTTGGTTTACTAGTACACTGCAAATACCAAAGAAAAGTATTTGCCAGTTCAGTTTTCTGGCAGTTATTTTCTTTTCAAAATAAACCCTGTTCTTGGTCCCTTGATACGCCCTGTTTTTACACAAGTAATTTGCATGGTTCTAATAATGGATGCTGCACAATAAAATCTTCTCAATTATTTATATTTTATTTATATTTAGATATGGCATTATATTTAGATTACAACCCCAATTCCAAAACAGTTGGGTTGCTGTGTAAAATAAAATAAAAATTAAACAGAAGTAAATAAAAACAGAATGCAATGATTCACAAATCTCATAAACTCATGTTATTCACAATAGAACATAGAAAACATGTCAAATGTTTAAACTGAGGAAATGTACCATTTAAAGGAAAAAATAAGATAATTTTGAATTTGATGGCCGCAAGACGTCTCAAAAAAGTAAGTGTTACTAAAAAGAAACAGCTGGAGGAACATTTTGCAACTAATTAGGTTAATTGGCAACCTGATTGGGTATAAAAAGAGTATCTTAGAGAGTCAGAGTCTCTCAGAAGTAAAGATGGGATGGAATCTGGATGGAAGCATACGTTGCTCTAAAACCTTTCAGCATTGATGGTGACTTTCCAGATGTGCAAGCTGCCCATTCCATAGGCACTAATGCACCCCCATACAATCAAAGATGCAGGCTTTTGAACTGAGTGCTGATAAAAAGCCATATGGTCCCGCTCCTCTTTAGTCCTCTTTAGTTTAGAGGACGTGGCATCCATGGTTTCCAAAAATAATTTAAAATTCCAATTCGTCTGACCACAGAACAGTTTCCATTTTGCCTCAGTCCATTTTAAATGAGCTTTGGCCCAGGGAAGAAGGCGTGTTTCTGGAACATGTTCACATATGGCTTCTTCTTCGTATGATAGAGCTTTAATCAGCATTTGTGGATGGCACGGTGAACTGTGTTTACAGACAATGAGTTCTGGAGGTGTTTCTGAGCCCATGCAGTGATTTCCATTACAGAATCATGCCTGTTTTTATTGCAGTGCCACCTGAGGGCCCGAAGATCACGGCATGCAATACTGATTTTCACCCTTGTCCATTGAGCACAGAGATTTCTACAGATTCTCAGAATCTTTTGATGATATTATGTACTGTAGATGATGATATTCATAGTCTTCACAATTTTACGTTGAGGAACATTATTCTGAAATTGTTCCACAAATTGTAGACACAGTTTTTCGCAGAATGGTAAACCTCTGCCCATCTTTACTTCTGAAAGACTCTGCCTCTCTAAGATACTCTTTTAATACCCAGTCATGTTAATGACCTGTTTCCAGTGTGTGTAAAACACTTACTTTTCCAGCCTTTTGTTGCCCCCGTCCCAACTGTTTTTGAGATGTCTTGCGGCTATCAAATTAAAAATTACCTTCTTTTTTCCTTAAAATTGTACATTTACTCAGTTTAAACATTTGACATGTTTTCTATATTCTATTGTGAATAAATATATGGTTATATGAGATTTGCAAATCATTGCATTCTGTTTTTATGTACATTTTACACAGTGTCCCAACTTTTTTGGAACTGGGGTTGTATTTTCTGCTGACTCTAAACAAAAAGAAGTTAATTTTTTAAAAACTTCCTCTAATATTTCAGGAAATTGAGTAAATACAGCATTTTATCATTGTGTTGTGGTGAAAACTAAAATTTAAAGAACAATTATTAGACTAGGCCTCTGGCTCTTGCTAAATTATTATTATTTATTTATTGACAAAATCCCACTCCCAAGACACCAGGCATTTGTTTAGCACTGAATGCAGCTCACACAAAGCCACAAATGTTCAACAACCTGTGACAGAAAAAACAAACCACTATAATCAAAGTACTAAGCTCTGGGAGGTTGCAGGTAGGTTGGAAAAAAGTTCCACAAGGCTGCAGGTGTTTAAGCAATGAGGTTTGAAAGGTGTAAGAAATATGGTGTGCACTCCATTGTAATCATGGTAGAAGTGTAGCACAATGACACTGTTTAGTGCTCCAAATATCTGTATCTGTATTAAAATTCCCTTCCCTCGCCTTTCCCCCGTTTTAAAAAACAAAACAAAAAACAAACCCTACCACTATGCCTGGAAAAAAACCCAGAGGTAGAAATAGTAGCACTTTGAGTATTCTGGGTGACATTTCCCCAACATCAGCTACATCATTCAAGATGTGAGCATGACTTATTTTTATCCCACTTGTGCAGTTAATATTTTTGTTTGCACCTGCCACAATATTTTTTGTCTGATTTAGTAGGTTCTTTTCCAAAATGTAAACTAAATGTAAACAGACCAATCACTTACAAAGGATATAATAATAATAATAATAATAATAATAATAATAATAATAATAATAATAATAAAGTATTATTATTATTATTTCACAATTATGCCTGTTGTGGGTGTGCAGTGTTTGTTAAAAGCAGAAATCCCAATATACTTCTATAATCATGCTTAATTGCATGCTTAATTATTATTTTTCATTTTTTGTTTAATTTTATACATTTGTCTTTACCACCACTGCATATCCCAGCAATTAATTCTATTTAACCAAATTGTACAATAACAACCTGTACAAATTTGTTGCATCTTTATCTGTGTTCAAATGATTTTGTGGCAAAACCCTGCTGAAGTCATTCACTTATTTATTTAATAAGGTCAATCAGGTGTGTTACAAGCAGGGGCATTAGCTGAACTGTTAATCATCCAGGTCTGAGCCCAAATTCTTCTCCATCAAAAAACTTTTTAAAATGTACTTTTAAATAGACCATTTGCATGCATTTTTTTTTCTTGCACGTGAGGGCTAATTGCTTAAAAAATGTGAAAATTGGACCTAAACTTGGATTTATCATAAAATTTACCTCGGGTGTGATCACTTTTTGAAGGACTACCAGACCGATAAAATAAATCTTTTTGGCTATCTAACAGTAGGCTAGTTTAGTGTCGCTAGCGAAGGGGAGGCACAACTAAGCTATCATTGTATGGGTTTAGCTGCTACAGTGCCATGCAGAGTACATTAGCTGTCCTTATGCTCTGCTCATATAATGTTCATGTAACTTGTACATATTCACAAACTCATACACATTTACACACCTTTTTTTCCTGCTCAGCATGAGAGGGTGTTAGTGTTTCAATTTCAACCCATTTACTGTTTCTGTTTTTTTTTTTTTTTTTAATGGCGTAAATCCACTTTTCCTCACACTGACTGACTGACTATGAGCTAGCCTTTGGTACAGAACTGAGAGCTGTCAGCCAATAAGACACAAGTATTTCCACATATTTTCCTGTAATCCGTCTGATTGGTCTCACCTCCATTCACTGAAGATACAAAATTACAGGTGGTCTTCTTTTACTGATGTTTAGTTATGTAGTGACAAACAACTTCAAGTCGAGAATTATTTGGGGCTAAAGAAAAAAAGCCCAGATCAGGTTACGTCCCTGGTTATAAGCAAAGCATAATAAAAATACCACACGCCATAATGTACATATGAATGTATTAAACAGAATTACCCATCCAATTTCTCTGTAAAATATGCTTAGACTCTACATTTACCCGTTGGACTGATGATAATTTTTGCATGACTCAGTTATTGGATATATTGGAATTAAACATAATGTTGCCTCTTTTAGTCCAATGAACAGAGGAATGTATAAAACTGACAGAATCATAGGATTAATATAATAAATATAAATGAAGTTCATACAGAGGTTTATGTGGTGTACTTATGTGGTAGGTATAATACTGAAAAACAATTAGTTTGCAGCAAACTCCTCCTTTTGTTGTACTTACTTTCTGACTTGAATTCAAGCCTTAAATTGTTTGCATACACTCTCTCAAAATCTATACATTATATCCCTTACCTGAAGAACCTCATGGGTAAACCTAGTTTACTTACTGCAGTTGAGGAAGTACACAGCCACACCAGTGAGGATTGTATAACTGCGGGCAAGAGAGCCGACCAGGCCGAAGATGCCTCCAAAAATCAGCAGCACCAAGCTGATAGGTAGCAAGATGACAATTACCCTGTGCAGATCTATAGAGAGACAGAAAGGTTTCTATATAGAAATTGTTATTTTCTAATAAAGAACACTCAAAAAAAAAATATTCAGGCCCTTCATAGATATGACACATTAATTTTGGTCTCATCTATCCACAAAACATTTTTCTACTACCCTTCTGGCTTGTGATCTTAGCACACTGCAGACAGCAGCAGTTCTTTTTGGAGAGCAGTGGCTTTCTCCATGCAACCTTGCCATGCAAACCATTGTTGTTCAGTGTTCTCCTGATGGTGGACTCATGAACTATCGATCATATTTATGCAGAAATATAGACTATTCTAAAAGGTTCAAACTTTCAAGCACCACTGTATTTGGTACATTTATTCTTGATGGTCATATTTATGCAGAAATATAGACTATTCTAAAAGGTTCAAACTTTCAAGCACCACTGTATTTGGTACATTTATTCTTGATGGTCTTGTCTTTGCATGATTATTGATAGTCAAGTTTATTTTAACTTTGACTTCCACTGACTGTTGATGCAGAGAAATGCAAATTTCCAGACCAAAAAAAGGTTTATGAATGTGTGCTTTCACTGTTTACAATTACTAGCTTGTTTGTTCAAATACTTTTACAAAGTTCTAAATACAATAAGTCACGAACAAACAGCAAATGATTATTTAGCATATTGACTTTTTAAATAAAAACATATGTACCAAGTTCTGTCTCTCTTGTCTCTATATAGGGGGAATAAAATTAGAAGGATTTCTACCCAATTTATTTTCCAATTAAATGTTTTAGTTTGACAAGCATAAAAAAAATCACTTTATAAATGTATCCATTTCATTTAAACTGTATTTGATCAAATTAAGTTGGACCAACTCAATTACATTTCATGAATCAGTTTTTTGAGTTGGGGCTATACATATTTATTGGATGGAAATCCTGCCCACAATTAAATTGTGCTCATCCAATGAGTTATTTTTTGAGTGAATAATTGAACAAATCATTACAACTGTCAGATTCTCAAAAAAATCTAAGATATTTTAACATTAACAAAAATAGATTATGTAATATGGAAAGGGAAGTAAATGAAATGCTGTACAAGTAATTAATCGAATGTCTAACTTGTTACTGATTTTTGTACAGTATTTATTACAGTGAATTAGAGTGGAGTGAAGTCGGTTAGTTTTAAAAGAATACCAAAAGACATTTGGAAATTTTTCTGTTCTCCAAAAATTTCATACACAGCTAGATTACTAGAATACTAACTTTCATTTGGACCCCCCAAGAAAGTGTGTAATTTGGGCAGTAGGTTAGTAAGAGTGGATCATAATTTTTGTCCCTTTGAGCCACCTTGTATAATGATGTACAATGAGAGCAGCTAGAGCAGCTAGGTAGATGGTGCATCGTACTCTGTATTCATTATACTCCATTTCACACATTAAAGGCAATGGGACTTTCTTGGACTCACTTAAGAGGTATTTTTCCTGCTCATTGAACTCAGAAGTATCCATGTAGAAGGAGATGTCATGAAAACTGCCATTATTTCCTGTGGGTAACAGTAAAACAAAAACTATATGGGCTAAAACATTTCATTCAGAACTCATATTGACATTGTGCCTACACAAACACATACCTGTGACTATATTAAATGCAACATACAATGTGGTGCAGGATTAAATATGCAATGATCTAAAATATTACTGATTCAATTGTGAATAAATGCTTCCAGTCTACCAGTTACTGTGCATGGTTACATTACACTCATTACACACAGCCATTAATGTCTAAACCGCTGGCAACAAAAGTGAGTACACCCCTAAGTGAAAATGTCCAAATTGGGCCCAAAGTGTCAATATTTTATGTGGCCACCATTATTTTCCAGCACTGCCTTAACCTTCTTGGGCATGGAGTTCATCAGAGCTTCACAATTTGCCACTGGAGTCCTCTTCCACTCCTTCATGACAACATCACAGAGCTGGTGGATGTTAGAGACCTTGTTCTCCTCCACCTTCCGTTTGAGGATGCCCCACAGATGCTCAATAAGGTCCAGTCCTTCACCTTCATCCTCAGCTTCTTTAGCAAGGCAGTGGTCGTCTTGGAGGTGTGTTTGGGGTCGTTATCATGCTGGAATACTGCCCTGCGGCCCAGTCTCTGAAGGGAGGGGATCATGCTTTGCTTCAGTATGTCACAGTACATGTTGGCATTCATGGTTCCCTCAATGAACTGTAGCTCCCCAGTGCCGGCAGCACTCATGCAGCCACAGACCATGACACTTCCACAGACCATGACACTTCCACCACCATGCTTGACTGTAGGCAAAACATACTTGTCTTTGTACTCCTCACCTGGTTGCCGCCACACACGCTTGACACCATCTGAACCAAATAAGTTTATCTTGGTCTCATCAGACCACAGGACATGGTTCCAGTAATCCATGTCCTTAGTCTGCTTGTCTTCACCAAACTGTTTGCGGGCTTTCTTGTGCATCATCTTTAGAAGAGGCTTCCTTCTGGGACGACAGACATGCAGACCAATTTGATGCAGTGTGCGGCGTATGGTCTGAGCACTGACAGGCTGACCCCCCAACCCCTTCAACCTCTGCAGCAATGCTGGCAGCACTTATATGTCTATTTCCCAAAGACAACCTCTGGATATGACACTGAGCACGTGCACTCAACTTCTTTGGTCGACCATGGCGGGGCCTGTTCTGAGTGGAACCTGTCCTGTTAAACCGCTGTATGGTCTTGGCCACAGTGCTGCAGCTCAGTGTCAGGGTCTTACAATCTTCTTATAGCCTAGGCCATCTTTATGTAGAGCAACAATTCTTTTTTCAGATCCTCAGAGAGTTCTTTGCCATGAGGTGCCATGTTGAACTTCCAGTGACCAGTATGAGGGAGAGTGAGAGCGATGGCACCAAATTTAACACACCTGCTCCCCATTCACACCTGAGACCTTGTAACACTAACAAGTCACATGAAACCGGGGAGGGAAAATGGCTAATTGGGCCCAATTTGGACATTTTCACTTAGGGGTGTACTCACTTTTGTTGCCAGCGGTTTAGACATTAATGGCTGTGTGTTGAGTTATTTTGAGGGGACAGCAAATTTACACTGTTACATAAGCTGTACACTCACTATTTTACATTGTAGCAATTATATATATATATATATATATATATATATATATATATATAAGAATTTACATAATTGAACATATATAAAGTATTAAGCTACATTATTGCATAAATTATTAATCTAAATTCATAACTGCAATACGGTCGTAGTAGCTTACATTTCCATTTCCTAAGATATTTATTCCTATAGACTACATCTGGTTGCTGCAATCAGGGAATAAATTACAGGTTTAATTGAACCTACTGATCATCCGAAGTGACACAAAAATGGCATTTAACCCAAATCACTGCAAACCATTAAAAAAAAACAAACATGTTAAAGCATTAACGGATGCGCTGAAAAGAAAAGTTGTTAGCAGGTGGTTATAGATCAGCTCACACACCTTCGTAGATCCTCCACAACCCCGAGTGCGAACTCGCGAAGTGCCAGCTGGAGTTGATCACTTGGTCCACGTCTATTATGTACCAGTACTCGGTGCCCACAGCCACGGCGAGCAGAGTGAAACTGAGCAGTCCCAATAAACCAGCCGAGATCACCACCACGCCGAAGCTCATCGTTAAGCCACGAGCTTCAGTACCGCGTCCGCTTCTGTGCGCTCCAACTCTCTCTCTCGCTCTCTCTCTCTCTCTCTGTGTGTGTGTGTGTGTGTGTGTGATCCTCCTCTCAGCCACAAGCGCTCTTATAACACCCCCCCCTACCCCCCAATGGATTTTAAGCGCAGGATCTCTGAAGGCTTTGATCTGATCTGCAGGGTTTCATCAGATCACATGTGTGTGAGATCCGCTCGGCTCTGCAGCTGTAATCTACTAAAAGCTAGCCACGGCGAGTCCACAACTCCTTATACATCATCATCATCTTCATCCTTCAGAATGAATCATTAATCACTTTCAGCTCCTCTACCCCCAGAGATCTGTATGTAGGCTATAAACAGTATCCCTGCTGAAAAAAACCCCAGTATAAATGCTTATAGAATTTGTAATGGTTTTAATGGTTATAATGGGAATTGTATTGATTTTAATGGAATCCTCAATTTAGTCCCGGTGGGCCTCTACTGGTAGTTTGTTGCTTTCAATTGGTGGCACGTTATGTCTAGTGGATACCAATAAGTACCAATAATGGTAATGATTTTAATGTTAGCTGATGGTTTACAATGGTATTTGCAGAGGAAACCATTAGAATTTCTGTGATGGTTTCTGTTGTTTTTTTTTTTCAGCATGGATGTATGTATAGTATGTACAGAGCAATGAAAATTATTCAACCCCCATTGCAAATCAGGTTTATTGGGGATTAACAAAGTATTATCTTAATATATATATAAGTATGAAAACGTTTGGAAGACGTTTTGCTAAAAGTGTTAATTTTCACTATGTATGGAGACTTTTGGGACACCGTCTATGAGCATGGATTTGTATTAAAATGAAGCCATATAAAGCTCATAGGCTAGCCAAAGAAATTATTTCAACACTCTCAAACTAGTGTTAATCAAATTTACATTTATAACTCTTAGGAAAAGCTGGGTATCTTCTAGAAATTGTCATAATTGTGCTGTTACTTAACCTATTATGGTTTTTCAAATATTACCTTTCATGTAGTGTGTTATAGAGCTGTTTGTGAATGTAAAAAGTCTGCAAAGTTTCAAAAATCAAAGCGCACGACCAACGGAGTTGTTGACTCCCAAAAGAAGGAACCGATTCTGAACAGCTGAAACGAGTCCTTAGTAATTCCAAACTTACTTTCTGTACTAATCTATGTAGGTTTGTAACAAAAAGCCCCGCCTCTGGTCTTCATCAGCTGTTCACAAACAGACAAAGCTAAAACTCGTTATGGTAGTGGGCGTTTCCTTTTTGAAATACACCGACAGCGGTAGACCAATCACTACAGACTGGGACATCTGACTAATCAGAGCAGAGTATGCTCTCTGAAAAGAGGAGTTTAGAATGAATCTTTTTTTTTATAGTGTGTGACCTTTAAAACAAAATTAGGCATGTTCCAAAACCATAATAGGTGCATTTTAAGTAACAGAGTATGTTAATCAGTCACCTCATAACAATAATTGCTGGTTTCTGTTCTCTCTTCCCTGTAAAGACAAACCTGCACAAAACCTCCAATATTACTGTACCCATTATGATATAAGCCTTTCATAAATTCCCCCACATTGCTTTAATAAAATATTTATGCAGAGCTTATGTGTTGTTATAAAGAAACTATGCAGGTACCTGTCCAATAGAGTGCTACCTATTAAGCTACACATTTGAATGATGAGCCTAATATTTGAATACTTGGATAGTATAGTAAATCTATACTGAGGGGGTCCCTGGTAGAAAAATGTTTGAAAAGCCCTGATCTCTACCATTGAATGTTCTTTAACAAAACATTCCAACTAGTTTATAGTTTAGGACTGCATTAATCCATTAGCTTCAAGGAAATATACAGAGTGGTGGAGAGGCTATGAAGAGTCTTCTTTATTTCATGAGCATCTGTAGACTGACGCTTAAGACTGAATCTTAATTTTGCCCATTTTTGGCACATTAACTATCTTGTTTTATGCATTTTAGCTATTTTTCCCCAACTTCTGATGAGAAGAGTGTCCACATCAAAGCCCAGTATAATAGCCAAGAAGGAACTCTGATCATGTTTGTGTAATATAGAAGCTAGGCTTCTATATTAGTAATCCACAATTAGGACGGGGGAGGGGGGGGGGACAATAAAAATGCAAAAAACAAAACAAAAACAACCAACCGACCAAACAAAACATTTTGTAACATTTATTGCTGCAAATCACAAAAACATAAAAATCACAAACAATAACGCAATCACAGAAAAAAAAAATGTGCAAATGTACTGAAGTGCTACTATATGACAAATGTGAAACTTTTGAAGGACACTTTTGTAAAAAATAAAATAAAATAAAAAGATATGACAAGTCATAATAGCTTTCATGTCATTACAGACTAGGAAAACATAGACAAAAACTTAAACTTAAGGGACTGTTCAGTTCCAATTACAGTATCTAGCTGTATTATCCATGCAACATCATGAATATAGAGAAGGAACTTAGCCAGGCTGTATGAATCCACCTCTGTAATCATGGGGAGTTGATATAAAACTGCATTAAAGAGGTTGTGAAGAATAAGGTCATTCTCTTAATAAATTTTTTTTTTAGTAAACACAAGGATGGTAGTGGAGCTTTGGACCATGTCCATGACCGATAACAAAAGAGCAATCATAGGAGGAAAAGACAGAAATCTCCATTCAGCCTTCCATGGCTAGTTTGATAATGTCACCTCTTCTCGATTTTGCTGCTTCCTCAAACTTCTCAATTACTTGTCTGCAGGCCATTTTCTGAAAAAGAACACATAATCAGAAGACAGATTGCATAGAAGAACCAGAGTAAAAAAATAAGTAAATAAATAAATAAATAATAAATATTAAAAAAAATACACACAAGACCACAATACAAATGTGCATAATATTAGAAACATAATGCTATTCAATGGATGGGATTTAAAATGCAATGCCAACTAACAAAAGGCAGGTAGTTTCTTGAAAAAGAAGCCACAAAATGTTTATAGACCCAGACATAAAAAATAGTTCAAAGGGGTACTCTAAAACTCTCTGAAACTTGATGGAATTGCTGGATGGAAAAAGAGAAATGTGAGCTCAGGGAAATTACACTCTGACAACAGAGTGGTCTGTGCTTTGGCCATTATGTATGCTTTGTCTTGGGTAACACTTTATATTCTTTTGTTCCTCAGGGACACTGAATTCTTGAATCTGAATGGTCAGAAGGTGTGGATTCATTTTCTATTACAGCATGGCTGAGACACAGCTTCATATTAATGAGTTAGTTCTAATACATTATCATTGCTACAGAACCAACTGATTCACAGAGAGATCCAGAGTAATCTAAGGCTAATAAGAAAATGGATTAAAATGCATTATTTAACAATCAAAAATGTAGAGTCATTGAGGAGATATTTCTGAAAGAAATTTATGATCTAGTAGTATGTATAAAGTGAAATAGTGCAAAATGCACATGTATTGAGATGTACAAGATGTCATATGTAAGATGAGATTCTATTTGCGGTTACACAAGAGGTTCAGTCAAGAGTGGTAGAAATGGAAAAGCCAGAGTCAGTAAACGGTTGATTTTGAGAATCCTTACGGCCTGAGGTAATAAGCGGTCCTTGAGTTGGGAGGTAGGAGAAATGATACTATGCCAGTGCTTGCTATAAATCTGCTGGAGAGGTGGGAGATCTGTGCCAATGTTTTTTGATGCAGTTCTCACTGTCCTGTGAAGTTTTTGGTCACGTGCAGTCAGACTGTAATGCACCCAGTCAGGACACTCTCTATTGTGGACTGGTAAAAACTGACCAGGTTTGCTGTGCAAGTCTCCTTAGCAAGAACTGATGCTGCTGTATCTTTTTTGAGGATGCTGCTGATGTTTAGGGCCCAAATGGGGAGTCTGACAGCTGAACACCCAGGAATCTTGATTTCCACAGGTGAACTGTTTGTGGTGACAGGACCATGAGCCCTTCTGTTTTTCCTGAAGTCCACAATTAGCTCATGAGAACTGCTTACATTCAGAGCCAGGTTGTTGTGGCACCAGGTGGACAGGTTGAGAATCTCCCTCCTGTACGCAGACTCATCATTATAACCGCCCCCCCCCCGGATCTCTTTGGTGTCATCCGTGAACTCTGATATTTCTGCCAATGAATCTGGCTAAAGTCACAGGTGAACAGACTCCACAACAGCAGGCTGAGGCAGCATCCCTGAGGCGTTCCTGTACTAACCATCAGTGTGGATAATATCCTGTTGCCAATCTTTACTGTTAGGTCTATAAGACATAACATCCAATGCCCAGTTGCAGATGGAGCTGAACAGACCCAGGCCACCTCAGGTTTCAACACCAATTTACAACAACTCTTTTAAATGCTGAACTGTAGTCGACCAACAGCATCCTGACATGTGCTTTTCTTGTCCAAATGTGTCAGGGTCAAATGCAGAGCGAGTGAGATGGTATCATCTACTAAGCCACTGTGGTAATAGAGTAACTGAAATGGGTCGAGTGTGTTGGGGATATTACTGTGTATGAATTACATGACTAGATTTTTCAGGCACCCCATCATAACAGATCAATGGGTCATCCAGGGTGGAGACTGGCATTTTCTTTTTAGGCAAAGCTTTAGCTGATCTGAGCATGTATTCCGTCAGGGCTGAGAATTTCGGGGAGTTATATGCACCAGAAGCCTTTATATTGATTGTTTTAGCTATGCACTGGTTATAAGTCTGGTAGGATTGGGGAAATAATTAGGAAGGAAGACACAGGAAAACAACAGGGCATGCTGTTATAGGAAAGTAATCAACAACAGGGTGGTGAGATGGATATTGCACCAGAGTATCCCCACTTCATTTTTAAGTAAATGAAAGCAAATTTTTTGGGGGGTGGGGGTCATCTTGTAGCAGAAAACTCTGTCACAAAGTCCTGACACCCTCCATAAATGTTAAATTTCTCCTTACAGAAAGCTTTACCAAATACAATTTTTAAATACATACACAGTGTTACCGTTTACCCTGTTCCCTGCCTGAAGACTTCAAGTAGAGTATGTCCCTGGAAAAACATTCCTTTCAACCAATCACTGTTACCTGATGTCATCAGTCTGCACCTTCTACTCTCACTACTGAGCCACATTCAAAAAAAAAAAAAAAAAAAAAATTATTAATAATAATGATTTTTTTTTTAAATAATAAATAAGTTTACCTACAGTGTACCTGCTGGTTTCCAGACAAGGAAGATAATTGTTTAGCTTAATTTGCTTAGTTTTTGCCAACTTGGCGATGCTAAATAAGATTAATCTAAACTGTTTACTTAATTGTACTTAAACCATTGACCATATGATATGGAGTCATCATTGAAGCCCTAACAATCACTTGAGTTCTAATTTAAATAGAAATGAAAGTTCAGCTCTACTATTTTACATTTCATTTAACAACCTTTTAGCCATAACAAGCAATAATTATCATCCTCTAACAAAGATTTACTGCAGAGCATCAGCAATCTCTTACTGTACAATGTTCTCCTATTATCTATGTGTAACTACTTCTTGTAACCATTCTTTATCATTATTCTGGAATCTTATTATTTAAATTGCTTTTACTTCTTTCTTGCTGTTATTATCTTTTATTTATCTTTATCTTTTACCTCTATTTGTTCTTGTAAATATTAAGATATGTCTTGTGTGGACTGTGCTGTTTTCTTTCACAAGTAATACTGCAATTTCCCCTCAGGATCACGAAAATACCCATTTATCTAAAGGCATGTGTTCATATTTTTTTAATGAACTGAAATGCAGGCCTACACAATACTTTCCCTCTCTGGTGCATCTGGGAAGGGAAGTTGTCCTGAGGGGTATTGTTTAAAGACTTGCATACAAATTACTAAGGACCTGGGGCAGGTTATATGGGGGCACAACATGGGGGCACAGCAGCATAGGTAGGCAGTGCTGCAGTCTAACGGTTACAGGCATCCGTGTGATCCTGAGAGATACTGCCTATGTGGAGTTTCTGTTCACGTTCTCCTGTGTCCGTTTGGGTTTTCGCTCACCTCCCAAAAACTTGCCAGCAGGTGAAATGTACGACACTACAGTATCTCACAAAAGTGAGAACACCCCTCACATTTTTGTAAATATTTGATTATATCTTTTCATGTGACAACATTGAAGAAATGACACTTTGCTACAATGTAAAGTAGTGAGTGTACAGCTTGTTTAACAGTGTAAATTTGCTGTCCCCTCAAAATAACTCAACACACAGCCATTAACGTCTAAACCGCTGGCAACAAAAGTTAGTACACCCCTAAGTGAAAATGTCCAAATTGGGCCCAATTAGCCATTTTCCCTCCCCGGTGTCATGCGACTTGTTAGTGTTACAAGGTCTCAGGTGTGAATGGGGAGCAGGTGTGTTAAATTTGGTGTCATTGCTCTCACACTCCCTCATACTGGTCACTGGAAGTTCAACATAGCACCTCATGGCAAAGAACTCTATGAGGATCTGAAAAAAAAAAAGAATTGTTGCTCTACATAAAGATGGCCTAGGCTATAAGAAGATTGTAAGACCCTGACACTGAGCTGCAGCACTGTGGCCAAGACCATACAGCGGTTTAACAGGACAGGTTCCACTCAGAACAGGCCCCGCCATGGTCGACCAAAGAATTTGAGTGCACGTGCTCAGCGTCATATCCAGAGGTTGTCTTTGGGAAATAGACGTATGAGTGCTGCCAGCATTGCTGCAGACGTTGAAGTGGTGGGGGGTCAGCCTGTCAGTGCTCAGACCATACGCTGCACACTGCATCAAATAGGTCTGCATGGCTGTCGTCCCAGAAGGAAGCCTCTTCTAAAGATGATGCACAAGAAAGCCCGCAAACAGTTTGCTGAAGACAAGCAGACTAAGGACATGGATTACTGGAACCATGTCCTGTGGTCTGATGAGACCAAGATAAACTTATTTGGTTCAGATGGTGTCAAGCGTGTGTGGCGGCAACCAGGTGAGGAGTACAAAGACAAGTGTGTCTTGCCTACAGTCAAGCATGGTGGTGGGAGGGTCATGGTCTGGGGCTGCATGAGTGCTGCCGGCACTGGGGAGCTACAGTTCAACGAGGGAACCATAAATGCCAACATGTACTGTGACATACTGATGCAGAGCATGATCCCAGCATGTATTGCAGCATGATAACGACCCCAAACACACCTCCAAGACGACCAATACCTTGCTAAAGAAGCTGAGGGTGAAGGTGATGGCCAAGCATGTCTCCAGACCTAAACCCTATTGAGCATCTGTAGGGCATCCTCAAACAGAAGGTGGAGGAGAACAAGGTCTCTAACATCCACCAGCTTTGTGATGTCGTCATGGAGGAGTGGAAGAGGACTCCAGTGGCAAATTGTGAAGCTCTGATGAACTCCATGCCCAAGAGGGTTAAGGTAGTGCTGGAAAATAATGGTGGCCACACAAAATATTGACACTTTGGACCCAATTTGGACATTTTCACTTAGGGGTGTACTCACTTTTGTTGCCAGCGGTTCAGACATTAATGGCTGTGTGTTGAGTTATTTTGAGGGGACAGCAAATTTACACTGTTATACAAGCTGTACACTCACTACTTTACATTGTAGCAAAGTGTCATTTCTTCAGTGTTGTACATGAAAAGATATAATCAAATATTTACAAAAATGTGAGGGGTGTACTCACTTTTGTGAGATACTGTATATTGCTTGTAGGTGTAGATGAGTATGTGAATGTGTGTGCACACGCATGATGCCCTGTGATGGACGGGTGTCCCATCCAAGGCCTGAGGCAGGAATACACCCAGTTTTCCTGGGATAGGCTCTGGATACACCACAACACTGACTAGGATAGAGCAGTTACTGAAAGTAAGTGACTGAGTGAAAGTGAAACACAGATGCAGGGACGAACGACAAGTCATAGGAATTCTGAAGTGTCTTTTCAGACTGGTTGTGTTTGGATTTGTAAAAGTGATCCAAATAGGAAAAGAATAATGTCATGCATAAAACAACAATTATTATGGCTAGAAGTGAAACAAGAAGCAAATCAACATTAATAAATTTAATTACTACCAACACTGCTGATGGAAATCTTTTTTTATAACATTAAATTAAATAGGCTGTTTACATTGTGCAGTGTTTAAAGGTTAGAGATTGTGCTTGACAGGTGGTCACAATATCAAACAGAAAGAACCAGTAACGATAATCTTAACTTTAATAGATTTACGAGAATGAATAAGAACAAACTTCATCATTCTCAAAAGTAAGCACAGATTTATGAAATGCATATTATTTATTCATTTCACTGCATGTGTAGCAACCCAAAATGTACATTTAATATTTTCTACTAAATATACTTCTGAAAGCATATTTTCCAAAAACATTATAGACGTATACGTTCATCATTCTGAAGTCCTGTTAGCCACAGAAATTAAATAAAAATTTAAAGATTCCACACCGACTGCAGAGGAGGTGCTTTATGGTTGCTGTGCATCAAGTATACTCGGCTAAAAAAAAGAACGTGCTCTCAAATTAAACTGCTTTTATTTCCAGCAAATTTCGTAACGTGTAATTATTTGTATTAACATAACATTCAACAACTGAGACACAAACTGAACAAGTTTCACAGACATTTGATGAACAGAAATGGAATAATGAGTCCCTGAACAAAGTTGGGTCGATATCAACAGTAACAGTGAGTATCTGGTGTCCTCCAGCTGCTTTAAGTACTACAGTGCATCTCATCCTCATGGACTGCACCAGATTTGTCAGTTCTTGCTGTGAGAGGTTACCCCACTCTTCCACCAAAGCATTTGCAAGCTCTCGATCACGTCTGGGGGACACATGGTTACGTGTAATTTTGCAGCTTATTGCTCTGGCCACATCTGCAGTCCTCATGCCTCCCTACAGCAAGCCTATGGCATGTTCACGCAGGTGAGCAGGAACCATAGTCATCTTTTATCTGGTGTTTTTCAGAGGTGTCCGAAGTTATTGTAACTGTGAACTTAATTGCCCACCGCGTGTAAACTGTTCGTGTAAGGACTGTTCTACAGGTGCATGTGCAATCATTGTTTATGGTTCATTGAAGCATTAAAAACATTGCTTAAACCCTTTCCAATAAAGATCTTTAAAGCTTATTTGGATTTTTACAAAATTATCTTTAAAATACAGTCTCCTGAAAAAGGGACTTTTTTGCTAGGTATATAAACTGGTCTTAACAACGTGTCAGGAGTATGTATGGTGCTATGCATCAACCATCAGAAGCCAACAGTGGCTTTACATGCCATTACAATGGACACGATTGGAACATGAAGACAGCCTGCGTTACCATTATGCCACAGGAGGAAAGGCATACAGCATCCAACACTGCAAAATGGCTGGAGGTAGCAGCCAGGTTTTAAATCATTCCTAGTAAAATTAGCACCACTGTGCACGATAATGGATCCAACATGGTGGCAAACAATTTTTAGGAGAAACACAACTTCCAACTGAATAATGCAGTGAAGCACCCTAGTCTTGAAAGAGCAAGCTGAGAGATAAATGGCGACAAATAGGCACATCTGAGCATAAGCTTGCTTATACCCACAAGATGGACCATCACATTGTACATGATTAGCAAGCTGACTGAAAAAAGATGACCTTTAACTCTAACACTATCCAACTCATCCATTACCCAGAGCAGCAAAAGGGATCTTGATTTAAAAGCTGATCACTGGAGCCTACTAGAAGAGCTTTCCACAGCCCTTGAACCATTTGAAGATGCCACTGTATTAATGAGTGGGGAAAGGCAAATCAGCACCTCCACTTCCCAAGTCCTCAAACCCACTGCAGGCTTTCCAAGTGACCGTTACATAGCAGCTTCAACAGCAAATAGTGATGCACAGAAAGGAAAATTCGGGACCGAAAATTCAAGATGCACTTGGTCCTTTTTATAAAATCTATTTTAAAATTTTTTTTTTGTATAATTGTAACAATTAGACTTAATTCATTTAATGAATCGGAATTGAAAAACTACAAACCAATAAATTATCACACTTATTGAAATTAACATTCAGTTCTTTAACAATTAAATAAATTTATCCAAATAATGTAAATAGAAATCTATAATGATATGCAAAACAGCAGTCAAGTAATGAACTAGGCTTCTTCTGTTTATGTAAATGTATTTCCACATTAATTAAAGATTGTGCCAAACAGCAGCAATAGAATTAAAACCAACCTCAAACTGTAAACAACAGATGTAGCCTCAAGTCAAGAACAAAGTTTTGCAGGGCTACACAAATTTTAATGTAATTGCTATACACAAATTGGACTGCTTTCTATTTAACCCTCTTACCCCGTATGGCCGGAAAACCGGCTTGCCCGTCTTTGATCTATTCCCGTAAGGACGATATACCGGCTTGGTCGTCTATGCCAAATACCCGTAAGGCCGATATAGCGGCTTTACAGTGTAAACTTTATCCTCGTAAGGCCGGTGTACCGGCATTACTCTGCTATGATTCCTTACTTATTTAATTATTATTTTTTAACCCGGAAGGTTGATGACATCATGACGTGATTACGTTATTACGCCGGCATTACGACGAAGATCCAATCGTGAATATTGGTGTAATAGTAGAAGTGAACTAAAAATGCCAAAGCGAAAAGCTAATCGTGTTCCAGCTAAAGTTACACCTACAGTGAACACAGGTACATCTAAAACAGTGAAAAAAAAGAAAACATACACAGTTACACAGGCAAGAGCGAGGATTCTAGATAGTGACAGCAGTGAAAGTTCAGGCAATGTTGAAACCGACACCGAAACTGATAGAGACGCAAACTCTCCTGATTCAGACCCTGATCAGTCTTCATCTTCAGCATCAACCAGTGCGACCGACACTGCAGGGGTTTGGAGTCATAACGGGACCATTTCTGTGCATTCGTGAAAACACTACCTGCTGGTCTGATCATCACCAGAAACTTGACTTTTGGCACAAAAATGCATTTATTTATTTATTATTTACTTGAATTTATTCAAAGGCATTGACCACACTGATGGTATGGTACTTCTAAATGAGTATAAGGATTTTAGCGAGCATTTTTCGTCATTTCTCTAGTTAAGAATTGTGCTCTAAGTGGAGTAAAACACTGAACTGCTTCATTTTCAAAGTAATATTACACAAATACATTATTATAAGTTGTTTCAAGGCCTAAAAATGTTAAAATTAAAATGTTGATTTTAGGGCCAATTTTGGCCTGGGAACTCAGGGTTGGCGTGCTGTTTCTATGGGGAATATAGGGTCGTGGGACATAATACTGTGGGAACTAAGGGGTAAGAGGGTTAAGCAAAAGTGGCAGGTCTCTCTTCAAGAACAAAAGTTGCTCAGCTTTCTGGCAGGAGACTGTTCTCTCCTCTCTTCTCATCAAGAACATGAGGAGCTGCACTGAATAGTCTCTCACTCTCTGAGCTGGTGCTTGGGGCATATAAATACCTGCGTGCAATCCGCACAAGCAATGGACAGCGTAGCTGTGCTTGCTGTGGATCAGGTGCTTTCCTCTAGAATCTCAAACATGTCAGAAACTGAGGGAGTTTGTGCCTCATCATTTGTACGCACCCGTTTCTCTGGCACACTTTGCTCTGTGATGCGCGTCGATCCTTCAACAGATGCATTCATCACCTCCAGCTCTGCCTGTTTCATTTCCCACGCACACTGCTTTTTCTCCACGTCAAAGTAATGTTCTTTAAATCGTAGATCTAATAATGTTGCAATGCAACATTAACCATCTGCTTGATGGAGAGTGAAATCTGAGCGCCGAGCAATGAGGGACGGGACTGCATATATTTTTGGCCTTTTTTCTCTTTCGGCCAAAAATCAAAAACGCCATTTACAGCAACGGAAGGAGGAGACTGATTTCTCCGACACAAGGCCAAACAAAGTGATCCTCTCCTCTGCCCTGGACCAAAGGTTCAGAAGACTGATGTTTCTGACACCTGAGGAAAAAGTCTTCAATGTGCAAGCCAAAGTACTACCACAGGCACTAGCAGCGAGAATGGAAGTGGATCAGCAGCAGCATGATAGTTTCTGTGCTCAAACCAGCACAACCTCAACCATTACAACAGCTGCTGGACATAAATTTCCTGTTAATCCTCGTTTCTGGAACCAGCAGTGATGAAGAAAATAGAGAGGGGAGCTATGGATGATCTCAAGGGCCAAGTTAGGAATAAAGTCCTGACTTACATTGGAAGTACTTTCCAAGGAAGAAAATCAACTCCATTGGTGGAAAGCTAATGAGGATGGATATCCCACCTTGGCCGTGTGTGCAAAGTCCTACTTCTATCTCCCTGGCACCTCAATACACCACCTGAATGCCTCTTCTCCCCAGCAGGCAGTATAGCTTCCAAGAAGAGAACCAGCCTAAGCCCAGACCTTGTGGATATGCTAACAGTGTTGTATTGCAATGCAATATTTTGTAGGAGGGAATAATTATGCATGTGTAACATTTAGTTGTATATTTTTCATTATTTACTTATAAACAGCTTAGCTCAAGGGTGGGCAATCTTATCCGGAAAGGGCCAGTGTGGGTGTAGGTTTTCATTCCAACCAAGCAGGAGCCACACCTGATTCCACCTGTTTAATCAGTTGATCTTGGCTTTCATTAGATTCAGGTGTGGCTTCTGCTCGGTTGGAATGAAAACCTGCACCCACACCGGCCCTTTCCGGATAAGATTGCCCACCCTTGGAACTTTCGCTCATTTCAAACTTTAAGACAAGCTCATTTTTGTTTTAAGAACAATGCAAAAAGAGCTGTAATGTGAAGTTTTGCACTTTATAATTATACCTCCAAATGTCCTGCTAACAATTAGTTTGATATTCTTCTCTATTTATACACAGCTTAGCTCATTTCAAACTGAAGACATCATTTTTGCTAATTATTTTATATATTATATTTTTGTTATTGGACACGATTATAGCATACATTCTTTTTTGTTTTATAACTTTCAATCTTCACACTGTTTGGAACAGCACTGTTGAAGGAATAACCCGTTTACTCAAAATGCTGGAAGTTAAAATGAACCTTTAAAAAAAAAAGTAAGTAAAAAATATGAATCATTAAATTTAATTTAATTAAAAATTAATACAGATCAACTGATTATAGTTTATTAGATGCAGCTCTAAATAGTAAATAACTAGATATAAAACCACAAATACAATTTTTAGTATATAAAAATTCAGAGACAGTATTCAATAGCTTATTATATGGCATTTTATTAAAATTCCATCTTTTTCTGTAGAATAATAATCTGAAAAAATACATTCCAAGCTGTTCACTATCTACATTTGAATCCCAGATTTGGCATTGGTCCACTTCATCATGTGCATCGATTCTGCAAGACTCATTAATTGTTTATTTTCTGGCCCCTACTTAATATATTCACATTACACACAAACATGAACTTGTACACCATGATATCGTATCATATATGGACATGACCTCGATCAATTTTTGCTGACCTCGATATTGCCCGTTGTGTTTCCATGCTTATTTATTTACGTAAGAATGAATGTCACAATGTCATGTTCGGCGAGTAGAGATGGATACTGCCTGTGCACAACTCCCTCCAAAATGCAGATGCATTACTATAAACCAGTGAAAAGATCAACCAAATATGAAAAATTATGCTTGGCTCATGCATCTAGCTCCCCACACACATCTCTTGTAAAGTTCCACATTAGGTGGAGCAGATTGGAAATTTGAATAATAATTTTGCCTGAAACACTCATCAGTATTCAGCATGGAATTTTGGGATTTCAGTGACACACATGAAAGCAGCCCAAATCGGAATAGAAAATTTCAGATGAATTCTGTATAGTCACGAAAAAGGCCACATATGAAGAAAAAGATATTTGGTCCATATATAGCAGATATTTGTCTGCCTGTAGTGTGAATGTAGCTGAAGATACTTCTACCTTTCTAACATGTTTTGTAAAGTGTTTACACATTGTAGTTTAAAGAAAGACATGCTGCAGTGCTGAATCTGACATCCCATTATCTAATAATCCACAGACTAATCCCTTCTTGATTAAAGCACATACAATTCAGTCTGGATGTTTACCGATCACGTGATGATAATGAACAGTCTCAATTCCCTGGTACTAACTGAGCTCTTTAAAAGGAAAATCAATGCTCGCCCAACTGAGAGTTCTGCAGTATCCATATTTATGGATATGTTGTGAGGGTTCTGAATTCTAAACATGAATATGGAACACACACACACACACACACACACACACACACACACACACACACTACAGCTACAAGGAAACATCAGTTATAATGTACAGTGCAGCATAGCCTAATGCTTTACATAACCAAGTACTACTCACAATGTGGAACTTTTGCCTCTCTTTCTGCAGCTTCAGAATCTCCTCCACTGTGAGCTCCTCCACTGGCTTTTTCAGCAGAATGAAATTGCAAGTTGGAGAGTGAGACTTGTGTTCCTTGCTGAAGAAAAAGAATAAATTAATGGCCACTCGACAGATCATTAGCTTTCACTTCCTGCTTCTCTTATGTAGGCCTGTCACGGTAACTAAAATTATTGGATGATATATTGTCACAGAAGTAGTTGTGATAAACGATATTGTCATTTTAAGACACTTTTATGCCACCGATATAACAATAATATAATAGCCTAGTTTTTGTCTTCTGACAAAAATATCATTTAAATTTAGTCAATCAATGTCATATCATAATTAACATCATGTGTAAACCATGCCCTCAGATTTTTAATCCGTACCCTCGGTTTTGTAAGCTCCGTACATATTAACTTAAACATGCATCCCAAAAAAAAAGAAAGAAAACTGCCTTTGTTGTGAAAACCTGATCTCCAGAAATAACAAAATTACAAGGAGTACATTATTGTAATACAGCATTGTGAATTCTTTATGATTTAGTTATTTACTGTCTGTGTTTTAGTGCAATGTTATGGAAAGGACTCTCCCCCTCACGCTGAGCGCAGTTCAATGTTTTGCTACCTGACTTTTCATTATTCTCCAAGCTATTGACCTAGCTCCATTTTGTCATGTGTATTTGGATTTTCCCAGCTTTTTTTGCTCTCCACTGATCGCCCGTCCTGTGCCCGTGTTCCGTTTACTGATTTTGATACACAATTTGGATTTGTCTGCCTATCTTTCAATTAAAACATTTTAACTGCATTTGCATCCATCTAATCGCCGAACATGACATGGTGACATTCATTTTTATGTAAACAAAAGCGCATCGCAAAGTTTGGGGAAAAAAAGCTGCAGCAAAATCCAGTATTTTTGGCCACAACAATCACAAAAAAAAGCTAAATTGCAGAGACTGAAATACATATTTTGAGGTATTGTCAGTTTCAGGAGTCAGTCACTGAGAAAGTGAACACTCAGCACCCAGGACTGCTGGAAAAAGTGAAAGCATAACAACCATAAGTACACTCATTTGTGGTTTGGGATGTGGCCCAAGTATTCATGCTTCTAAGAGTATAATTAAATGTTTAACATTGCAGAATCAGTTTTGCACAGATTAGTTTGACTGTCAGTTACTGAGTACCAGGTGAAAAAGCAAAACCTCTCCTCAGGTGCTCAGCTGTAACCTCTCTGTGTTCTGCCATGTAGACTCCTGTGTATCTGCATTGGTGATGGAGATCCATCGCTAATGCAGATACTGAATCAGTCCTAAATGCTTTTTGCTCTTATAGTCCAATGTTATACTCTTTCAATCCGGTTTACACTCCAACACAAACATGTGTGTGACAGGCAGCCACTCAAGGAGCGAGTGATAACATGTGACATATCTGAACACTTATATGACGTAGGCCTGTCACTACTTTTGTTGGATGATATACTGTCCAAGAAGTAACTGCGATAAGTGATATAATGATAAATAATAAGACCATTTTATGTCACTGATATAATGATAATATAATAGCAGAATAATGCAAGTACATCCTTTCAAAGAGCAATAAACTTTTCATTCTTAAGAATATTCAGACACTAGAATTGGAACGACAAAAACATCCTTTAAATTTAATCAATATTTCATAGTCATACTGATTAATTTTAGTTCATTTTACTCTGACTAAAATGGCATAAAATATTAGTTGATGAGAAAATGCAAAAATTAAACCAAATATTCACACATTCATATATTAACTTAAACATGCATGAACAAAACCATGTAAAAACTGCTCTTGCTGTGAAAACCTGATCTCCTGCAATAATAACATTACAATGAGTACATTACTTTAATACAATATGGTGAATTCTTTATGCTTTAGTTATTCATTGTCCGTGTTTTAGTGCGTTGTTACTGAAAGAGTGTATTCACTATGCGACTTACCATTCTACCCAGCGCCTTACTTATGTTCAGGTTCACTTGTGCAATCACGTAATTTTGTGCAGAAGCAAGTTGTAATATTATGTTTGTGTATATGTCTGATTAATCGCATACAGTCATATGAAATAAATAAGTACACCCCATAGAATTTTGTTTTTACATATTTTGACAAGCAATCATTTGATCCTCTTTGAAATTGTGCCTATTAATAAAGTTGATACACTATGAAATGACACATGAAAATGACATTTTGCGGTAATTTTCACAATTTAAATGAACAAAAAACAGCAAGGAATTTAAAAAGATCTCCAAATTATCTGAAATTCCTAGGGCTGTGACAGTGGCCATGACAACCACACCACTGCGGTGGCAAACTACCACCTGCTGTAGTGTCACATCACCCGCCACATTAATATTTCTGCTTGAGTGGGCACTATGACAAGTACAAAGTACAACATTTTTTTATACAAATGTTGTAATACTACTACAAATAATAATTTTAAAAAATCATCATAATAATAAAACAGTTTCAATATTCATTTGAATTTATAGCTTACCATATAGCGGGAGATTTTATGTTAATACACAAATGACAATCACAATCAAACCTGATATGGTGCTATCTGTTAGTTTGGCGCGGGTTTGTTTGAGCGCAACAAAATCCAGTCAGGTGAATTTAATCACAGGATCTGTTAGAAAGTCTTGCAACTGATGGTTTCAAGTGCATGCATCTGCAATCAGAAAGAGATTGCACAAATTTGAGCTGAATGGGAGGCGTGCCAGGAAAAAGCCTTTGCAAGACTACAGTTTGCCAGTGGGCATATAGGCAAAGACCAGGCCTTTTGGAATAATGTGCTCTGGACACACGAATCAAAGATAAAGTTGTTTGGCCACAGTAACAGCAGACATGTTTGGTGCAGACCAAAGACAGCTTTTCAGGAGAAACACCTCATACCAACTGTGAAGCATGGTGGTGGAAATGTCATAGTTTGAGGTTGCTTCGCTGCCTCAGGAACTGGACAGCTTGCATCCACTTATTCAACTTGAAGATAATGTAAAGCCATCTGTCCAAAAGTTGAATATTGAACAGGATAATGATCCTAAGCACATTACCAAATCCACCAAGGAATGGCTCAAAAAGAAGAAATAGATGGTTGTGGAATGGCCTAGTCAAAGACCAAATTTGAATCCCATTGAAGTAGTGCATGCAGTACATGCAAGAAAACCCTCAAACATCTTGCAACTGAAAGAATATTGCATTTAAGAGTGATCAAAAGTTCCAGCAAGCCAGGTGGACAATTATGCAAAACGCCTACAAGAAGTTATTTCTGCTAAAGAGGGCAATACTAGCTTCTGAGAATAAGGGTGTACTTACTTTTCTTTTTTTCCACACATCTATTGATATTTCTGTTGAATAAATGACTGAAAAAACTATTTTGTTTTTTAAATGTACATTTTTGCACCACTGAATATGTAAATATTATAAACATTTGTTGCTGGCTGACATCTGTTCCAACGTCGCTGTTCATAATGGACAGAAATGAGGTTTTAAACACTGATAGTGGACAGACAAATTGTATTGCATTGTAGGCTGTATAAACAAAAACCGAGCTGCATCAACGTGTAACAGTTCAATTTATCATTGAATTGTGGCTCCAGAATACTAATTATATTGAATGCCCCTAATGAATTGCACTCCTACTTCTACTGTGAAAGCAACAGATCCTCATCGAGTTGTGCCATTTTGCAGTACAGAGCTATAAGCTCTCCTATACAACATAGACGTAGTGACGACGACAACAACGACAACAACAACAACAACAACAACAACAAACTACAGGCACATGCAGAAAGACTATCCAAGTGAGACATGTGGTGACTTTAGAGTTACTTACAGAGGATCATCCTCAGGCTCCCAACCCTCCAGCTCTTTAAAGCAGAAGAAGCACTGGGCCACATCCGGACTGTTTTCAGTGGGTTTGTGGATGAAACCAGCTTTGGCCATCTGGAAGGTGTAATTGCACACAGGAAATTAGGTTTTGCTGTATTATTTCGTCGTAGATATATTCATAGATTTGAATTAGAACACCGTTAAGTTGCCTTGTTTACACCTTCTATAACATCTATATATCTATAACACAGTACACTCTGTATTCAAATATTTAGTTACACACTGAAAAATACAACTTAAAAAACGTTTAATCGTAATTTCTCCAAACATCCGTGCACATTTAAGTCAATTCTCCCTCCGCACTTTCTGGCTCACATTCTTCTTTAGTTACAATGGCTTCCAGGTAAAATTAACGCTACTCACATTATCCGACGTGCAGGCGCAGTCCTCATCAAACGGCCACCCTGAATAAGAAGCTAACCTGTTCTCGTAAAAGTACATTTTTAAATCTTCGTTCATAAACTCCATGTTTTGAAAAAAGCAAAAAAAAAAAAAAAAAGGCGCTAATTAGTTCAGAAGTTCTATCACAGTGTTAAAAACCAAGCTAGCAAAACAGTCAGCTAACATCAACAGCTATCACTTTTGAATTTTAGGCTTCAAGAGCGACGTCTCCTCTGATTGGTTGAAACGTAACCGGTTGAAACGTCATCACGCAACCCCGTTGCTGTACTTCACCAACGCGTAAAAGTCATTAATATGCTGTCAAAAAGAAACATTTAATTCAAATTACTATAAAGGTTGTATTTTTTTAATCAAACTGATTTTAATTATTTCCCAAAGGCTCAGTCATTGAATTAATTAAAAAGTAAATTTATAAATGTTCTTCCATGCGTAATTTATTAGGCTGATTATTTAAAGTACCCATGAAATCACAATGGAAGTTTTCATTCATACTTTTAGTATGAATATGTTTGCCTTAAGTTTATCTATAAGCGCCAAAACAATGAGAAAATTTGCATTTAGAAGATATCCATCCATTCACTTTCTGTGCCACTTATCCTACACAGGGTCGCTGAGTGCCTGGAGCCTATACGTGCGGCACAAGGCGGGAGACACCCTGGACGGGGTGCCAATCCATCGCAGGGCACAATCAATCAATCAATCTCTCTCTCTCTCTCTCACACACACACACACTAAGGACAATTTTGATGCCAATCATCTTACAGAGCATGGACTGTGGGAGAAAACCCCCGAAGCACGGGGAGAACATGCATGCTCCGCACACACAGGGCGGAGGCAGGAATCGAACCCCCAACCCTGGAAACAATCCCACAACATTAACGTAACCCTCTGATAGACAATGAAAAGTACCTCAATCAGTTAACTAACATTCCCAAATTACAGTCTAAGTTGACCATGTTTGCTTTGTGACTCTCCATTAAGGAGGATCAAAGGGGAAATGAAGGAAATATTTAATTTATTATTAATTCCTTCTCATTGTTTTCCTCTCACTCGTGACCATTTGCTGACGTTATCATATCCGATTATCATAACATATCATATCCGATATGTTAAACATGCTGAACATGTAGGCCTATTTCTCCCACCCTTGTCTTAATTGATATGATCTCAGAACACACCAAGGTCTGGGATGACCCCTTGTCTGGCTTACCCTGCTTCTCGTTTCGCTCCCCCCTCCCTTCTCTGCTCTGTAGCCTACATAAACTGGCTTCTCAATCTCAAAAGCAAACTGGTGACAACTGTCTGGAATGATACTTTTATTAGGGGGGAAAAAGGCTGATCTGAAGATATTACACATTCGCTGTCAAAGCGGTAACATCTTCGGAATGTGTTTTTTTTTGTTTGTTTTTTTTTTTTTTTTTTAAAGTAAGCAAGCCTGCACCCTAGCAGGCAGAAGTGGGTGAAAGATGGGAAAGAGTGGCCAGGAGAAGGAGAAAGAGGTATGAATGTATGTAAAAATGTAATAGAGTGGAAGATATTCCAGCAGATTATATGTACGTTTTGGAATATATAGACAATATATTGTAAATTATTCCATTTTCCTGTGGGCTGCAAGAGCTGTGTACTGAGGTTGCGTTACAGAGTGATCTGTGGCTCATCCTAGAATGGGGTCACTCTTCCTCCCACCTCATGGCTCTTTCGCAAGTGCTTTATTTTAAAATAGTGAATACCAAAAGTTTTCTTCTATCTGACAATTCAGTCAAGAATAAGTCCATGTCAGCAAATGTATGGAAGTGAAACAAGAAAGGAACAATTGCTTCATCTCTTTCTTCTTCACTGCTGTCATGCGTCTCTAGAAACACCCTGACGGCATTAGCAGCATCTTCAGGTGGCATCAACAGGACATCAGGCATCTCGACCTTTTGCAAAAAGCGGTGCTCATTTTCTTTGCACCACTGTACAGCTGTTCTTAATGAGTCCACGAGCCTTTGTACCTATAAATAAAAAAAGCCAAAAAAATAAGTCATAACCAGCTGAAATGAAATTGGCATTACATAGGCTAGGCTTTTAAAAAAAAAAAAAAAAAAAAAAAATTCCAATAATAAGAGAGCTCAATTAGAATATTCATTTTATTATATATATATATATATATATATATATATATATATATATATATATATATATATATATATATATATATATATAAAATTAAAAGCTCAACTCGCAAATCTTAAATAATAAAGTTGATTTATTCTATTTCTGGCTCCTGTGTGCGCTAGACGATATTATTAATATTAAAATATTAATAGCTACATAAACCCTTGAATGCTAAAACTTGCAACAAGCACTTAACAGGTGCTAAAAACTGTTCTGCTGAAGAAATGCATTTTCTTTTTCTTGTCTTTTAAAAACTCGCATAAAGAGAATATTTCACTGAACTGCTTATTTTAAGAAGAGTGAGACATGTAATCACTGGCCTAAACTATAAACGGTCTTTCAAGATTTACTTGCCAGACTGTAGGAGATGATTCGAATAAAATCTTGGCTGGATTATTTATTAGACTGTGCAATAGCATGTTCTCAATTTCAGATTTTACAATGAAGATCCTTTAAGGACTGACTGTCGATTAAAGAAAATTACTATGTCCTGCTTATGTCAATCAGTGGGCTCGCACAGAAACGCTTAAACAAACATTCTTCTAAGTGAGCTGGAGGTAATACGGATATTTTCCTCCATCTATTAGCATGATTTATTTACATTTTGCCATTGCCACTACAGCATTTGTAAAAGCTGTCCTGCGAGTTCTGTCATTCTAATCAATTCTCCTATTGGTAGTTTTCAGGTCGACTGATGGTGGATTTTACTGATACCTTATAAGTAGGCTAAGTTGGGCAGTGCATGCCTAAAACCGATTTTTTTTTTAATTGATACTGAATGAAAACAGAACATTCGAAGTAAAGTATTGCTGATAGGGATGCACCGAAATTTTCAGCCGAAAGTGGTATTTAAGTATTTCAAGCGGTTTGGAAATACTTCAAAGTTTCTGATAAGGACATCAAATTTGCCATCCGCGGTGTTTGTTCAGCAGAAAGAGAGGGTACGATGCCAAAACACCTTTCCACGACAGGTTTGATACACCACCTGAAAACATCCAGTTCAACATGCAGAGTACAGAACCCCCCCCCCCAAAGAAAAAAAAAAAACAAAAAACAAAAACCCCACACACACACACACACACACACACACACACACACACACCACAACCCCCACACAAACACTAGAGGACCTCTGCCCTTCCGTGTTTTGCCTGTTAAAATGATTGTGTAGCATATTTAAACTTTTTGTATTTGCAAGCCTAGAGCTGATAAGTTAATTACTTGACTGCTGTTTTGCATAATAATTAACGTACATTTGGAAAATTGGATATTTTTTTAAAAATTTGTTACAGAACTGAGTGAAGAAAAACAATATTAAATATATTGTGTTAATTTCAACAAGTGTGATTTTTATTGGTTTGTAGTTTATCAATTCAGATTCATTAAATGCATTAAGTGAATTAAAAAGTCTAATAGTAATAATTATACAAGAAAATACTTTTTAAAATGGGGGATATATATCACACACACATCCAGGTTTCAGCCAAGTGAATCATGAATTTTCACTTTCAGCCCAGAATATTCCTTTCAGTGCATAACTAACTGATGAACTTTATTACAAAATAATCAGTATTGACTATACCATGAAAATGTAGTTCTTTTTAAAAGAAAGAAAGAAATATTTATGAACCATTAATAAATATGAAAGTAAATAAAACGTACACCAAACGGAACCAAAAGTAACACCCCAAATAAATAAAAATAGTGACATAAATTAATTTATAAGAAATTAAAAAACACTCCAAATAACAAAATTGGACAGTGATGGTTTTTATTTCACCTCCAGAGGCCACTCTCGTATCGTGTAACGACAGCGGACTTCTCTACGGGATTAATTTTCCGTCAAATGTATTGCGGTCACAGAAACAAATAAGTCAAACATTTAAAACAAACAAACAAAAAAAGTAAAAATATTGTACAAAACTGAAAAAATTAATGAGTACAATGTTACTCTGCATAAAAAGCAATTTTGTGCAATATAGCCTAGGCCTAACTGTAAGTGCGTTTTTAAATTTTTGATTCACGTTTATTATTTTTTGATCGGTAACCGCAATACTTTTAACGGAAAAATAATTCTGTAGATTTCTGCCGGAGACAAGTAAAATCCAGATTTTACCACAAAACATTTATATAAGCTAGGTGTGGCTCTTGGAGAACTACTCAGTCTGCAAAGTAGTTCCAGCCCCAGTCCAACACACCTGATCCAGGTAATTAAAGAGGCCTGAAACATGTGAACATTAGAGTCAGGTGTAAATAATTAGGGCTAGAAGTATGTGGGGGAATTTAGATCCCAAGCAACTCGCTCATTTATAGAAGTTGTAGTACAGAATACTTCCTTCATCGGCTCAAATATAACTATTTATGTGGTTTACACATGACCTAATATTAAAATTCTAATAATGATTACACAGTTAGTAAAATTCTTAAGACTCTACCCAACTAATCAAAGATATACTTCCTACATTTTAAGCATTATACTGTAGGCCTAGCTGCGCACACACCACAAAGAGATAAACACGGCTACATAGCCGCAATATCGTGCATTATGTAAGCAAACGACGTACCCTATTTTCAGTATTGCCTGCCATGTTCTCTTCGGTAGACCGTTGAATCTCGCGCCAAGGAGAACGCGCATGCCCAATGTCTCCCCTACTTAACTTGAGCGCGTGACAGGATAAATAAGACACGCCCCCTTATTACCATCTAGACGCTATAAGGAACTTAGGAAACAATTAATAAATTTGCTGGAATTGTCAACAGGAAAAGTGAAAAGTTGAACAACAACAAACAATAAAAGCTAATAATAAATAGAGAACGTAGTTATTTTTAGTGTATTTAACTGATTTGGGCAAATTATTTGTTTAACCCACTTTATAATTAATCTATGTATTCAGTTATGCACTGCCTGGCCAAAAAAAGCTTTTTTTTCAAATACTTATTTTTTGTATTTAAATAAGCAAATACTTAAGATTGTATTGTCCTATGATTAGATCATTATTGTAGTGATTAATATGTTTCAACTGGCATAATTTTTTTAAACCCTAACTGATGCAGTATGTCCAAAGCCTGACAAAAATTATGGAATCACCACACTTGGAGGATGTTCACCCGGCTTTTTTTCTTTGTAGCAAATAAACAAATCACAGATATGACACAAAACAATTTTTGTTTAATAGCTGAACATTCTGACTTTGTTCATCATACCTCAAACAAGTTAAATGAAATTATTTTTTAATTAATGGCATATTTTTTTTCCAGATCAAGTAGATGAAATAATTATGGAATCACCAATGTTGAGGAAAAATTTAGTACCAGCACAAGTCTAAAAATGCAAATTAGTCTGTAGTTAAAAGAGAGTGCTTACGGGCCTTAAAAGAGTGCTTATACAGACCTTAACCTTGGACTTTTTGAAAGGAAACATAGCCGCAACAAGAGAGTTGTCCATTGAAACAATGGAAAAGATTAAAAAACTCCTTCAAGAAGGAAATCCAACATGGACTGTGGAAAAAGATGTTGGTTGTTCCCAGTCAGCTGTGTCTAAAATTTGGTGTATTGAATTAAACTGAATTGAACAAAATTGGAAGGTTATAACATTTACATTTGTTCATTTAGCAGATGCTTTTATCCAAAGTGACTTACAAATGAGGAAATGCAAGCAAAGCGATGTATCAAGCGGAGAACAATACAAGTAGTGCTACCATACAACATTTATAATTGAGTTCTTCATAAGCAAAGTGCGCAGAGTAGAGGTGTAAGAGCCAGAGTACATTTTTTCTTTCTTTTTTTTTTTTTTTTAAATAATGTGGGGGTTGGCATTTTGGGGTTAGTTAAGTGCTCACAGAAGAGGTGGGTCTTTAACTGTTTTTTGAAAATAGTGACAGATTCTGCAGTCCGGATTGAGGTTGGAAGTTCATTCCACCACTGACGGACATTTATTTTGAAAGTTCTGGAAAGGGACCTTGAGCCACGCTGAGCTGGTACTACTGAGTGTTGGTCGTTAACCAATCGCAGATTGCGTGAGAAAACGTAAACCTTAAGGAGAGTGTTGAGGTAGGGGATTGCTGTTCCAGACAAGGTCTTGTACGTGAGCATCAAGGCCTTAAATTTGATGCGGGCAGCTACAGGAAGCCAGTGGAGGGAAATGAAGAGGGGTGTGACATGGTTTCCTTTGGGTTGGTAGAAAACGAGGCATGCTGCTGCATTCTGAATCATTTGAAGGGGTTTGATGGAGCTGATTGGGAGGCACGAGAGTAGTGCATTGCAGTAGTTCAGTAGCTGTGTAGCCTGTTCGGTGAGGTAGGGTCTGATTTTCTTGATGTTATACAGAATGAACCTACTGGATCATGCAGTTGTTGAAATGAGGTCTGTGAAGGTCAAGCTGTCATCAAAAGTCACCCCAAGGTTCCTGGCTGTCCTGGTTGGCTTGAGTGTGGTTGAGCTGAGCTGTACAGTGAGGTTGTGGTTGACTGAGGGGCAGGATGGGATGACGAGAAAGTCAGTTTTTGGCAAGTTGAGCTTAAGGTGGTGTTCCTTCGTCCAATTTGTGATGTCAGACAGGCAAGTAGAGATTCGTACAGAGACAGATGGATCATCATGCTGGAGACAAATTGAGCTGGGAGTCATCAGCATAGCAATTATATGAGACGCCATGAGACTCAATCACAGGCCCCAGAGATGTAGTATAAATAGAAAAGAGCAGTGGACCCAGAACTGACCCATGATTCCATATCTGACAGGAATATAAAAGGAGAACATATGGAAGACGCCAAACATCAGGATAGTAAATGCAAAGCAATTTGGCCTGAAACTAGAAAAAGCACAACAAAATAAATAAAAAACAAATGGGTGGAAACAGGAGTCAGTGTTTGTGACAGAACTGTAAGAAATTGGCTAAACAAAATGAGATTTAAATACTGAAAAGTCAAATGAAAACCAGCAATAACAACTAAACAGAAGAAAACCAGAGTTGAGTGTAACGTGTTACTGTAATCTAATTAATGCATTACATTTTAAATGTGTGCAGTTTGATTATATTTACTGATGTCAATAAAATTGTGTTACTTGCGTTACAAATGTATTGTTAAGAAAACAATATTAAGTAGAATGCATTTTTAAAATGAATCACGTTTTGCTCCGTTTTGCACCCATTCACACACTACAGACAATTTAGAGATGCCAGTCAGCCTACAGTGCATGTCTTTGGACTGGTGGAGGAAACCAGAGTACTCAGAAGAAACCGCTGAAGCATGGAGAGTTCATACAAACTCCACGCATACAGGGTGAAGGTGGGAATCAAACCCCCAACACTGGTGGTGCCTGGCAAACATACTAATCACTAAGCCACTGTGCCCCCTAATATAAACTTCAATTCCATATTTTTGATATGGAATTCTGAAAGAGCTAAAATTGTATCCATTTTATAGTCTTTTTCATTTCATTAAATATCAGCTAAGTGAATTTTGTTTAACTGACTTTTGTACCCTAATATTCAGAAAAAAAAATTGATTAGTAGATGAGGATTTTTTCTTTGCATTTTCTGGCCAGGCCTAATTTCTGCCCTAAGAGCCATACTTTCTTTGAATAAATCACAATTTGTTAATGCTCAGCTATAATACCAATTTCTAGGTTAAGAGTGGTTGAGTAAACATAGTCTGTACCATGTGGAGGAGATGAAATGTGTTAGAAACACTGTTAAAGAAAACAAATGTGGTGTCTATATATTCTTGTCCTAGAAGAGGTGGGTACTGCAGGGATTTGAATTAGACTATTTTTATATGAGACAGAACAACTGCTCAATGAGCAGTTAAGCTCCAAGACCACTGAGCACCTATAAGCATTCAGAACCCCAACATTTTCTATCAACTGGCTTCAAATGAAATTGCAGTGACAAGTAATGGTGTGCAGACAAACCCTCTTGGCACAGAACCTGTGAGCTCATACCAAATCAGTGTGGATTATTAGGATATGTCTATGGTGAGCTTCTGTATGCCACTTTTTTATTCTGCTCACTTCTACAGAGATGGTTGCATGCTGTGCTTGGGTCCAGCTTGGGCTAAATTGAATCTAATAGAGAGAATGAATAATGGATATTACAGGTTCTTTAAAATAGGTTATGAAATTGATTGAAAATTAAAGCACTTTTCCCCCTAATCAACTAATTAATAAACATTAGCATATTTTGGCATATTTTAGCACAGCATTAGCATATGGCATTTATATAATATATCAGACAGTACAGATGTGAACCTGGCTCTGAATATACAAACAGGTGTCAAATAACAACTACAATCCACCAAACTATGTTACTACATCATTATAGATTCAAGTCTCTGGAACTGTACTGGACAGAGGGACACCATTTTTCCAAAAGACCTTCCCTCCACTGGTGTTTTAAGATGAAGTGAAGTGAAAAATATTGCTTATCTCATTACACTGGCCCCTGTTAATGTGGCTATATTAAACAGCAACAGTCAGTTCTAGAAGTTGATGTGTTGGAAGCAGGAAAAAATGGGCAAGCTTAAGGATCTGAGCAACTTTGACAAGGGCCAAACTGTGATTGCTAGACGACTGGGTCAGTGCAATGGAAAAAGGTGGCCTGGTCTGATGAATCACACTTTCCTTTACATCATGCGAAGTGCCTGATGCTTGTATATTGCTTTCCTGGGGAACAGATGGCACCAGGATGCACTATGGGAAGAAGGCAATGTTCTGCTGGGAAACATTGGGTCCTGGCATTCATGTGGATGTTACTTTGAAATGTACCACCTATACATAGCAACAGTAAAAGGCTAAATTAATTTGTAAACCTAAACCAATTAATATTTCAGAAACTGCTGATCTCCTGGGATTTTCACACACAAGTCTCTAGAATGTACATAGAATGGTGCAAAAAAAAAAATATATATATATATATATATATAATTATATATATATATATATATATATATATATATATATATATATATATATATACACACACATATATATTGAGTATATATATATATATATATATATATATATATATATATATATATATATATATATATATATATATATATATATATTGAGTGAGTGGCAGTTCTGTGGGTAGAAATGCCTTGTTGATAAGAGAGGTCAGAGGTAGATGGCCATATTGGTGTTGTGGAAAATAATCTTTCCAGCCTAAATAAACAAAAAAAACTTCAGATACAGAGGGTTTATAGATGTCAAAAACTAATCAAACTTTATTGAAACAATAAAGTGTGACAGTCTGTAGAATGTCTAAAATATGCAAACACACTATTTATACCTTTCTGACCCAGCGAACTCATCTTAGGTGGGGTTTTAACTTTTCTCATTAAAAAAAGACCAATCCTCTTCGCCACAATTAATTATTCATGTCTACATATTATCTTAAATTTGTGGAGCATGCATAGTTAGTTGTTTTTCTTGAAAAGGTTTTATGAGGACAAGTTTTCCTTTTTTTAAAAAAAAAAAAAAAGGTTTCACTGAGACAGAGTCTTTGTTTTTTGTTTCTCTCTGACTTAAACTCCCTTATTATGTCTCAATGAGCTTCTGTCTGCTTCGAGCTGCTGTCCTAGCTGATATCTACCTCCCTTCCTGAGGCCCTATCCTAACTTGTTAATTGGTATTGGGCCTCAAGGTTGTTTGCTTACAAAAACACTTTCACCGACTGTCCAATGCCAATTTATTGCTGTGCAGAAATGTGCAGGCTGACACAGAAAAACAATTATTGTACACTAAGACACAGAATTCATCTAACTCAATACACACTTAGAATATAACTTGAATAAAAAGTGTTCTATGGTTTTAGATATGTTTCTAGATACATATAGATTATGCTTGTTAACTAATATTGATTATTAGATTATTAACATATCCAAATGTTAGTTACACATATTAGTTACACTTGTATTTTACAATATTTTCTATATTGGCTGTCAGAAAGGATATAGTAACTCATATAATCACTCTTTACAATCATGGTGAGCAGAAAAGCATCTCAGCACATAGAACCTTGACGTGGATGGGCTACAGCAGCAGAAGACCACATTGGGATCCACTCCTGTCAGCCAAGAACAGGAACCTGAAGCTATCATGGGCAGAAGCTCACCGAAACTCTTGTAGCCCATCCACCTCAAGGTTTGATATGTTGTTCTGGAGATGCTTTTCTGCTCACCACGTAAAAAGTGCTTATTTCAGTTAATATAGACTTCCTGTCAACTCAAGCTGGTCATTCTCCTCTGATCTCTCTCTTCAACAAGGTGCTTCAACCTGTTTTTTTTCATGCCATTCTGTGTAAACTCTAGTTGTGTGTGAAATCCCAGGAGATCAGCAGTTTCTGAAATACTCAAACGAGCCCATCTGGCACCAACAACCCTGCCACAGTTAAAGTCACAAAGATCACACTTTTTTCCCTCATTCTGATGTTTGATGTGAACATTAACTGAAGCACTTGACCTGTATTTGCATGAGTTTATGCACTGTGCTGCCGCCAAATGATTGGCTGATTGGATAACCGCATGAATGGTGTTCCTATTAAAATGAATGGTGAGTGCACATTGATGAGCTATGCACTTTGACTTTCACTTCCAGTTTGTCTCATATACTCCAACTTTGTTGCAGGTGTGTGTACAATCCATATTGAACCTGTTGGCTACATTGTGCTATGTGAATTTGGAAAGGTGGAGTGTGTCTGTATGCCTGCTTCTTCCCTCAGACCGTTGAGACTGACCCGATTTTAGTTTAGTATATTGGACCACTCTCACCTGTACCTCTACCTCTACCAAATCAGCAGAGACTTTCTTTTGATCTTAGTCCCTTATTAGTCCAGAAGCATGGACACGGTCAGTTTCATATTGATTAATTTGTTCGTATACTGCTTTTTTTTTTTTGTTGTTGTTGTTCAGGATTTGTGCTGTTCTGTATTTAACTGTTTTTTCCATTTCTGATCTGGTCAGTTGTATGTCTTATATGAAATACTCTTTTTGGTGTAGGCTCAATGCCAAAGTGGCTAATCGGGTAACTGGGAGAATTCCTGGGCAGCAGGTTAGTGATGTAATAAACGTAACGTTAGCATTAATCGATCACACCCCTACCTCCCCATAAAATAAGAGGCAATAAGAGGCAATAAGACAATGTGAGCGAACCTCTAAGATCCATAATTGGCTGACTGATTCCTGGTCACATGTATAGATTTACAGTTGGACCAGACAGCCCTCTTAGTGTTTAATACATTTGACAGCAAAAAAAGAAAGAAAAAAGGAAACAGAAAAGGTCGCATTAAAGAAGAGAAAGTAGTTAGAGGAGGATGTAAGTAAATGTGCCAAATGTACAGTACAGACTTGTTTGTGACAGCACTAAGCCCAGATAATAACACTGCAGCTGACGAGACAGGTATCTATGGCACACATAGTGTAGCGCTGCATAATACATGCAACTCTAGCAATGACTACTGTGCAATCATCCCCATGCAAATAATATACGTAAATGCAAATTTCCTTCAGAGAAGTCACAGACACAGACAAAACTCTACTGCATTAAATCATGAGAAGCTTATGGTTTGAGGAGCTAAAATTTCTAGGTAGCCCATCTTTCCCTCCTAGTAAAAGATGGTAAAAGAGCCTCACTTATACACCTGGATAAGTACTCAAATGCAACCGAGTCAGTTGAGAGGTTTCCTGGTGTGACACTGATTTGGATAGAATTAGAATTCTTTCCTGCATTGTGACTTAAAAAACAGAAATAAAATACCATGAAATGCTAAACAAATTATGTTTTTTTTTTTTAATCTAACATTTTGAAGGGTTTTGTTTGTTTGTTTGTTTGTTTTTAATCTGAGGAAATTCTCCTTCCTGTGCTCAGTTCTCTGTGGTCTTCCAGTACTATCAGTAATAAATACTTTTTTAAGCCACAACAGCACAGCCTAGAGGTCAATGTCTGACCCCAATATCAGCTATGTGGCATCCACAAGCCCCTCTTATTCCAGTCATCTGTTCATCTGTTCATGTATGTGAATTTTCACACACTTACATTTGTTTGGATTTAATTTGTTTCAGAGTCATATTTACGAATTCCCAGTTAATTAGGAACACTAGAAGTAGTGTGTTGTGCCTACCTTGGACTTCACTGCCATACAATTCTACCAGATAACTGTGTTGTGCAGGTGTGCTGTGCCATGTAAAAGATTGTTATAAATTGGTTATTATAAGCTGCCTATTCTGTTACACATTGCCACATAGTCTATTGTTTTCTTTTCTTTCTTTTTTTTTAAACATGATTTTTTAGCATTTAGATGATTCTTGCCATTATTCTCCAAGCCTACCCCACAAGCTTTTGCTTTTCATACACAGAATCACCAATCACTATTTTTATGCTTTTTGCACCATTCTTTTTAAACCCTTGGAATGATTATGCATAAAAAGCACAGGACAACAGTTGTCTGGGAAATGCTGTCCAACTCACATGTATAACAACTGTCATGCTATTGTCTTTTAAATTGAAATTTTTCCACACTCCAACATTAATAAATGCTTGAAATGCTGGTCTTCCTGATTTATACCAAATACTGCATGACTTGTTGGAAATTACTAATTGTAATTTATGACATTAATAAGAGAGAATATGGATCATTATCTGAAGGCAACAACTATTTACACTAAGTGAAAATAGCGATATATTCTATTTACACTAAGTGACAATAAATAGTGATAAATTCTGTTTACACTTAGTGAAAATAAATAGTGACATATTATATTTACACTAAGTGACAATAAATAGTGATATATTATATTGACAGGGAAAATAAATAGATATATTCTATTTACACTTAGTGAAAATAAATAGTGATATATTTACACTTAGTGAAAATAAATAGCGATATATTCTATTTATACTATATAAAAGTAGCAGTTCTTTGCAATAAGTGCAAATAGTTGTTAGATGCTATTTATACTTATAAATAGTGGCAGATTCTATTTGCACCTCAGAATTGTTGTACATTAACAGGATGCAGTAATAACATAGAGTGTAAATGATTATATTTATTAAAATTATTAAATGGATGTCACCTTATTGGGACAATAAAGCCCTCCTTACACCTACCTCTAACCTACAAATACTTTATTATTAAAGTCGTTAGGCACTTTATTTCCACTTTTCAAATATTTTCTACAGTTTTATTGAAAATAAATGTATTTCCGATCTGATATGTGATGTAAAAGGGAGAAGAGAGAGTTCGGTAAAAGGTGGATTTGAACTCAGGTTGAACGTGTTAAAGACCTTTCAGGCACCACACTCCCTACAAACTACACCACTGTAGACATTAAGTGGTGCACTTCTTTTTTAGTCTTGTGTGACCCAACCAGACATTGCCCTCCGTATTCAACAATGTGAAAATAAAGAAAGTAATATATTTTTCTTCCCCTCACTTTGGCCCCAAGTGTGCATGGGCCCGTGCCCATAATGCCCATTGGATAATCCGGCCCAGAACTTGGCAGAGAACAGTGTTTTATCCGCTTTGTTACAATGTAGAATGTCATTCTACAGTGTTAGAAGACAAATGACCCTTTTCACACTTCTGTGTTTTTGCTGCAGGAAGTCGCTTTTGCAAGGTAATTTTACCTGCAGTTCAACAACACCGATAGCTAAGTCAGTGATTAATAGGTTGTGGCATGTGGGGACATGATTTAGTCAGAGTCTGCAGCAAGAGTTTGGGGGAATGAGCAAATTAACATGGCAGAGGTTGCTGATTTGTGGGTGCTTAGTAACAAGCTGGTTCTCTCTGTCTCTCCCTTGAGAGTAAGCTAAGCTGTTGTGTATGTGTGTGCTAGAGTGTTAGGATTTGTGAAGAGAGGGTTGCAATGTTGGGAAACAAGAAAGAGAACATACACAAGAAAGATGGTGCTCTCGCCCTGCTCCACACTTCCCACACCAAGGTCATGGGAGAGTTGCCAAATGACACACAGACACACAAAATTCAAATGACAAGATCTCTCATTTATTCAAAGAAAGGCAGAGTATATATCATGCTTGACACACAAGAGAGACAATGGGTTAACTATTGATTGGCTAGGCAGAAGGGTATATTTGCATAGAACAGGAAGCATAATCAATATAAAACAGGAATAACTCCATATATGGTTTTCATGAAGTCATAGGAATACAAGCAAATGTTATTCAGGAATGTATGTAAATGTGCACAAATGATGTTCGGGGACTCAAATGAATGTGCGAATGGTGAGGGGCTTTATCTCTCTGTACCTGGTTGGGAAGAGTTAACAGAGGAACAAAGAAGAAAGAGGTGTTCACAAAGGAACATAGAGGAAAAAGTGTTAACACAAGGGAACAGAGAGGTGAGTGTTCACAGTAAACTTATTAATGCCCTCTTAGGTCACAATGGGACCTGCACACACTCTTCCCATAAGCGGTGAGTAATGCCCAGAGATCCATGAGCCAACATCAGCTCCCACCACTTATATGCTCCCTCCAAACAGGGCATGATTCACTGTTTATACTTGTTCTCAAGGCTAATACATTAAAATATATATGTGTATGTGTTAAGTTGAGACAAGAAGAGGCTCCCTGAGGCTGCTTGATTGTGAATTTTCTCCTTTCTTGAGTGAGCTGGTTCTGGTCAGACACCGTTTCCATCTACTGGCATGAATCGACTGCGGTTGAGAGTAAGCGAGTACGGCCGTGCGAGCGACGGCAATCACTGTTGTGGGAGGTCCAAAGGCGGCTTCTCCAACTTTCCTGGGGTTGAGGTTTTTTACTAGTACTGTATCACCTGGGGAAAAGGGGAGTAAATTTCTCTGCAGGTAAAGGGAGAGAAGCAAAGACATTACCATCCACGTTGTTCGATTTTTTCAATTAATGCTTGAGTGTAATCGCCAACAATCATGTCCAGGTCTCCTGCAAAAGTAACACCAGGGTTAGCTTTAGTCCACAGGGTTGGAACTGGTCTGCCCATTATGATTTCAAAAGGAGATCATTGAGACTTTGGATTTGAGAGTTAGAGGGCCTGACAGTGTAGTGAGGTGTACTTTCTGAATATTTGTCAGTTTGAGTTATTTAGACTGACCACTTCTAACCATGTCTAATGATTTATATACAGAACAAATACAGAACACATAACAAGGACAACAGACAACAAAGACAGCAGGAAGGTGCAATGTGGCAGTAAAGTATGCTAAAATAGCAAGAGGAACAGAGAAGAAAAAAGCAATCATGCATGCTACCGAGACGGACTTGGTTTATCCTCCTATTTCAAAATTCTTTCAAAATAGAGTTATTCTGTATATATTTACAATAATGCAGAGAGTAACACTACTCAGCGGCCGGAGCCAAATGTTTATATTTACAATAATGCTGAGAGAAACACTACTCAGGAGCCAGAGCCAAATCCTCCTGTTTCAAAATTCTTTGAAAATAGTGTAATACTATTTATATTTACAATAATGCTGAGAGAAACACTACTCAGCAGCCAGAGCCAAGTTCTCCCGTTTCAAAATTCTTTGAAAATAGTGTAATACTATTTATATTTACAATAATGCAGAGAGAAGCACTACTCAGAGGCCAGAGCCAAATCCTCCTACAAATCCTCCTAACAAAGAGAAAAAATTGTTAACACAAAGGAACAGAGAGGGGAGTGTTCACAGTAACCTTATCATAGAGTGTGAGCTGAAAGGACAGAGGGAGTTTGCCTGTTTTCTTTTTTCCCCTTTTAAATAGTATGCTATAGCACAAGTAAAATAAAAGCTCATGTGCATTCTCAACCTGAGTCCTCGATCTGTTAGCTGTCATATCTCACACTTATGCCAATGTCTGGGATGCATGCAGACATGGAATCAAGCACATCTCCTTGAGCCCCTAATGGATTTTCCTGCTAAACAAATGTGTGACAATACTTTGAAGAATACATTCACTCAGGTTATGGCAATAGATGGCCAGAGTGTACAGGCTGGGGCAGTGATAACCTTTCCCCATTTATCCATAATCAAGAACCAAAAAGGTCCCAAAAATCCACAGAGAATTGCTTTTTGAAGTGGCTCATTTTAACTCCATGGCAGGGCACCTCGTGGTAGATAATACACTAGTCCAGTTAATGGCTTGTTTTTACTGGCAGGCCATTCACAGTGATGTACACAAAAAGAATTGGCATGAATCTCATCAGGCCATTAGACATAGTTCTTGTGAACTATATCCCGAAGCAGAGCCCCTGGGAATGATCTCCACGAAGAGCATGGCTGAGGCACCTGTTTTGATTAATCTCCTGGTTTGGGATCCGAAAAAGTTCCTAACTGATCAGTGCATTTCATTTATGTCACATAAACCAGTGGTTTTCAAAGTGGGGGCGGCCCCCATGGGGACCGCCAGGGGGCGCCCGGGGGCCCTCAACAATTTGGTTTGAAAAATAAATTCTCTCTCAGACAACCACACACACACACACACACACACACACACACAATCAATTCCTAATGTAATGTAATGCAAAGATGCAAGATGTAATTATTAGTAATAAAAAAGGGGGATATATTCAGAAGTCTGTATTTTTAATGTGTTTTAAAGACGTCTTGCAAAAGGGGGGCCTCAGTCAAATGTTAATGCCATATGGGGGGCCTTGCCCTGGAAAAGTTTGGGACCCCCTGACATAAACGACACAAACATGATGAATTATTGAGAATTAAAGCAATCCACACAGGTGTAAATCACCTTCAAATGGGCGGGTTAATGGAGCACCTCATTAAAAACATGATTTGTAAGTTTGTGCAGGAGAAGAGCTGAAACTGGGTAAATGATTGGATGCCCTATTATTTGCCCCTAGCCTTCACTGAGTTTTCCCCTTTTCAATTATTATACAGGTGGAAGCCCTAGAGGGTGTTGGATGTGATTAAAGAAAACTGGGCGAACAGTCCAATGACGAGTAAAGATTAAGTTCAGTATATCCTAGACCTGCAAGAAAAACACCAGATCTTGTGTCAAAGGCTCTATAATAGGTGCTGCCAAATGAGATAGTTTACACTAGGCGATAAAGTCTTAGTACTGCTTCCCATCTAAGGTTGACATTGCTTGCCAAATGGCAAGGGCCTTTTCAACCTGAGTCGGCTGAGTTCCTTGAGCTGTCAGCCAGTTAATGTTACCTTATCTTATGTGTCCTACCTTACCTAATCCTTCATTGCTGAGTGTTTCCCAACAATTCTGGACATATCTTTAGTAAGTTTAATGAGTTTATTCTCAGTAGCATTGGCAAAGATGCAGTGAAAAAACTTTCCATTGCCAGTGTTTCTGTGGTAAACAATCATCTACAAGTCTTACTGGAAATCATTTTACCCTGTGTCATCCTACACCAGTGGCAGAACTAGAGTTTTATACATGGGGTGGCCACTGCTACTTTCGGAGGTCCACACACACACACACACACACACACACACACACACACACAAACACACACACATGTGATAGTAATAACTAAAGGTGGGGGAAAAATTTGATTCTTAGATGCATCGCAGTGAGACATGGATGATTCTGAATCAATTCACAAATGTCAAAAATCAATTTTCTAAATGTTAATTGATAAGGTAATGTTGACAGAACGCAAAAGGCAGACTGCGGAAGGGCAGAGCCCGGACAGTCTGTGGCGTGCACATTCCCCTTGCGCTAGTGCTGTAGCATGCAGTGTGCTCTGAAGCTCGAAGCGTGAGCAAGCACTTCCGGGTTTCAGTGACATTGACTTTGTTTACTTTTGACATGTGCATTTGTTATGATGTCATTGGTTGTTCCCTTATGTGTCAACATTAGTGTCAGCTGTTTGGTGTTCACCCTTGATTATGTTTGTTACTTAAACCAATCATGTGTCTATATGTGGTGTGAAGTATTGTGTGAGTGTTACCACCGTACCAAGCCTTTGTTCCTCATTTACATGCTATAGTTTTTGTCGTATTCTCATCCTCGTTATTTGATTCTAGCTTAGTCTCATTTATGCCCGTTTGCCAATCTCCTGACCCTTTACCTGTTTTTGATCACGCCTGTGTTTCATGTTTTGGATTTTTCTGCCTGCCTCTCTTCAGTAAAGCTCTTATCTGCACTTGCATCCATCTCAGCCCCCATTACACGACATACATAACAGAGACATATTTTTGACAAGTCTCTGTTCTAACTCGGTTTACACAAAAACGTCAGACTTAAAAGCTGTGAAATTCGGGTACAAAAGAGTCATACAAAGCTATTTTGTAAAATAACTATTTATACGATTTATAAAACTAGGGATCACCACTGCAGTAATGGCGATTTGGCACGCATTCACCGTGAGACACACGTATTTCAACCAGTTCACATGCCACACCTTGTATTTCTCATGTTGAGAAGTAAGGGATAACTTGTCCCGCTGACGTTGGGGAATATAGCCAAATTAGTGCTAAATTATTATTTTATATGTCATCAATGAAAAATATTGTAATAGAGATTCTACACTCTTTGACATTTACTTAATCAGCTTAATGAATGCAAATAAAAAATTTAGGAGAGTAATTAGGCCTCCTTGGTTAATTTTTTTTTTAAAGGTGACCAGTTGAGCAGATTTGGAAGGCTGTCTAAGATTGCCAGACTGGTTTTAGTTCTTCCCCACTCGAATGCAGATGCAGAGAGAGCGTTCTTCATGGTGGGTTTGAACAAAACCAAAACTAGGAACAGTTTGGCTCTGGACGGAACGCTATCATCCATCATGACTTTGAAAATGGCTGGCCTTGAGCCACAGTGCTTTAAGTGGGAGCCCCCTACCCCATCATCAAGGCATCAACATGTGCAACAAACACGTACAAACACAAACACCATTCATAAACTGAAATGTGTACTCACACACACACACACACACACACACACACACACACACACAGCTTGACATACATGCTCAGGGCAAGCTCTGCTGGTTGTGCTGGTCAATTATGAACAATAGGTAAAATTTAACTGCTACCAAAAACTTGAGAGAATTAGGTGGTGCCGAGGGGCCGCTGCTGCAAATATATGAGTGACGCCTCCCCTAAGAGATGTAATCTCACTCCAGACTTTTGATAAAACTTGAGAGCCCTGGGGATATGTATGGTTATATTGGGTAATACAGAGAGTACCGTGTATACTGGTAGTGATATGCATAGCTAATAGGGACAGTGCGGTGATGAATCGGTGATCGGTGAAGATACAGAAATGAAGCTGTGGGAGCACAGACATTGTTAAAGGCTATTGGATGTTGTTTATTAAAAGGAACTAAATGAAGCCACGCTTGTATCGCCTTATTTATATGTGCCGTCCTAACATTACAGGTAGCCTATTGGAGCCTTATTAACTCACACAGTGTCTCATAAAAGTTATTCAGCAAACAAACCTGATGCTAAACCTTAAAAACTTACTTCAAATATGATGTTTTCTTATTCTATGGTATCCTGCAACCGTATTCTCTCGTCCTTGGCTCGTCCTTAATTTGAAAACTGCACACGGTGCCGGAGAAAATAAAAAACCTCTTCTTTCGACAAGAGGTGAAATGATGTGCCACTCAGCATCAGCAACTACCAGTAGCGAATAAAATGTTGGGGTGGCACCCGGGGTGGCCAATCAGATGCCAGGGGTGTCCAGTGCCACCCTGGACACTTCCCTGGACACAATGTCCTACACCCATTGGACAGGTTTATATATTTATTATTTATTACAGGTGTGTTTACAGGTTTGTAAAACTGTGATATATCACAATTTGTGACATTGGGTTGTGCAGCTATTATTTATTTGCTTTAAATGGCAAATGACATACTCAATGTGAAGTATGTCAATTATTATCTTAATCACAACTGAAATGAACCTCACTTGGCCTTCATCATAAGAATGAAACAGTAGAAATTTAATCAAATGAAATGAGCATTTTAATGAAGCAGGTGCAAAAAGTTAAATTCATACTATGTCCAACATGTTACCATGTAGACTACTAGCTCAGTAAACACTCACAGCCACCCAAAACAAGAACCCTTAGATGATTTAAGCATTGAAGGGTTAAATAAGAAGGATTGCTAGGACTTTTTAAGGCCCTATTGAGAGGACACAGCAACAACACTCTGAGAGCTTTATATTACCTTTTAAGTATTTTATATACATATAAATATCAAAGGCAGGTTAATGTGAAGTGGAAACACCAAAAATGAAATATCAGTATCAGGAACTACTTATGGTTCTCGCTAAGCTAAATAATAACAATGTATAATAGTCAAAAATACAAAGATAATGGCAGCACTATAGACAGACTTGAGTCCTCGTCATTGACAGTATTTAACAGATAAAAAAAATTAATAAAATATGTCAGCCATTAACAGCAAATGACTTTTACTTATTCATCAGTCTGTGTGGCTCTGTTGCTACTACAACTTGGTGTATTAGTGAAGCTTCATTAAAAGACTCAGTACTCCCAGAGACAGGAGCTGTCCATAGTAGTGACGTCACACTTGAGAGTGCCTCCTTGGTCAGCACGCAGATATTTATTATTTTTGCTCTTGATGGCCATTTTTCCATGCTCCAGAAACTCTAGAAAGAAGTTCTCTGGCTCTTCACCATCTGCACACACCAAGTCACTGCTAGTGACATACCAGAACTTTCCATTTCCACCTATGAAGGAACCCAAACAGTTAGTAGGTTTTTTTGTTTGTTTGTTTTACCAGCACAGCTGAGGAATCTAGACACTAAACTAGAGCTACTTCTACTTTGTTAAAATCCATATAGTAGAATGTCTGAAAGATAGTTATTACTATACTCAAAGAGACTATGCACCACTTTAAATTTGATGTATGGACTTACACTGTATGTGATATGCACCATCGTTGTAGAGCAATGAGAAGATGTCATAAATAGAGCGGTTGACGTCCAGTGTATTGGAGCTCTTGTGGTGGCAAACAAAGCCATTCACCCCTCGCAAGATTAGGATTGGACGGTTTATCAACTTCAACAAGAACTGCTCATCACTGCCTAAAGGCGCACAAGAAGAGTGAAAGCTTATCCTTTGTTCTTTTTTATAGGTTTGATAGCAGCAATGGAATTTGAATGAGTTAATAAGTCAGGTAGCTGACCTATTATCTTATTACACTCACCCACTGTATCGCTGACTGCAGCAAGCTGTCCATTTTTTCTGTTGCAGACATATTTTCCATTACTAGCTTTTAGAGCCACTCTTCCACCAAGCCATTCTATGTCGAACATTGTGTTGGGCTCACTGTTGGTGAGTGTATACACAATATATTTATTCTAAGCATATGAATAATATATTAATATAAAGATTCAAATAAAGCCATTGAAATAAAAACAAAATCAAATAAATTAATTAAAATAATTTTATTCAAGTAAAAATCTAATAGGAGTCTAGTATATTGCCATTATATGGCTGACATATTAAGAGTTCCCATGAACAGCTACCAAATTCAGTGCTTGGATTCAACCCTTTAGCTCCTTAATTTGTTATGAAATATTGAGGGAACTGGCCACGCCTGGCATGAAACTGCTTAAAAGTCAGTTTCATGGCTGTAGTTCCTAAAGGGTTAATGCAATATTTTTGTTAGACCCCTTGAATTAAAGCTGAAAGTCTACACTTCAATCACTTATTGATTGCTTCATTTTAAATCCATTGTGGTGGTCTACAGAGGCAAAATTATGAAAATTGTGTCACTGCCCAAATACTTATGGACCTGACTGTAAGTAAGTAAGTGTGCTTCATCATTTTTCTATAAAGTCCTATAGCAATTTCTTCTATTTGTGTAATGACAATGCCCCTTTGATTCTCCTTGTTTACTCTAAACCTAAAACCTGGATATTTAAATAAAAAGAGTAAACCAAATATCAGAAATGGTAAAAATGCATACAGACATTGCCTTACATTTCTGTGGCTGTAGTATGGATGCCTGCATGAATGACGAGTGTCCAATAATTCCCTGAATTAGTTCTGAACATGCATTTCTTAGTCTTTTGGTCAAGTTCCATCTGAAATGTCTCCTGATCTGTTTCCTCATCCTGATTGGCTGAGATGCTGACACCTGTAAACAGAAGGTATTTGTGAGGGTGTTCAGTGATTGTGATTGAAATTACTAAAAAAAAATTATTACCCTTAACATTTTTATAAGAGGCAATTAGAACATTTGAAATCACCCTATATTGTAGTGTTACTTTTTTTTTTTAGGTTTTCTGTGAATTAGCAATTGATTTTTTATTAATCAGTCTAAGGCAAAGGAAATCGTGCACATCACAGACTAGTTAGCATGATTGTCATATCACAGCAAAACAGTGACTACATTTCCCATCCTGCACTGCGGGGATTGCACCGCAATTCCCAGAACACTCGCCTTCATTCTAATCATGCACACCTGCATTCAATTCACAGCACAATCACAAACACAGTTTAAAAGGACTTTCTATGCATTCGCTCTTGGCAAAGTATATGCTCAGTTGCCTTCTGTCTCTGTCATTATCAAGCCATGATACTGTGTTTCTTTATTCTATTTTTTGACCTTGTTCATGTTTATGACCTCGGCTTTTTGCCTTGCCTTGTTTGGACTGTTTGCCTGATCACCTGACCTCTGCCTTACTTTGTTTATTGATTTCTGCCTGATCCTTTGAACTTGTACTTCTTGGATTAAACTATTAACCTGCACTTGCTTCCGTCTCAGCCTCCACTATGTTCCATAACGTGACAGTGATATCATTGTAGATTTGTGCATACTGCTGGCTTTTATTCATTATTAGCAACCATGTGGGAGAATATTCGTTTATTCTAAGAGAATGTGATAAGTAGGCTAAGTGTCCTGTGTCTTTTACCATGGTGTATTGAGGTGAAATGTTAACCAAAATACTCACTTATAACTAATCACTTACTAAATAAAGCTAATATCATAAATTATGTATTATGATACATAATTGTGCCAAATGCTGATGCCACTTAATATTACTCAAGGAATTCATGTAAATGTGAAAGGAGGTAATGCAGATATCTCACAAAACCCTTAACAAGTATAAAATTGTCTACTCTATTGTCTTCTCTACAGGGTTGTGCATTTAAATGCATTTAGATAAAAAAAAAAAACTTTTTATCTAAATAAAACAATAAAATCTCAATAAATCAATAAAATCTCAGCATATCTATAATAAAAACTCAGCATGTAAACACATATTTCATCATGGCATGTCTAAGAATTACCTTCTAACTCTTATTCTAAGCCTGTTACTAGAATAATCCTGCACCTACAAACTCCTCCCCACCTGTTAATTTGCTTACTGCAGTAGATCTATGCATGGAGCAATGCAAATGTGAAGGGCCAACTAAGCAGCTTCATGTGCCTTACTCCAACTAACATAAAGCAATGGGGAGCTAAAGTAAAGAAATGTAAACCAATGTAAAGAAGATTTCTTACTCCCCATTTCTTTAAATTATTTATATATATATATATATATATATATATATATATATATATATATATATATATATATATATATATATATATATATGTTCTTGCAATGCAACATACATCTGTACTTTACAGTATGTTCTCATTCCACTGGTTGAGTCCAGTGAGATTCTCAACAACCTACCAGTAGTTTAACTATTTAAGATGTGCTCATGTGTTCCATTTGCTGGACATTTTGTAAATGTAATTTCTGAACACTGTCCAATTAAATACTAATGAAAATTGGATTTATAGCAGATGAATGCAATTTTATTCATATTACTTATTGCTGGAGCTATGCCCAGCCATATTACGATGATTAAAAGCAATCAATCTGCCTCTTCCTCTGTATTTCATCTAAACAGTATGATAAAAGTATGCCTGAATTAAGTCTTAGATCTGTTTCTTCTACCTGCCTACCCCTTCGATCAAACAAACCTTTTTACCCTTCTACTGTATATAGCTCACTAGTAGGGTTTGTTATAGCAAAAAATCTCTGGCTTGTTAACAGGACTGAACTCATATGCAACTAAAATCTGCAGTGGGTTTACAGTGAGGATACCAGAGTTAATTAATGCTTCCTACAAAGGCCATAAATGTCTTGTCTAAGACTAGATAGCTGATGACTTGATTTGCTGTGTATTGCAGTTTCAGCACTGTGGTTGCTGTATCCTGTACAATAAAATGTTTCTCACAGCATATTTTGATCATCTAGTAATTCCATAGGTTAAGCATGACCTTGATCACATATTGAAAAGGAACATCTGGTGGGAATCATCTTAGTTTCTTCTCTCTGTTTACCCATCAAACCTCACACTGAGTTCTTTCCTTTCCACTCTTGGTCACTGTTACCCTACAAAATGCCATTCAGAAGCTTATTTTGCCCTACAGGGTTACATTTCTAGCCCATTATCCCATTACTGTTATTAAAGTAATATGAGTGTTGCTGGCCTATAATTTGTATGAGTGCAGAATAAAACTGCAGACCTCTGTGAACCAGATATAGAGATATATGTGCCTAAAAAAGTAACTAGATTGTTCCAAATGTCTATCTGTGCTCTTAGCAATCATGACCTCAAGGTATAGTTTGGTGGGTTATAGTTTACAAATTTGAAGCAACAAAAGAACCTCATGTCTGAAAACAACTATAAAATAACATTGTAAATAAAATTATAAAATAAAATGGCATGCTACCTATATAAATTAAGCCTGAGACTCCAATTTTAGCTAGTTCATTTGATAGGTAAATAATAATACACAGCAAAGATCTGCCTTGTCACTAGCTAATATGATAAAAATATTTGATGGTACTTGTGGACTTCCCAAATTCATTGATCTCTCCTAGTATTTTCCAAACCAGTCTGCAAATATTTATTTGTGGACTGTAAAACATCACAGTGCATAACATTGTTTGACTTGCATGAATGCACGAAAATTGTGCTAAACGTTACAAAGAATCAGCTAAAAATAATGAACAATTTTTACTTTACTGAAATCATTATATTACATCACATTACATTGCCTTACTTGCTATTTAGTCATGGTCCATCAATATACAATATATATCTGCTCAAAGTAAAAAAGCATAGTGGTTACCTTGACGGACAGATAGGTATCTTTTGTTGGCTGCCAGGAAAACCACTTGAGGATGACTCTCCTCAAGATCAAAAAGCTCATCTTTACCCGGCTTTGTACATCTCCCAGACTTCAAGGTGCCTGAAGGACCCGTTGGGGCTAGGTACTTTCCCTCATTATCTTTGAAAGCCAGCTTACCAGACCTGAGATCCAATGTAAAAGCTGTTTCAGGACCATAATCATCTACCAGCTTTCCATTGCTACTGAGAAAGCGGTTGTCACATGTTTTCACACTGTACTTTCCTTCCTTGAAGACCAGGGTAATCAGGGAATCCACACCCCATGGGATATCACTGTCAAATGAAATCTCACTCTTTGAATCAGACAAGTGTGCATAGCGTTTGCGCGCTATGCTCAACATGTTAACCTGTGGGTGGAGGGCCAAGTGGATGGTCCACAACTCAGTTTCTCCAATGGTCTGGCTAAAACAGGTCAGGAAATCTTCTGTGCCTCCAAAGTATCGCAGATAAGGCTCTGACTGCAAGGCCCAGCGGCCATCTGACTGAGCTACAATCAAAAAGCGACAGTCAGATTCTGGAACCTCAGTTGCACAATTCACTTTGCCATCTTTATCTGTGGATAGGTAACGGCCAAGGTGACTGCGAAGGAAAACCACCTGACCATCCTGGTCATCCTGCTCCAGACTCCAGAGTTGTTTTTTCTTCATACTTGTACCAGATGCATTTACCTTGAAGCCAAAAGTCTCAGCTGTGAGGTAGCGGTTATCATAGTTGATGAGCCCAAATTGGAGCTTTAAAGATTTGCTTATTCCATTGGTAGCCATTTTGATCAGATAACTACAGCTTGGTATTAGATGATTAAGATAGATGGAAAATTGGGTGCTTTTTTATTAAGGCTACAACAGGTAAATTTAAATCCCTTTGAAATTCCTCTAATCCTCTGGTTCCAGATTTACTCACCCTTCTGTCCTTCTTGTTCCTTATTGTCATACAGTACTACTAAGGTTTTTTTTTTTTTTTTGGTTGTTGCTCTTTTTGCTGTTGTTGTTTGTTTGTTTTTGCTCCACACTTCACTAGCTAATGTCTCTCTACCTCTACTGCAGTTGTACAGGTGCCTGCTTTCTTTTCCTTAATCCATCTGGATTAGGCTCAGCAGGACAACACAAAGTAACACCTCTGACATCACACAGCAAGGCTCTAACTCCACCTCTCTGTCTGTTTTCTTCTTTCTGCACAAACCCTTACTGCATAAAACTGCTACTTAATTTACTTTTCGATTCTTGTCTTCCCTGACAGCCTCTGTCCACTCACCAATATTAGATTTGTAGTAGGTGGATAAGTGAGTGGATCAGGATCTTGAATGCATTGTTTAATTTCTTCAGAGAAACATTTTTTGACCATTTCATATTTTGTCCACTTGCTCTCTGATTTCATTTTTTTAAACTGGGCAAATATTTATTAAACGGAAAATGTGTTTGTGAGATCACATGAATTTGTGCGTTTGGTAAGTGTTTTTACAACTGAAGGAAGAGTCAGGCCTTTCTCCCTTATGTTTGTTCCTAGGTAAATATTTCCAATTTACATCTAGTTTGACTGCGGTTATTTTCTTTTTCGCAGGATCAACTTTTTCTTCCATATATGTCAGTATCCTGCCTGAAAACTGCCCGATACCTTGTGTCCCTCCTAATTTACCAGTCATGTAGCTAAGACACAAAATACAATAATAAGGACTACCTCACCCCTAGACCCTAGCATTACTGACTCTATTGAGAGTCAGCAAGTCAGTAGAGTCACATTAAAAAGTATTGAAACCACTTTGCTCCTTTGTTTTGTGGCCAACATCTGATACATAAGTACTTCAATCTAAATGTGGTTTCTTCATAATCTCCCATATTGACACTTACAGGGCCATCACAAACTTTATGTTCCATTGAAGAAAGCACTCTGCCTGGAGAACACAACAAACCCAGTATAAGCTTTGAACTTGAACTTTTATTTATCTGACTTGCTAATAGCATGTTGGACAGATGGCAAAATGAACAAAACACACTCTCTTTCTGCTGCTCTGCACCATTAACACACACTTTGCTCACTGTGGGGAGAAAGAAAGAAACATAAAGAAGTAAAATACAGATGTGCCTCAACAGCCATCACCCTTTTGGCACATCACCCAATTCACACTCTCACACTAAACTATGCCCCACCTGCTACAGTCACTCCATAACATTATAGGTCTTGGCATGCATGCACAAGTACACAAGCAGGTATCCAGGTGATTCTTACAGCCCCTCGAGGTTAGGAGGGGTGAAACTGCCAGTAAAACCCATTTTTCTAAAAGTGTAATGATAAAAGGTTGTAAGTAAATTCCCTGCCAGGAGCCTCTATGGGACTATTGAGCAAGGCCTCTGCCATTCTACCTCTGTATTCTACCTAATTTGTAAGTTGCTTTAGATAAAGTCATTTGCCATGTGAATGAACACAATTAATTATTTACTAAGCCAATGTTTTAATAATGTTTTCACAAAGTAAAACGTTTATTGTATTTGGGTATGTAGTTGTGGAGTTGTGTTAGGTCACACCACCTCTCCATTGCACATCAGCTGTTGGCTTGGTACTAAAGTGAAACGAAGCATAAGCCCTCACACAGCCTCACCTGATAAAATGCAAAAGACACTGTGTTAGCCTAAACCTAACACTAACCGGCCCTGCATGCCCAATCTATCCCTAATCCTCACTCAGCACTAATGGACATGGTATATATTGGGTCAATAAATCCTTTTAAGGGCTTAAGTTAATATTATTGGGCTTTCAAAGGACTGGTAAATTAATGTGCTCACTGTGGATGCTGAGTGTGTCCCACTGTTGGAATTCAAAAAAAGGAAATTTACATTCTTATTTACAAAGCAACTACTTTCATACTTTGCATCTCAAAGGGACACTAGGGCTAAAACAAAACCTTAAATCTATTTAAATTTTAGACTTATGTGTGTTTCATGATATACTGACGTTTTTGTTATTTATCACCAGTTCACTGCTAATATTGGTTATGCGGTAATGCTTTAGAATACAGATCCATCATTAATGATTAACTACACAGGAAGAAATTAATAACGCAGTATTAACATTCTAGTAACTACTATTAACTGACAAGAAACTCTGATTAACGAAGTAATAGCACACAGATGTATGCAGTAGTTCATTAGCTAATCAATAACTACTATTTCTTTCATGCCTCCAGTTTCCTCACCCAGTTGGCTGATTGACATGTCCAAATTGTCCGTGGTATATGAATGTTTATGGGATTGAGCCCTGTGATGGATTGGCACCCTGTCCAGGGTGCCTGTGCCCAATGCACCCTGGGATCGGCTCCAGGTTCCCCGTGACCATGAAGGATATACAGTATAGAAAATGGATGGATAAATACATGTGGAAGTAAATAAACATAAAAATAAAGGAATGCATAAATAAATACATATAAAAATAAATGTAAAAATAAATCAAAGAGTAAATGCAGAAAATAATAAATGAAGGAAAAAAGTCATATATTTCTATTTATTTTTTTATTTCTGCAAGTTTGGTCCTATGTGACATTTCATGGTTAGAAACATTTGCTGTGGCAAGCTAGCTAATGTTAACGTCTTTAGCGATGGCGTATGGTTTAATAATAAGTTTGCAGTTTAAGTTAACTCATGAGGACCTTCCATTGATATAATTACTAACGAAGCTAATTAATGCTAGGCTATAAATAAACCAACCTTTCATAATCTTTAGGTTTTTTTTTTTGTTTGTTTCTGTTCACTCAGTGATTTACATATTTGCATATCGGTAATCACTACATATTAAGACTCAGACTCAGTTTGTGTTTCATTCAAATACTTTATTAATTCCAGTGCATCATTTAACTAGTTAGAGTGCACACATCCTAATTTATGTTGTATTATACACACTTTTGTTAATACTGTTTCCTTTAAGTTACTGTTGTGTGGAATGAGCTGAGGAGGGGATGGCTGGTGTATAGTTGCCTTGCGGAATCGCCAATGGGGTCCGTGCGCATTAAAGGCCGACACGCCACATTCACTGCTATTTTTAGTTCCGCTTGCCAGTACCAAGATGCAGACTGACTGTGGGGAGAGTGGGGTGTTTTGTGTTCATTTTCTTTACTTTGTTATTCATTATGTATTTTTTTTATTTATTTGTTTCTATCTTTATTTCAGTTATTCAGCTGACCTTGTCTTTAATGTTGTACTTTTGTTTGCAGTGTAAGTTTGTAGTGTTTTGTTTCTCCCCTGTGTGTCTAAAGTGGACTAGTCCATTTGTATAAATGTGCCTCTGTTGATTTATTTGTTAACTCAGTTTGGTTCTGTTCAGTCCTCAGTTATTTGAGTTTAGTTCTATTGAGTTTGTAATGAATAGAATATGATGTGGCCTGTGTTAATAGTTGACCTCTTTTATAGGCCTAAATATTGATTTTGATTGTTTGAATTTAATTAGATTTATTGGCAAATATATACTGTGATTCATTAAACTCTTTTTTTGGGGGAAACTGTGTCCTTTGTGCCTTGACTGCCTTGGTCCCTCACAAACAGCTTACCCAAATCATAAGTCTGCTGTTACCTATTTATTTATGTAAACAATCTTGTTTATTCTTTAACAGTAGCGGTTTCACTTTAATTATGAAACAGTATATAGTTTCTTAGTAGTTCTCTGGGAGGCATGAAAGAAATAGTAGTTATTGATTAGCTAATAGTGAACTACCACATACATCTGTGTGCTATTACTCACTTATTAGTTAATCAGAGTTTCTACTTAGTTAATAGTAGTTACTAGAAAGTTAATATTGCATTATTAATTATTAATTAACTGTGTAGTTAATCATTAATGACGGATCTGGATTCTAAAGTGTTACCAGTTATGCTAGCTAATACAATAGAACCCATTAATTATTTTAAGTTACTTAATACCAGTTAGTACTGGGTTGGCTTTTCCCTATTTTGTGATATGTGAAGGAAAGGATGTCAAGCAAGTAAAATTTGGTACTAACACATACTCTAACAATGTAGACATGAAGCTAATATGAAAAAGCTATCCGAATTTTTGCGAGCACACATGAGCTACTTGAATTGCAAAGTAGGACGCTGTGCTTAAGAGTCTCACCTATTTTTCTTAAGTAAAAACTTTGACTAGGTATAATATTGACAACTTTATACTCTATAGAAAAAGATTTTAGGTGCACCCTTAAATTGCTTTACGGCTTTTAATAAGTAAAATTAAAATTCAATTAAAAATCACTATTGCAGTTAGCTCACCACATTTTGGTGAGCATGACTTTATATGTTCTGCTTACATTATCCTTATGCATCAACTGTATGTACAGTAGAGTATTCAGTATTTAAGGTATCCAAAGGTCATATTTGAGTAAAGATAAAGATATCTTTCTGTGAAATAACTCAGTCAAATATCCATACCCATGAGAAAACTATTCAATTTTAAAACTTTATTATATATTTAAAACATTTAAATAGTTGATATTATATAAACTTAAAGTGCCAGTAGTTCACATATTGTTTGCCTTTCTTTTACAAGAAACGTGATGTAAAATATATTTTATGATAACAGTGTATATGTGATAAATCATGTGTCCCATATGCCTGAGGAAAAAAAACATTTGGAAAAAAGGACTTACCTTCACATTCATGCAGTTATCCAATCAGCCAATCATGTGGCACCAGCACAATGCAAAAAATCATTGAGTGAGTATATATATCGGTGAGTGTATATAAAATTAGCTATGAATTATTTGTCATTTAGGGCCCAGAAATGTTCAGAAATGGTCCTGTTTTGTACATTATTTTATTTATTATATTTACAGTGCAAGCTATTTTTGTGTGAAAAAGTTCAACTGTGAAGCTCGTAAGTGTCACTTACACCATGGACAATTCCCCTCCAGATCGCCAGAGCGCAACCTCCCTCATAGTTTCAATGTCTTCCTTGGTTGTTTCACTGATTTCCTGTGTACACATCTTGTGTTTTCTTTAAATTGTCCCCGTAATAAGTTCTGTGTTATACAAGTGGTTTATACATACTTAACTGTATAATGTTTAAAATCAGCAATTGAACAAAAGTGTATTATGTGTTTCTTGAATTTTTTTTTTTTTTAAAAAGTACTGTGCTTTCCATCTCTGGTTGCTGGGCATTTGTGTTGTCTGGTGTGTGTTCCCTTTCCAAGGGAACTCTACGTTGCGTCGCACTTGACGCTTTGGGAACACCCTGTTTCCGAAACGGTGTCTGAATACCTGTGAAATCACAGGTGACAAAGTAGAAATGCGTCACAGAGACTATATAAGGCACCCACAAACTATGTCTTTCAGCTTTTTTTTACCCTAGGTTTCAGAGGTTGTGTTCCACCATGCTCCTGATGACGGGCACACATTCTGTGTTAAATGTTTGGGGGTAGAGTCCTTGAGGGGGCTGTCTGTGTGCATTGTGAGAAATTCTCACTAAAAAAACTCCGGGCTCAGCTGGCTCTTTTCTCGATTGAAGGGAGCAGGATGCCTGCCGGCTCAAATCATGGAGGTCACGCCTCCCCCCATACAGAGACAGGTTGTCCGGGCAGCCACAATCCCAGTTCTCCAGAGGCACGAGAATGGATCTGAGGATCGTTCTAAGTGCTAGAAGAAAGAAGTAGTCCCGTGGGGCTGATAAAGTGGGGTATTGGGGACTTTGAGGTTGTTACTGCCCCCAGTATTTCTGTAGGGCCTCATCTATTCAACAATTTTCCACGTTCTTATGTCCCTGTTCATTGAGCTGGGCAGAGTAATGAACTTATGATACTTTCACTTAAAAAAAAGTCTCTCTCTCTCCCTTGAGTCTGCCAAGGTACGGGAATGCAACTGAGTTTGGGTCTGCGTTACCTAAAACTGTGCTTATTATATGAGCAGTTTCAGTGTGTTATGCTCAGTTTATCATTTCCACATTCAGTTCGAGTATTGATTTGACACAATAAAATCTGAAAATCGCACATTCTTGCATCCATGTCTGTTGGGTCTGTTATGAATGCAGAATATTTCTGAGGAAATATTTCTTCTCATATTTAAAGGGGGTATTTATTATCACTGGAAAGTTTTACGCTCTATTACATGTCTCTTTCACATCGTGATTCCAAGCGTAGTGGGACCCAGTGACTACCAGGATAATGATACAAACGCTTCAAATTTACCCATGGGGTAATTGTATGCTCTAAATATGTATTGCTTCACTTCGTGGTGTGGATAGCATCAGTTAGACCCTGTCACTGAGGTGCAGGGGCTACGAGACGTTTCACAGGCAGACTAGCGGTGTGGCTACTTAACGGCTGACTATATGCTTTGTGCTGGGGTTCATCCACGGGGAAGTGTATGCTCTAATATGTTTCATCTCATCGTGGTATGATTAGCTTTAGTTAAACCCAGTAACTGAGGTGATGGGTTTTTTCGCAAATGCTTCTCAGAAGAATTTAAGTTATATAGTTGCTGTTCAGGTGGTCAAATGCTCATAAAGGGGCAAAAGGGATGAGGGAAGGTAGCTGACTTCAATTCTGTTATGTAAACCATGCTCTCTTACAGGCAGTTTCTGGATGTTTTATCCAGCTTAGACACTGTTATCTAAAGCCGCATTTTCCCACAGCAACATTTCCCCTCCGCTCCTCAGTCGAGGCTGTTGGGGCAGGTGAGTCCATAATATTTCTGAGGGAATATTTTTCTCATATTTAGGGGGAAAGTCCCTACCAAGCCATATATTAGGTTACCTGAGGGGTCCTAAAAGTAAAGGGTGGGATTGATCTTGAGGGGCTTCTGGGTGGGCCTTTTGGAGTGTAGCTGAGCTTAGATTGCGTTACCAGAAACCTGGCTCATCATACGTGTGGTTTCAGTATGTTACATATATACTGTCATATTGTACGTTCAATTCGAGTACTAATTTGTCACAATAAGATCTAAATGTTGCACACTCCCGCATACCCCCCCCCCCCACCCCCTTTCAGCCGAGTCTGTTAGGGCTGGTATGAACGCAGGGTATTTCTGAGGAAATATTTCTTCTCATATCTAAAGGGGGAATATTGTTGAAGACAGACATCCTACTGAGGTAGGGGCTGAGGCCCGGGGCATGGAGTGGTTGAGGCCATGCCTCTTTCCCGATTTCCCGAGTTCGTCAAAATCAGTAAAGTCTACTGCTGGCAGCTCCGCTTAGAGTCTAAGCCTTAGACCAACTCCGAGTATGGTTATCAGACATCAAAGACCTGTTGAGGCAGTGTAGGTTATAAGTCTGGCCCCTGAGGGGTACCAACTCCTAGGTGTCTCTCAACCAAGGTTGGGAGAACGTTTTTAATATTAGAGCGTTATCCACAAGGAAGTGTACGCTCTAATGCGTGTCTGTTCTTTTGTGGGATAAATATTGCCAGTAGAACCAGTAACTGAGGTGCTTGGATTCTACAGGGGTGAATTCAAGGAGACTTAGGTGGTTATACTCGAGGGTGTGGCTTCCTCTAAGGCAGTATTTGAGGGTATGCTGTAAGATGAGACATTCTATGTTTGTTCAAGAAATGTTTTAGTGCATATATACTTCAACAGACATTTTTTGACAGACATGTTTCAGTATGGCATAGTGAGTATTCTCATTCCCAAAGCATCAAGTGTGATGCACTGTAGGGAATGCCTGGGTTATGTATGTAACCCTGTTCCCTAAGAAGGGAACGAGACATTGCATTTCTTTGGCCATACTTTGCCATGCCTGCAAACTGCATCTTCCTTCAAACAAATAGAAGCTGAATGACATAGTTTGTGGGTGCCTTATATAGTCTTCGTGAAGTGTTTCTACTTCGTCACCTGACTGAGGCAATCCAATCAGATTTGCGTGATTTCACAGGTATTCAGACACTGTTTCCGCCAGGGGGCATTCCCAAAGTGTCAAGAATGATGCAACATCTCATTCCCTTCTCAGTGAACAGGGTAGTTAGTTTGTACTCTTTTTTTGGTGTTCTAGCCTTTTGAACATTGCCTTAAGTGTTTTTTGCTTTTTTAGTTTATGCCTTGTTTAAAAAAAATATATTAAAAAGTAAAGTCACCTCCCTGGATTTGTTAGTATCATTTTTAAAAAAAACACCCTGAAGATTAGTTTTTAAAGAATTGGGTATTAGTATCAGCTGTATTAATACTGAAGATATCAGTATCTTCAGTAGTAAGAATTTATTGATTAATATTATTATTATTATTATTAATAATAATAATAATAATAATAATAATAATAATAATAATAATAATAATAATGTGATGATGATAATAACAATAATTGTACTTGTTATTATTATTATTATTATTATTATCATCATCATCATCATCATCATCATCATCATCATTATTAAAAATTATTATAATTAAAGCTGCAAGCAGCATTTTCAGGGGCCAAGCACCCAGGCTCAGTAGGCCACACATTCACAGAGGGGCTACAGTTGTTGCATAAGCAATCACAGGAAAGCAGAGCTATAACTATAGGCATAGGGATTCAAGAATTATTTGCAGCTCCATGCATTTGCCAATCCATTATGGGAGAATGGTTTTGAATTTCAGAGTTCCTTTGATAATGTTTAGACAGGTATCAAGATGACGTGAGACAAATTTGGTGAAGATTGGACAAAATTTGATGCTGGAGTAGCAAAAATGGCATTTTTAACATGTTATTGTAACTTCTGAGCAGTAAGTGGCACTGCCACAAAATGTATTGCATAGCATCAGGGCATGGTCCTGAAACGCCTACCAAGATTTGTATCAGTGTGCAAGGTCATTGCTGAGATACAGCCTCATTTCCTGTTTGGTGGCTTTGCTGTCAGATTTGTTGGCCCATTATGGGCAAACTGTTTGGAGTATTCAAAATTCTTTTGATAAGTTTTGTGAGACTTCTCTGAAGATGATGTATGACAAATTTGGTGAACATGGAACAAAATATGTAGAAGGAGTAGTGGAAAACAGTTTTTGACAAAATCCAAGATGGTGGAACATCTAATCTAATCCATGGATGCCCGGCTTCTAAATTTTGGACAGACGTGTACTTTCAAATTAGGCCAAATTTGACCAAAATTTGTATGGTAGACTAGAATGTTGGCAGCACTTGGCCCAGATTTGGTCAGAATGTTCCTTAGACCCTCCCTAATTAGTGTGTCAAAATTTCACAACTTTTTACACGATGGTACTTTGGGCTGCCATAGACACCCTAGCAAGAAGAAAAAGAAGAAAAGTTAGAATAACAATAGGGTGCCTACACACCTTCTATGTTTGGCACCATAATAATAATAATGGGAAAACCTATAAACCTGGGGGCATGAATAGAATGCTAGGTGACAATTTAGCTAGCTTAGAACACAGATGGGTGGATGGATGGATGAATGAAATGACTCCTCTTCATAGTCTAAGAGTAATTGTTTGTAACACACATGCACATGAGAAATCATAATAATCCATTTTATTTATGTAGCAATAAAGAGCAATAAAGAGCAATAAATATGACCATGGTTAGTGGTTAACATGTTTTCCTCACACCTCTGGGGTTGGGGGTTCAATTCCCACCTCTGCCTTGTGTGCACAAAGTTTGCATGTTTTCCCCATGTTTCAGGGGTTTCCTCCGGGTACTCCAGTTTTCTCCCCCAGACCAAAGACATGCATTGTAGGCTGATTGGCATTTCCAAATTGTCCGTGGTGTGTGCGGTTGTGCCCTGCGATAGGTTGGCACCCCATACAGGATGTTCCCTGCCTTGTGCCCCGAGTCCCCTGGGATAGGCTCCAGACTCCCCTGCGACCCTGTGTAGGGTAAGCGGTACAGAAAATGGATGGATGGTAGTATGGAAAATATGACCATCTATCTTTTTTGTCCTGATAATTATCCATCCATCCATCTTCTACCGTTTACTCCTTTTCAGGGTCACGGGGGAACCTGGAGCCTATCCCAGGGAGCATCGGGCACAAGGTGGGGTATACCCTGGACAGGGTGCCAGTCCATCGCAGGGCACAATCACATACACACTCACACACCCATTCATACACTACGGACACTTTAGACATGCCAATCAGCCTACCATTCATGTCTTTGGACTGGGGGAGGAAACCGGAGTACCCGGAGGAAACCCCTGCAGCACGGGGAGAACATGCAAACTCCTCACACACATGGCCCCGGCGGGAATCAAACCCCGGACCCTGGAGGTGTGAGGCGAACGTGCTAACCACTACCTGCTAATTATATTGCATGCAAATTATTTAAATAAAAATATAATGAACAATTAAGATGCAGCAGCCATGTTGAATATATTAGCACAACAAGAATAGTAAAAAAAATTTGAGATGCTCATTTACCACCAAAGAAAGATATGGTATTTTTAGTCTGTTTACATCCCTTTGGGTTCTGGTTGCTCCTGCAATAATGTTAATGCCTGGCCATCACATACCATGACCTCATCCCTCATTTACATGCATGCATATGTACAGTAGAAATTTGAGTGCATGAAACCACAACTGTACCATGAAGTGTGATTATGGACATCCTCAGAGACCACTGACAGTGTACCATACCATGGGAAATGTCAAATTTGTTATTTGGTGGTTCCACCAAGGCCATTCTCTCTGCCTTGTCACCCACATACTGTGCCTGAAAGTAATCATTTCTTCTTTCCACCTTTCTGTCTGTTCCTAACATTATTTCATGAAACAGCTTGACTGTGGACAAGGGAAAGTAGAAGTCCATAACACATGCCCATCACACTTCACCTAATTCAGTTCATCTTACCTTCATATCCTTGGCAGATGTCCTACCTTTTTTCTTATTGCTAAAAAAGCCTCATGATATACCAGACTTAACCAGCTAAATGGAGAGATGTGGTAGATGAGTTACATTTTAATGGATGTAAATGTTTACATTGCCCACAATTAATAGAGCAAAACTAGCCTACCATTTGCTTGATACAAATCTATTACTTTGGCTCCTCTTGCCCACCAGACCTGCATGATTCAATCTGATGCTCTACTTCTGCATGGAGCTTCAGCAGTTGCAACTCAATTTCTGCTGTGGATGATCCCACATGGATACTCTACAATTGCTGGGGATTCCCTCTTGTACCTTAGAACCCTTGTAAAGACTCTGATGGTACTGAATTTTTTTTCAACACACTTAGTAATGTTTGACCTTATAGTATACAATTGAGTAATCATTCATAATCCCAACATTGGGTGTTTCCCAGAAGAGGGTAGGTTCCCTATTGAATATGGGTCATCTTCTTTATATAATCTCAGGGATTTCACCTCTAGCTTGTTCATTAAATCTAAATCTACATCCGGATCTCTGTAAAGCTGCTTTTGACAACGTGTAGTGTTAAAAGGGATTTACAAATAAAATTGAATTGAATTATAATTTAAATATCTTACTGTTACAGGGCTTTGTAAATTTAGGCAACCAACCAGCTTTATTTGAAATACTAAGTATTCCACTTATTGAGTGTATACCATTAGAAAATTATGCCTGTGTCGTGACGCAGAATGAGAGAGTGCTAAATGAAGATAAAGCAAATGAAAAGCCAAGAAAATACCCAAAAGCCATGAAACAAATGAGGGTCAGGCACTGAGCAAACTGTCATTAGCTAGGCAAATCCAAAAGAGCCGAAAGCTAAACGAGATCAGGCTCAAAATCAATCAGGCCTACAAACGGCTCAGCAATGTCACTGAGAATGATTCTGTAGCGATTCTTCAAAGAGTTCATATTTTACCTTACAACACATTGTAATTAGATATCTGGTGACTTGGGGTATGAATAGGCTAGTGGTGAGTGCAGGGATCGATCACATGATGGAGCATGGAGTCCATCAGATGCCATGGAAGCCTGCATGAGATTATTGGATAATATGGTTGTTGAAAAGGACCATCCAAGCTGTTATCAGTGTCAAATCCAAAAGCCAGCGTCTGTCATGGTATGGGGTGTGTCAGTGTCCACGGCATGGGTAACTTGCACATCTGTGAGGATACCATTAATGTGTATGTACACATTATGTATACCAGAATGATATGTACACATTTTGGAGCAACATACGCTGCCATCCAGAGCAGAACAACGCCAAACCACATTCTGCTGGATTACAAGCATGTGCTTGCGTAAGCAGAGAGTGTGAGTGCTAGCATGGCTTGCCTGCAGTCCTGACCTGTCACCGATTAAGAATGTGTGGCGCATTATGAATGCAAAATAAGGCAACAAGGTCCTGCACAGTTGCACAGCTGAAGAAAAGCATAATGGATGAATGGGGGAAAATTCCGTTTGCTAAACTTAATCAACTGGTGTCTTCCCTCAGCGCCCAAAAGCTTAATAAGTGTTATTAAAAGAAAAGGTGATGTTACACAGTGGTAAATAGTAGACTGTCCCAACTTTTTTGGAGTGTGTTGCAATGAGTCTGTATTTTCAAAAATAAATTAAATTCACAAAGTAAAACATAAAATATTGTGTTAATAATGTGTTTTCAATTTAATTGAATTTTCAAATGATTCTTTTTGTTTTGCATTTTCCATACTGTCCCAACTTTTTCGGAATTGGGGTTGTAGAACAGGTTAAAAAATTAATTAAGTTTAAGACAGTAACGATGGATTGAATATGTACATATATTGAAATATATTTCAACATTTGCAGTCAGAGATTGTGGTGATGTTAGCTAAAGACCTCTTTCTTCGGTGTTCCCTCTGAGCATACTTCGGCTAGAATGCCTGAATACTAATCCAAGAGGCAGAGCTTTCTGAATTCACAAACAACATGATTAACAGTCAAGTCACAATGTCTTCTTATCATGATTGGCTCGATGTTACTGGTCCAAATCCTTAGATTTGCTTTCTCCCATTGAAAGAGCCTGGGGTGCTGCAGCGACATTTTTCCTTTGAACATATGTTGTTGTTGTTGTTGTTGTTGTTGTTGTTATTATTATTATTATTATTACTATTATTATTAACCATTGATGAAATGTGGACATTGTCTTTAACAGTGCACATTGTCACAAAGCAGCTTTACAGAAATCCAGATATATATTTTAAATGAAATTTATCACTAATGAGCAAAAAAAAATGAGCAGTGGAAAGGAAAAACTCCTTGAGATTGCATGACGAAGAAACCTTCAGGGGAACTAGGCTCAAAAAGAAACCCAAGGGAACACAAAAGGGAACCCATCCTCAGCTGAGTGACACCAGATTTATTCATCATTTCCCTTCTACAACTGTATACCATAGATCTTAGATCTAAATCTCAGATTGGGATCTTACTATTTAGAATTGTGACTGGAGTGAGAATCATGTTCAAGATCTAATTCTTTAGAATCTTATTAATAAAAGTTCTGGTGTTGGTATCATTACTTAAAGTCTTATTGTTGGCCTTGGTCTCAGTTTCTGATGATCATGATCAAGTTTTTTCAGCATGCTGAAAATCAGCATCTGTTCTTTCCACTTTTGCACCATGTCATCACAGTCATAGAAAATAAGCCATTTGGAGGGATTTTTTTTTTAGCAGTGTGTACACATGGCTCTCATACAACAGATGACAACACCCCCCTGGCAATTCCATAAATTGTAGATTAACACCATGAAAATTCAGCTGCATACCATTATTGAACAATAATTATGAATAATCACAGCTAGTCATAGTAATAATCACAGCTAGTTATTGTAGAATTATTGTGTTAACAAATTTGCAAAAATGAATCAAAATTGTTTATTGTCACTTTTATTTGCTCAGGCACTAATCTTTGAGAAATATTAAACAGCATTTGGGACACAGTATTACACAAATGGTGTGTCATTAAGAACATAAAAGATTGTACAAAGACTGGTGAAACTTTGATGATGAAGATCACCTACTTTTTGTGTAGGGAAAAAAAATTATAAATTATAAATATCCTTTATTGCTCTTGATTTAATATTTTATGGAGGTTTCCTGCTCCATAATTTTCCAGGCTTTTCATTATGGTCTTATAAACGGTGTAACATGCAGTAGGTTAGCTGTTTTGCTTTTTTTTTATTTTTCAGAAGACTCTCTTGGGCAGCATGGTGGTGCAGCAGGTAGCGTTGCTGCCTCACGGTTTCTGGGTTCCAGGTTAGATTGTGACCTCTCTGTTTTGCTCAGGCTAGTGTTTCTGTGTATGTTCTCCCTGTGTCTGCATGCCTATACTTTAGGTTCTACCGTTTCCTCCCACGTCCCAGAAACATAGCAGTGTGGTTCTGTAGGTGGATTGGCTTAGATAAATTGCCCCAGGTGTGAACGAGTGTGTGAATGTATGTGCTCATGGTGTCGCATCCAGAGCGTATTCCCACCTGACGCCCATTGTTCCTGAGATTCGTGAGATGACAGGTTCTGGATTCACTGCAACCCTGACTAGGATAAAGCAAATACTGAAAATGAGTGAGGAAACTCTCTTCTTCATAGTGATCAGCAGATGGAGCCATTTAACTGTCAGAAATAAGCTCCTAGTACCACTTGGTGGCAGTAGAGTCTATAAATGGTACAAATAAAGGAACAAAGCTTTGCTTGAGAGGCAAGAAACAAAACAAATAAATACATTTTAAAAAATACATTTACAGTTACCTAGAAACAAAAATAGCTTTTTATTTTGTTGTTGGTGTTGAAAAAAGATTGTTGATGTACTGACAGTACTGAAGATCGAGATAGATCAGAATATTATGGGGTAATATAGCAAGGAATCTAATACTATCATTAACAACTTTTTCTCAGTTTAACAAATATGACCCTAAAGATAAATGTACCAGTTCTCCTGAATTATCACCTCAGTTTCAATCCAATGTTGCTGCTGAAATGACATTCACATCCATATTTGCAAAAGTAACACTTCCTTTATTCATGCCATGCTGAAATCATACTGTTTTAACACCCTTATTATCCACATTAAAGCCCATCCTGCTCTGTATCAACCCCCCACTGCTGTAATCAACACCTTCAGCCATACCACTGATGGATGAGACAGGAAGAGGTAGCCCCTGCTGACAGGAAGCTCATTTTGAGTGACAGGTGTGGTCATGCTGCTGGGCTAGGCGCTACCTTAAACAATGGTCATAAATGTCAGTGGATGACAGTAGCTGTTTAAATGACAATTTGGCTTGTTTATTCAGACACTGAATATCACAATTAGTGATGGCAGCCCAGTGCATCTCACTGCCATCAGCTTGATAAATGGCTCAAGCTCCTCTTCCACAGTACACATTTTAAGATTGTGTTTTATGTTTTTGAGTAAATTGCTGTCTTCTTTTATTGTACCATGTTCATGTATTCATTAAATTATTCTAGTGTCCCTTTTAAATAGGAAGTGTAAAATGAGAGTAATTAAAATGCTTTGTTTTTTTAGCCGATATTCCAGATTTCTTTTTATGTATAGCAAACAGAGGTCCCCGAGAGATTCAGAACTGCTGAAGGCAGAAGAGTCATAAGCATGTGAACATTAATGTTTAGTGAAGTGTTCACAGAAACTCAGAGATGGATGTATTCAATTCAAGCACCGTTATGTCTCATGTCCCATCTCACCAAGTAGATTCCCTTTTCTTTCCGTTCGTCACTCTCAGTCTTTCTCTTCATCTTTTCTTTGTCTTTTCTTTGATTCTCAAGGTTTCCAGCTGAAGGAACTGTTGAGGGAGCTACAAGGAGATGTGCATTTATACAGACAGAGAGAGAGAGAGAGAGAGAGAGAAAGAGAGAGAACAGAGAACTGATCAGCTTTTATAAGATCCTCCTGTTGGTCAGGACATAGATGAATGTGCTCACCTTTTCAGAGAAGGCCATTGTTCAGGTTTGCTATCCATTAGCACCTACTACTGCATCCATTAGCTTGTTAAACTCACAAGAGGGCATATTCTATGTGATAATGTCTATTGTTAAAAGCACTATACAAATTAAAGTTCCAGCACTTGCATGAACTCTGTAATCTTGTTCTATGTTGATACATAACTGCCCCCCCACCACACACACACATGCACACACACACACACACACACACACACACACACACACACACACACACACACACACACACACACACACACAAAATGAGACTCTGCTAAGTGGAAGGATGTCAGTGTGATATTGCAAACTCTAGATGGCTTTTATGTTATATATGGTATAACAAGTTTTTGACCTGTCTGATTTGGAGAAGTGTGTTTGATTATAATAATTCATTGCCATCATCATCTTAAAGTATTTTTTACATGAATATATTTGAAAATGAATACTTCTTGTACTCAATTACATTTCCATTAAAACATTTTACTTAACTTATATTTTCATTTAGACCTTTTAAATACCAAAAATACACATCTTGAGGATCATGACTAAATTTGATGAGTTATATACCACAGCCATCAACTTTGCATAGGAACTGCTAGTTAGTCTCGTACATTAAAAGGAAAAATAATGAAATTGTCAGGTTGATTTCATGCAAATAAAGCAGTAAGGAAAGCTATTTCCTCTAACCTAACCTTCAACTTTATAATTTTATAACCTAAGTCATGCAAATTGTTACAAATTCGCAAGTATGCGAACAAAACATGTCCTGGCTTCTAATTTTTTAATAATTTTCCTTAAACATTTCCTTACTGTAAACTGAAGAAATTTGTCATGATGATGACATGACATGATTTTAATACATTTATACATGTATAATTTTTCTATTTTCTTGCCTAAAGCATAATGATTTCAATAAATAAAAGCCAACAGGGACCAAAATTTTGACACAAATATACATAATCATTTAATATTTTGTCATAAATCAAACTATATGATGACTGAAGACAATAAATTGACACATTAATAAAACTGATAGTTAAACATGGGTAATAGGTTTAAAAGGCAGTCCCTTGTGAACTCACATGCAAATCATCACATGATTACATGTGCAAAATGTTTTTCAGACACTTTGCAAGTTACGTTTCACCCTTTTCTAACACATCTTGGACTTTCACACGTAGTGCATGCGGTATCATTTTCACATGTGATTCTTTTCACATGATTCATTTCACATGAACCATGTGAAATTGTTCATTGTTTTTTCGACAATTCACTTTGCACACCTTTTTTTTCTTCTTTCATTTATTTTTTGACATGCGGTTTCTAACATTGGGGCATGGTGGCTTAGTGGTTAGCACATTTACCTCGCAGCACCAGTTTGGGGGGTTTGATTCCCCCCTCCGCCCTATGTGTGTGCAGAGCTTGCATGTTCCCCCCGCGCTTCGGAGGCCTCCTACATCCTCTCTGGTTTCCTCCCCCAGTCCAAAGACGTGTTGTAGGCTGACTGGCATTTCTAAATTCTCCGTAGTGTGTGAATATGTCTGTTTAATTGTGCCCTGTGACAGGCTGGCACCCTTTCCAGGGTTTCCACCGCCTTTTGCCCCAAGTTACCTGGGATAGGCTCCAAGCTCCCCTGTGACCCTGTGTCAGATAAGCGGTACAGAAAATGGATGGATGGATGGTTTCTAACAAGCTTAATTCATTTTCACATCACCAACATCATATCACTCATATGATGTCACATATTTCCGGGCATGGCAGGGTGAAATGCACTTTCACATGTTTTTCACATGATCACGTAATATTCACATAATTGCAATCATGAAGTCATATGGGAAAACATATGATTGTATTGGAATGTATGTGATTTTCTTTCCATAAGGGGTGGATGGTACAGATGCTGTTCTGCTTTAACTGGAGAAAACCGTGAGCTTCTGACCAGCTCTCATTACTGAGGGTGTGCACACATCAGCACCACAGGCTGCATTTCCCTCTCATCAGCATGTCTGCACTTACTGACTCTGTAAATCCACATATCAATTCACAGACGCACACAAGCTTCTCAGTAACAGTTTATGTGGTCTAATGGGGACCTTTGGTACACAGAGTTGAAGTGGTCATCATACGAAGCATTAAATGCCAGCTGTTTAAGAGTGCAGCTAGAGAGCTGTTCTTTATTTTCATGTAGCGAGAGATTATTACTGGACAAGAAGATTCAAAGCAGAAATCAACAGAGAGCGCGTGTGTGTGTGTGTGTGTGTGTGTGTGTGTGTAGTGTTTTGTTGTTTAGGAATATTTGCTACATTGGTAATGATTTATGGATAATATATATTTTAAAAAGTCAAAAATGTAACATCAATTAATTTCATGGCTTAATACTAGACATTGATAGTTTCCTATACAATTTTTTTGTTGTTGAAGAATAAACTCAATTTTGAATGGGATTAACAGAAATTTAGCCAGTTGGAATGTCAGTCAATATACAGTGTGTCCAGAAAGTATTCACCCACCTAGTAATTATTTTCTTTTTGCTGTATTGTAACATCAAATTTAAGTGGGATTTTTTTCTGCTCCTTTTGAAGTGACTTTCTACAGAAATAAAATTAAATAAATTATTTAGAGGGATTTCTTTAAAATCAGAATTATTTAAAGAATTATTAGAATTCTTCTGGACATCTGGAGTTTGCTAGAAGGCATGTGACAAAAAACTAATCACTAAGGGGGCGAATATTTTTGGAGGTGCTATAACATAATGAATATAATAGAGAGTTGTCTAATGATATTATGTATAAGTGTAGCTACACTGCTTAGATAAAATGTATAAAAGAAACACAAAACTACTAAAATACTTAATTTTATTCTGAAATCATTATATATTGCTTTTATAGTTACTTGTGGTTTTTGCCTTGTAAGAAGATGGATTAAATTTAAAATGCTATTCAAGTTGTATTTTATTTGTGTATTAGTGTCACGGTGGTGCGGCATGTAGCCTTGAGGGTCCTGGGTTTGATCCTGTGCATGCTCTAGTTGTGTTCACATCGGTTTCCACTGGTTCTCTTGTTTCTTCCTACTGTCTGAAAACACGTAAGTAGGTGGATTGGCTATGCTAAATTGCCCCTAGGGTGTGAATGTGTGTTCGTAGTGCCCTGTGATGGAATTCTCTCTCAATACGTCTTAGCTCTTATAAATCCTCCATCTTGCTAGAGAATTTGTCTCCATGCCTGTGTATGTAGTGACTGTATCTCCCTCTCTGCTTTCACTGTTTAATATATGGTATTGCAATCTAAACCTGGCTGGATGTGTGACGGGTTGTGATGTGGTTTATTACATTTCCACACACAGAGCCTGTAAAAGAAGGACAGATTTACACACAGGAGAGTAAATAGTGAACAGGCGGGACACACTGCAGCTGGTAATGCCAGGGGTTGAAGTACAGACACTGACTTCTAACTGCTCAAATGTGTTCAGTTTTCCTCACACAAACTGTAACATATGGTGGCTATAAATAACTGTGTTTCTCAAACTCACACCAAATAATGAGGCCGAAGCTACTATCAGTGGTACCAGTACCCATAACATTGGACCTGTAATGTTTATTGTCCTGTAAGAAATGCAGTAATTGACATGAGTTCCTTACCAAAAACACACCACTGTCAGATAGTTTATGAAGAAGGTCTGCAGATTTATACCTAGCTTTTTTTCTCTTCAAAATCTAAACTGCCGTTGAGACATTTCCAGATTCATGCAGTTTGGAAAGCACACGTTTTAATTATATAATATTAAAATCAGTTGAGAGACAAATGTATCCTCTGTAGCGCCCTCTATCTGCTGATATTTATATAACACTTTTGGCATGCCTTCCTTTTGTAGCTGGTTTGGCATGTGTCTGAAGCAGTGCATGCTTGATGCTCACTTTGCCAGCACAGTTCTAATTTATTTCCTATTGGGATCCATCATTTGACCAAAAAAAGTCATTTAGCAGATCATTCCAGCTGTATTTGATTGCAATGAACCAGACCCCCATTCAAGCAACAATCCAACTGGCACCCAGTATATGACCCATACAAGTACGTGGCAAGATCAATATGCAGAAAGCAATAGATCTTTGTTTGTTTGTTTGTTTGCCTGCTTGATCATTTATTTACAGTTGTGTGAAAAAGTATTTGCTTACCCCTGATTTCTTCTGTTTTTGTGTGTATCTCATACTAAATATTTTAGAAATTAAAACAAAATCTAATATAAAAAAGGCAACATGAGTAAACACAAAATATAGTTTTTAAATGATAATGTTATTTATTGAAGCAAAAAAAGTTATCCAATACCAACTGGGCCTGTGTGAACATGCAAATACATTTTCCCACCACTGTATTTACATAATTATTTACTTTTACTTATTACTTACAGCAACAAGCAGATTTCAGAAATTATTCCCATGAAGGCTTCTTTATCATTAATAGATCTATCTATCTAGAGTCCTAATCTTACCTAATCTAGAGTCCTAATCTTAAATGTCAAATACAAAAGCATGTAATAGATATCAAAATCATTGTAGCACCATGTAATTAAGGGGAAATTTTAATTAAAAGAAGACAAAAGAAAATGAAAAAATGAAATGCCCCCAATGGCAGCAAAGAAGAAACACATTCTAAATGAAATTGCAACTGCTACTATTTGAACGTTTTTTTTTTTTTCTTTTCTTTTAAATTATCTTGGTACTGTTTATAGACATATTACAGAATTAATTAATTTTTAGGTCAAAGTTAGTTTTGCAATATTTACATCATTACAGTTCTAGAAAAAGATTCAAGAAAGCTTCAAATTTTCACAGTAAATGTCTGGCATTATTTAGATTTATTTCCCCCAGGTGTATAGTATAACATTAAATCATTCAACCAGTGTGTATTGAACATTGTGACTACAGACCTCCATTTGACACGAATAGGCACTGATAAGTAAGATAAAATTTCACTGATAAATATTTAGCATTGAACATAATAATATAATGTTTGGTGTTGGTTTTATTGGACGTATTGGGAGCTGGATCTAAAAAAAATAATAAAAACTTAAGAATATCAGGATAATATACAGCTGCACATCATGCAGAGAACATTTCCTTCTTCCATGTTACACCTCTGGCACGGAGGAGAAATATAATTTTCAAGAATGCTTAGCCTACATGGACCATGTAGTATCAAAGGTCAGTTTAACGCTGATTCACAAAAAAAAAAGGTTTTGTAGGAAGTATATTTTATGATATAAGAATGATGTTAGCTGAATATGGAAGCATATCATTTAAGGTCATTTAATATTTTTATTTTCTCTTCAGAGGCACTGAGTGCATCTCTTAAGTGGTTTAAAAGTACGCTTGCAAAGGGTCAAAGGTTAGTGAGGGCATATTTAATCCCTGCGCTGATTGAATCAGTCACTTCTCATTGTTTATGCAGCTGTGAGGTATGCAGGATAGAGTGAGGGAGGGAAGAGGTGCAAAGATTTGTGACCTTTGACCAGTGCCCCCTGAGACAGGTGAACATGGTCGGCATAGTGTGAACCCCAGAATACAGTGGGCCTGAGTGGTTGGTGCTGATGTGTTAAGCCTCTTGAGTGTAATGACCTCAATAGCACTATGTCACTTACACACACACACACACACACACACACACACACACACACACCATATAGTATTCTAATCCTATGGTATCCTAATCAAGTAAAATTACCCTTGGAGGTTCAATGAAAAACAGAGCATATCCCTATTTATACTTGAAGCCTCAGAGAAGAATTCAAGTAGAACCAAATATTGAAACACTGAAAGCTGAAACATACATTCTGTTACATTCACATACATACTAGCATTTAGTCCATAGTCTATTCATGTCCATAGGCATTATGTATAACTTTGTTATGGCCACCCCACACTTTGTTTTTTCCTTCTTACTTTGGTCCCTATCTAGTGTTTGAATGAGGGCGACATCAGAGCCAGTACTTTGCTGTGTGTGCCGCTGGATTTCAGACAATGCTTGGCGATCAAAGGCAACAATCCTGGCTACTTTGAGGTCAAGTCTCTGAGCCTTCAGGTTGTTTTCAACTTGCTTGGTCCACATCTACTTTGGTGCTGATCACAGCACTTTCCACTGTGTGGGCAGCTGAGAGCAGAACAGTCTGTATGGTAGCCGGCTGGCATTCACCCTGCACACGTGGCCAAACCTTTGTCTCTGGATTTTCTCCTCAATTGTGGGGTGCTGTTCATATCTTAGTGGGGTGGTCTTGATTTGAAAGTGATTGTGAAGGGGAAACTCCCAGGATTTTTCACAAACATTGCGTTTGGAAGACCTAAAGCTTGTACATGTCTGAGTAGAGTAGTGTCAATATCTCCATAAAATGGCGATGATCTTGATGGATATGTTTTGGGTTTTTTTCCACATTCAGCACTTGAGTGAAGCGAAGACTGTGGTAGTCTGACCAATCTTGCTGTGAATCTCAGCTTGGTGTTTTGTTGAGGTGGACAATGGTTTGCAGTCCATCAGTTGCCAGGACCTTGGTCTTGTTTGAATTGATATTCAAGCCAGAAGACTGCATGACACGTGCAATGTTACTGAGGATGTCTGTTGCCTCAGCTACAGGCTCTGTGAATATGGCACTGTCATCTGCAAACATTAGGTGGGTAACAAAGTGGTTTTCATCATACAGAATGTTTTCCTAATGATCACTATATTGAGGGGCAGTGGAGAGACAATGTCATCCTGGCAAATCCTTGGCTTGGATGGAAAACTCCTCAGACAGATTATTTTGAGCATGCACACAGCTATATATATATATTGCTTGGAGGAGACAAATGGCTTTCTGGGGCACATGCTAATTTTCCAGTGATTTCCATAATGCTGGCCAATGTACACATTCGAAAGCCACTCTGAAGTCGATGAAAATTATGACATTTTACTTTCCACATTGTGGAGTGATCAAATGACTTTCCTGAAGACTTTTGGCTGATGATCAAGAGCAGGCCGAAGCTTCTGTAAATCTCTAAACTGTCACCTTTTTCATGATTGGCACAATGATTGCTCACGTCCACACTACCTCTTAATCCTACCTTAACCACACCCACCTTAACCACCCTAGTCAAAATGTTCTTGACCTGCCACTGCCTGTAGAACTTCTTTAGAAAGCTTGAAACATTACCAATCCAAACCAAAACTCTTGAAGAGTGTGCACTCTATAAAAGGTTCAATCTAGAAACCTTTAGGCATTATATCTGAAGCCCTTAAGGTTTGGGAGCAACTCTTTGGAAGTTCTGTGAACGTTTCTCATTCAAGAAGAAAATTCCAAGTAGATCCACCTTTAAAAGCTAGAACTGTTAACAACCCTTGTGGTAGTTTTTGTTCTAAGAATATACAAATGCTGCAAATGAAATGCTACAGATTTATTTATCTAAATGCCTGCAGTTCTCCAAAAAGTTGAAATAAATGTTCGGGAAAAAAATATTTTCCCCATAGCAGTTGGTGTGAATGGGCAGGTGGTGGCACTGTGCCCCTTATGGCTCAAGTGAGCAAAAAAAACATTGGTTGCGAGTAATTGGAGAGAGCATAATGGCTTCTCATTGCTCTAAAAGTGGGCTGAGATAGAGCACAGGTGGTGGAAGCTGAGGTTCAGTCTGTGTGTGTGTGTGTGTGTGTGTGTGTGTGAGTGTGTGTGTGTGTGTGTGTGTGTGTTACACAATGGGGGACAGCAGATCACCTTACATTATCCTCTGAACTTCAAACGGTTAAAATCGTTAAGACCATGAGCAACACAGTAAATCAGAGGGGGTTCTTCACAGCTGTACTCCTCATAAATAATGAAGTTGGGGGGGGGGGGGGGGGTCCATGTTAGTGTACAGTGTACTGCTGGCAATTTGCTATGAGATATGCCATTATATAAATGTTAACAAATAAAATATTCTTGGTAGCTTGTTGAGAAACATGCAGTGAAAATGCAATGTGAAGATAGACATATATTCTCCCGAATTAAACATAAGAGAATATATTCCTTGGTGTCATATATACACATGAGGAACACACCTACATAAATGTGTAGTACTTGACCTCAGAGTCCAGAGAAAGATAAACTGTTGATTTATATACACACCAGATAGATTACCGTTGACCTTTATTTTCCTTGTTGGCGTGCTATAATTTTCCCAGTGCTATGTTGCGTACAAGGGCCTGACTTTGTATTCCTACTTGAGCCTCTGTGCAACAGAGATGAATCCTTATTTAAGTATTTGCTTAAAGAAAAATTGCTCTCAAATTTCTCACAGAAGATAACTCACCTGCAGGTCAGTTTCCTTTAAAAAATCAGGCAGATCCCTTTGTGGCTTCTTGCTGATAGTGTATACACAACCCAGTACCAGTCAAAATTCTGGACACACTATACAGTATTTTCCATTGGATGAAATATAAAGACAAATAGTGAAGTTAATGACCATGTATAAATTTATTTCTGAAGTAGTTTTTACTTAAAATTAAATAGTTGCCTATTATTAAATAGTTGTGTGTATATAAACACCGATCACCTCCTACCTAATATTGTGTCTTACCACCAAAACAGCTCTGACCCGTCAAGTCATGGACTCCACAAGACCTGTGGAGGTTTTGGTGTGCTGTGGTATCTGGCAGACTTTAGCAGTAGATCCTTTAAGTCCCGTAACATCCCACATGTGCTCAATCAGACTGAGATCTGGGGAATTTGGAGGCCAAGTCAACATCTTGAGCTTTTTGTCATGTTCCTCAAACAATTCCTGACCAATTTTTGCAGTGTGGCAGTGTGGCTGTCCACATGATGTAAAACAACACAGGATTCATCATACCAGGCCACCTTCTTCCATGGTCCAGTTCTGATGCTCACATGTTCATTGTAGATGCTTTTAGTGTTGTACAGGGGTCAACATGGGCATCTGACTGGTCTGCAGCTACGCAGCCCCATGCACAGCAAGCTGTGATGAACTGTGTGTACTGACACTTTTCTGTTCTAGCCAGCATGAACTTTTTCAACAATTTGTGCAACAGTAGCTCTTCTGTGGGATCAGACCAACCTTCGCTCCCCATGCACATCACTGTGCCTTAGGCACCCATGACACTGTTGCCGGTTCACCGGTTGTCCTTCCTTGGACCACTTTTGGTAGGTACTAACCACTGCATACCAGAACATCCCACAAGACCTGTCGTTTTGGAGATGCTCTGACCCAGTTATCCAGCTATCACAATTTGCACGTTTTCCTGCTTCCAACACATTAACTTTGAAAACTGACTGTTCACTTGCTGCCTAATATATCCCAACCCTTGACAGGTGCCACTGTAACATGATAATCAATGTTATTCACATCACCTGTCAGTGGGTTTAATGATATGGCTGATTGGTGTATATTTACAATATACACAGTCAGGTCCAATATTTGGACATTGATCATAAGGTAAACCCACTGCATTTACTCTGGAGAAGCCTTGTCTTGACTGTTGACTTTAAGCCTACCTCCTGGAGGGTGTTCTTGATCTGGCCAACTGTTGTGAATGGCTTTTTCTTCACAAGGAAAAGAAGTATTTTGTCATCCACCACAGTTGTTTTCCATGGTCTCCTTTTTGGTGTTCCTGAGCTCACAAATGGTTCTTTCTTTTTAATAATGTACTAAATCATTTATTTGGCCACACCTAATGCTTTTTGCTATTTCTTTGATGGCTTGCTTCACTGGCAATCACAGCTCTTTGGGTTTCATTTTGAGAGTCAACAGCAATCGATTCCAAATGCAAATGCCACACTTCAATCAACTTTATACCTTTTATCTGCTTAGTTGTAAGTGAAAAAATGAGGGAATAAAACATATCTGGCCATGGAACAGCCAAGCAGCTGATTGTTCAATTACTTAAGTACAATCCTTTTTTTGAATGCTATATATTAATTACTGCAGCTACAGTGAACTGGAGAATTATTCAAATGGCATGTTTGGCAAAAATGGGGCCTACATACAAGCGAAGAATTCAATGCTCACTATAAAATATGGTGGTGGCTCATTGCATTTTGGGGCTGTTTTGGTTTTCCAGGTCTCGTGAAAATTGATGGCACCGTGAATTCAACTAAGTACAAGGAAGTTTTAGCATAGAAACCTGGTTACTGGTCATTGCAAAACACTGATATATGTTGCATCTCATTCTCCAGATTTGAGTATTGCTGAAAACATTTAATTGTACAAATACAATGAATATGTATTGTGGCGCAATAATATTCTGCTTCAAAATCATTTTCTGGGGCAAAAATCAGCTGTTTTAAGAAAATTCTAGGGGGAAAAACTTTAAAATCTTTGTGAATGAGAAAATATTGTGTTAAAATAAAACTGTATAGTGTCTATAAATTTTTGACCATTGTCTTGAAGGGTGCCAATAATTCTGGAGCTGACTGTATATCAAAGGCATGATGACAAGCACAGCTTATTACCAAAACGGCCTACAAGTGAAGCAGCTGTATGCTGACCTCAACTGCACAGCACAGAGCTGCTTAAGGGCACAATAGTGGCTCTCCTGCAGTCATGTGATTTGAACTCAAAAGCTTCCGGTCACTAGCACAGAATCTTAACAGGAAAAGAAGAAAGTCAGATACAGACTATGAAAAGAGATGGAGTGAGTGAATGAGAGTGAGAAAGAGAAAAAGCAAAGGGAAAGGGGAAGGGGAGGGATCGATGAATCTCTTCACAATGAGCTATTCAGTGTGTATAACTGCCTCCATTCAGCAGCAGATGTGTGTGGGTGGAGCGACCCAGCATGACAGAGCTGCCCAATCTCCCATCACTGAATCAGGATATGGAATTCATATAGAACGGATAGGGGGGTGGAACATATTTTGGCGCATTGTATAAATCCTAAAATGCGATTAGTCCTCAAGACTGCATGGTAAAAAGGCCCTTGTGTATAGACACTTGATCCCAGTATCCATAATGCATGTGACATCATCGCTTACCTCTGACAAGAGAAGTCACTTGACTGATCCAAACAAGGCTGCATTTTTCTGACACACAGACATCCGATGTGCTTTCCTTAATGATAAAAAGCTAAACATGAAGGGAAGTTTGTATTGCTGCTGTTTTTTCTCTCTACACACATAGGAGCCTGAGGGAGGCAGTGTGTATTGTTTGGAGATTAATAGCTGATCCCCTGTTTTCGAGTCTCTAGGGAGGCTTGGTGACCTTCTCGCTCAGGTTCCCCTTCCTCCTGACTCAGCAACAGCTGCTAGCACATGCGCACATACACTATAGGCAGTAAAACCTGGCACAAAGGGTACACAGCACGAAGTCCTTTCTTATTAAACCTATTCAGCTAATTAGTTCATGCTCAGTACTGTGCAGTACTCAGTGCAGTGTATTTTAGAACAACAGGTGGGCCATTAAGGAAGGCTGTGAAAGACCTTTAAGCATGTTCTCTGTGGTATAGCAAAGTGGTCAGATACTTTGCAAAAAATAAAAATAAAAAAATAAATAAGAAAAAACAGACAACAATTCTATTTTAAGGTAGATAGAATACTCTATGATTGCTGTTTGAATTATATTAGAAAAATTATGAAAGAACCTGCCATAAAAACTGCATCAGTCTAAAGCAGCATCGTCCAGTGCAATGATACTCCCCTACACACACACACACACACACACACACACACACAAGTTTACAGCCTTCGAGACCTGAGTAAACAGGGTCTGCATGCTATGTACACAGCGACAGAATTTAGTGGGCTTTGCTGCTTTGAGTGTCATAAACACCCACAAACTTTCAGCCAAAAAACTTTCCTCACATGTGGTACAGCCAACTTGGTTGCATCGAAGACTAGCAGCGCACAGCAGAAATCTGAAGATGATGTAGTTGATTAGCAGATTAGCTGTGCTTTAGTGCACAGAACATTAGGTTCAGCAGGCTGCTGGGACTGCTAACTCTAATTCCATATCTGGTAATTTATGTCTAAATGGCAAGGATAGAAGTTAGCCAAATGCATCCAGTTGGCTTATTTATTTCACTGAGGTGCTTTCCCAGCTGTCTTACTGATCAAGAGGAAAAGGAAAGGAAACTGACTTTGTTTTATTGCCAGTCAGTCTCTGTCCTGGCATTGTCATTCAAGGAGGAACTACAGGCTACAGCTTGAGCTCTAACAGGTGACACACTGATTATGGCAACTGAATGACAGACACAAACCCAGGTACAAGCACAGACTCCATGAGATCTCTGAGTCCTATTAGCTGAGAGGGCATCCCCTATGTGACAAGTCCAGGGAGGAAAAACACACATACACCTTAATTTCCCAAGGTAACCTTTCAGCACTGAGGAGCACCTTCACTGCACCCACAATGCCCTAATGGATCTCCAGCAGCAAGACCAGAGGGAGACACACTGTGTGTGTGTGTGTGTGTGTGTGTGTGTGTTTCTCTGAAAAGGCTTTGCCTTTGGTTAGAGCTGGCTATCAGCCCTGCTGAAAGGCTTCAGGCTTCTCATTGTATAGCATTGTTACAGTCCAGCTCAAAGAAAGCAAGAAATGAGAGGGACCTACACATTGAAGAGAACAGCTTAACATTCTTTTGACTCAATTCTGGTAACATATTAACCAGAACAAACAAACAAAAAATAACCAAACTGTCAGTATGCAGGATTAGTCAGTAATGTAAAGCAGATCATTTTCAACACCATTTAAATTTAAAATTTAAATTTAAATTCATGCATAAATTATGAAGTTATCCCGACTCCTTTGATGTTTTTTTTCTTCTAAATATGACATTAAAAAGTATATTTATTTTCCATGTATAGGAATAAAATGAGTTTAAAATATATATATATAAAATTATACCTGAGAAAAAAAAATTTAAAATATTGGCCAAAATGATAGAAAATATAAATTCTGAAAGAAATATAGCAATAACATTGGCATGTACTATATTTACACAGAGAAAAACGAAAGAAAAAGAAAATTAGCTTTAAAGAAAAGTAATGTCTGTTTTGGAGTATTTAATTTAATTTGAGATTTTGTTCAGAAAGTTTGTTAAGTTATATGAGAGGCATGCTGCATTTGAGATCAAGAAATCAGGATAATGATTTATGAAAAATTACGTTATATTATATTCTCTTAAAAACAGCTTTAAATTGATTTGACACAACTGTGAATACTATACATGAAAGGCTTAAGAGTAGTGTTTATAAGGCTTTACACCTACATAAACCTGCATAAGTATTTAGGTTAAGGTTAAGGTTTAATATAACAAGCATCAGTTCCCATAAAGACTGCTTATAACAATTTTGATGTCTAATAGACAGCTTAAGTCAAGTGGCTTGATTTTTATTTACATATGTTTGTGCTGTGACGCTTTCCAAGCTAGTGTACATTAGAACATCACGATTTGTAGCTCAGTGCACTTCTGGAAAGTCAAATAATGGAAGAAATGTGACATGTCTAAACCAACTTCAATCCCTTTTAAAGCCAGAGAAAATATACTAAACTCTTTATGAGCAATTACAATTACAAATGAGGGTTGACTGGCCCTTAAGAAAAG